>NC_056525.1:171006877-171095402 GCF_019175285.1 Sceloporus undulatus
TGCTTACCAGTCTTCCCCAGTATATGTGTTTTCTTGTAGCTCATTTTAATCTATAACTAAAGCAGCAGAAGCAACAACTATTGCAACAACGATCCATGCCTTTTCTCCTAATAGCAGTACCCCTCCATGTCATTAGCTTTGCTTATGTTGCTTTCCTAAAGTTGTGTAGGTCACCACAGTTATATTCCTCTTGATTCAACCATAAGAGTGATGTAGCTTATTTCCTGCTACAAGGATGAGAGGCCTCGGAGTCACAGGGAGATCTGCAAAGGATTGCAGTATCCAACACTGGAATTCTTCTGCTTCTCAGACAGCAAAAATCCAATGGAATAAAGAGCAGGGCAATATTGTCTGGAGCCCCCTGTGAACCCCATTAATTTGTTCTAGAGGACTACGGAAAAAAACAGAGCCATTTTTTAGTCAGTCCTGAGGACTGCGGGTGCACAGAAGCAATATCAAAGCAATGCCTTTAGGCAACCATCTCCATTTCTCCTAATCTCTTCTGCACCTAAAAATGTGCCAGGTTCAAGAAACAAATACCTCCCATGTCTCCCAGCAACAGGAAGGTGGGAGAGAAGTCAGTACAAACTGCTGGGGCCTGATACTCTGGAAGGGGGCTTGAGATCCAACCACTCTGCACATGTTTTTGCTTTTCTCAGTAGTAGTATTATTTATGAATTGTTTTTGGCATCATCGTAAAATGGGTAAATTTTTAAAAGAAATAGTAATAGAAGAAGAATGACATACATAAATTCTGTATTTCAAATTTTTTAGCACTTGTTGCAAGAGAGAGAGAGAGAGAGAGAGAGAGAGAGAGAGAGAGAACTGAGTTGGTTGCTCAAGTGAGGGAAAGGAAGCCATGGGTGAATAACACCAAGTGAAAGGAAGGGAACTTGGCAAGTGTCAGAAGAAGCCACCATGGGTAACATGCAAGACTTTCAATAATAGTGGATGTGGCTAAGAAAGAAGATCAGGAGGTGATCAGCTGCCCAGAGGAAAAAGAAGAGGCAACAACACCTCCATCTTCATGGCCCTGGGAAAACAGTTCTTCCAATTCTTCACCAACTTCTCCTCCTCCAAGAGCAGCTCCCTTGCTGGTCCAGATTGCTTGCTAACAGGCATGTGATGAGGGAGGGCACAGTTTCTGGCTATGGGCCAGGGAATAAAGTCAGGCAGATAGCAGAGGGGGGAGGGTGCAGGCTGTGGGTGACCATGACTATGCCACCCTGTTCCAAAAAAAAAAAATAGTCTTGAGGGATCTTGAAGGAAGGAGTGAACGTCTGGGGTTGGAAAAATATTGTCACCAGTGCTCAAATGTGCTCTTGGCAGCCCTGCCCAGCCAGCGGCATTATATGGGGATAGAAGAAGATGGTACTGTTGCTGGATTAGATTTACATGCGCTGTGGACTTGGGAGGAGAGGTAAATCTAGGTTCTTAATGACCTAGGAAGGCCCGTAAAAGATCCTTTAACCAGGGCACTTCAGCCAGTAAGAAAGAACTTCACTGCCACCTAATGAATCAGCAATGTTAGTTCTTTGGAAGGAAATATACTGGAAGAATTAAAGCATTCTGGCTAGATAGGGAAAGGATTACATGGCATTTTTATTATCTTTTGTTATTAACATGCCTATGCAAAGCTATACAAGGGATTATGTGTTTAAAACTCTAAATGAAATCCCAGCAGGAATGTAGAAGGACCAGAATTTTTATATATATTTTTTTTATTTTTGAAGTGTTCTTCAGTTGCTCCGTAACCTTGATTAGATTTCCCAGCTAGATTGTACGATACAAAATACTCCTACAGTTTTAAGAGAAGGGTGAAAGTACTTACATATTTTCACTGGCACCAAAAGATAGCCAAGTTGTAAGCTGGCATGTGTATATATTCAGGGAAGTTCATTTGACACTTTAGAAAATTTATTTTTTGGATTTCCAACTCCCAAAATTCTTCCAGCCAACATTCTGATCGACTGTATTTTAAAAACGACAATGTTTCCATTGGGAAAAAACCAAGGGTTAAATTAAAAATCTTACAGGATCTAAAAGAGAGAGGTGGATTAATGGTTCCTAATATTAAATGTTATTATGAGGCTAATTGTTTAAATTGGTTAAGAGACTGGATAAATTTACAGGATAGAAGACTTCTAGAATTGGAAGGGGAAGGACTTAAATTTGGAATACATGCTTTTTTGCTATATGAGAAGGAGAAAGCGGATCGGTCCATCAACAATCATTGTATCAGACAGCCATTGCTGAAAATTTGGAAAAAACATAAACGTAGGATAGTAATAGGGCTCCCTAAGTGGGCCTCTCCTTTAGAAGCTATCTACAGAACAAAAATGGATAGAGAAGGGAATTGGATGACCTATGAAGATATTTTAAAATCTGATGGAAAGAAATTAGTTATTAAGACACTAGAAGAAGTGAATACACAAGGATTTAACTTAAATTGGTTTGAATATCAACAAATCCGTTCCAAAACACAAGAGGACTTAAAAAGTTGGGATAGAATAGATAGTAGCTCTGAAATGGACAAGATTCTATCATTTAAAGATAATTCTAAAGGTATGGTAGGTAAATTATATAAAGTGTTAATAAGTTGGGA
Source organism: Sceloporus undulatus (assembly GCF_019175285.1). Classification (NCBI taxonomy): domain Eukaryota; kingdom Metazoa; phylum Chordata; class Lepidosauria; order Squamata; family Phrynosomatidae; genus Sceloporus; species Sceloporus undulatus. The sequence goes on from NC_056525.1 coordinate 171,009,483, forward strand.
TTCTGAACAGGAGGCAATTAAAGAATCAATGATAAAATGGGCGATAGACTGTGGCCATACTATTAATCTAAGTCAATGGGAAAAGATCTGGAAACATAATATTAAATTCACGGCAGCTCAAAATTTAAGAGAAAATTGGTACAAGATGTTCTTTAGATGGCACTTAACACCAGCTAAATTGGCTAAAATATATAAGAATACAAATTATAAATGCTGGAAATGCGATCAGGCCATTGGTTCATACTTCCATTGTTGGTGGACCTGTCCGAAAGTGAAAAAGTTTTGGGAAACTCTAGTTAAAGAAATTAATGAGATTTTAGAAATTGATATAAAAATCACTCCTGAAGCCATGCTATTAGGTATGTTTAAAGATGAATTAGATAAGAAATATGGGAAAATCCTAATGTATATGGTTTCTGCCGCTAGGATTTTACTTGCAAAGAAATGGAGGTCGAATGAATTACCCAAATTAGAAGACTGGTCTGTGTATTTATATGATATGATGCAAATGGATAAACTCTCTTGCGAGATAAATGAAGACTCTTGGGATTCAAACTCGAAAGACTGGTGTAAAGTACTAACATATATTAAGAAGAAATGGGGTGATATAATTTTATAAATATACTTTGTCTTTATCTGGGAGCTATGATTAATATATTATGGAATGGATTGTAATTATAATAATGTTAGAAGAGATAGGCTTGGATTAGAAGTACAAGTGAATCGGTGCGTTCTTGATTTAGAATTATAATAGGCATATTTACTGACCTTTTTCATTTTTAATGAAATAGTGGTATTTTCTTTCTTTTTTCTTAATCATACTTTGAATATGAGAAAGAAAAAATGTTATCATCCAAAGTTAAAAGCTTGTGAACTGACTTAGTTTGAAGGAAGATAACTATGTGGTAAGAGAGTATACGATCTTATTAATAAATGGGGATGAGTGAGAAGATATGTGAGAATTCCTGACTATGTTAGGTAAGGTAGAAAGAGAGTCTTTTTTGTTTTGTTTTGTTTTGTTTTTGAGTTGGTTAGAAGGAGTATGTAGGAGAGGTGGGATTTAGTAAGTGACGAAGGTAAGAGTAGGTAGGTTAGAAAGGAAGAAGTAGAGAGAGAAAGAAAGTAGAGAGAGTGGAAGATGAGGTAAGTAAGAAATATAAGGAAGAATAGGAAAGATGGAACTTAATAGAAAGAGTCTAAGGTGGGAAGAGGAGGGATAGATATAGAATCTGGTTTAGATATTTGGGGAGGAGAGATACTGTAGGAGGTTATGACATATGTTTTGTTGTATAGTTTATAGTAAAGTTAGATTGTTACATGTGATTGTATGTATGTTTTTTTTTGTTTGTTTTGTTTTTTTTCTCTTGATGTATTTTTTAAACTTAATAAAATTTAAAAAAAAACAAAACGACAATGTTTCCATGTTCTGCCCACAACCACATGCATGCCTTGAAGACTGCATTATAAGATTGTTATGAGGCCACTTGGCTAGCCCTGTCCCCATCCCCACTGCTGTGCACTATAACCCCCATTTGTTATCACCTAGTGTAGAAAAGCACTGTATATTTTAGGGAGCTTAGGGAGTGCTTAAGTGCATTGATAAGGGGTATAGAAATGTACTTGCTATTGCTATATTTGGCCTGCATAGAAGTAGGCCATGTGTGCAAATCAGTGGCATAGCAATAGCAATAGCAAGTATATTTCTATTCCGCTTATCAGTGCACATAAGCTCTCTTTAAAAGCATTTTACATTGTATATGCTAATTGCCCCCGACAAGCTGGGTACTCATTTTAGTGACCTACTGAAGGATGCAAGCCTGAGTCAATCCTGGAGCCTTGCAGGAATTGAACTCACAACCTTGTGGCTGTGAAAGGCTGCATTACAGGCAATTAACCTCTACACCACTGGGGCTCCTGGAATAGTGAAACCAAGACTCACAGGGTTGAAGCCCCAGGACTTTTTGTTTAGCAAGCCTTGATTTCCTCTCTTCCTTCATTCTGCTGCTGTATTCTCCACAGTATTCCCCACTGGAAAGAAGTAAATTTTCAAAGCAACAATACTGTATATGGTTATGAACTACCACTGTTGTAACATAAAGTATCTAGAGGTCACTTGGTTTGAGCAGGCAAGACTCATTAGCTTTACAAGATACTCACTTCTGGTCGAGATGAAACTGCCTAGAAAATATATACTTTCAAAGCACTTTAACAAGTACTTTTAGTTTCTTAAAATATTTAGTTATTTTTAAAAATTAATTTACCAAGCTTTGGTCTCATATACAATGCTTGTTTACAACTGAGCTCCCACATTTAAAGAAATAAGAGATGTTAGTTTATGACCTGAAAAATAACAAACTAAAGGAGAAGAAGCAAGATCATGGCACTATTGCTGATTTTTAAAATCATATTTTTAAGATAAATTTCCCAAACTGACATTCAGGTTCAGGGTATATCCATACTGCAGAAAGAAAGCAGTTTAATTCTGTTTTAACTGTCAAGACTCTATCCCAGTGATAGTGAACCTTTTAAAGACTGAGTGCCCAAACTCAGTGGCATTCTCGTATCACCCGGTGCCAGGGAGAGGACTTCCGGGGGGTGGGGAGGTTGAGTCTTCCACCTTCTGGGGGCAGAATTTCCAGGGGCAAGACTTTCGTCTTCCAGGACAGGACTTCCAGAGAGAGACTTCCGGTAAAAACCCAAGGCACACTCCCGCAGCCTCAGGCTAGCAATAGCAAACCCCTCTCTAATGAAACTTGCCAAAAAAACTCCATGATAGTTTCAGGGCAAAAAGAAGCCTTGAAACTTGAAGGCACCACACACACAAGTCACATTCTCTCAGCCTCAAGGGATGGCAAGGGCAACCTCTGCTCCTTTCCCCACCCTCCTGTGTCTTTAACTAGCTCAGGGAGCCAGTTAAAGGCATAGGACGGGGGGAAGGAGCATGCTCCTCTCCTTCCTCTGCCCTCCTCTGCCTTTAACTGGTTTCAGGAAGCCAGTTAAAGAGATGGGAGGGTGGGGGAAGAGGTATAGGTGTGCACCAGCGCCTTCTTCCCCTGCCCTCCTGTGCCTTTAACTGGCTTCCCGAAATGGCCCACATGTGGGATCTGTTCAAAATAGTTCTCTATGGGGCTGTACAGACAGGCAGCGAGACGCTGCCCCTTTTTGCCCCAGATCGAGGCTGCAGCAACAGCCTCCATAGGAATAAAAAAGAAGCCCTGAAGGGGGCTTCTTTTTTGCTCCCTGGAAGAGGTGTCATAGCCCAGATGGGGCAGCATGATGATGCCCATTCTGCACTGCACCATTTGGGCGCTGTGCTAGAGTCACCCCATAATGCCACGTGCCTTGTAGAAGGGCATGTGGTGTCATGGCACGATGGGGGCAGAGTCACAGTGTCCAGTGTGCGGACACACCACAGGCTGGCACAAAGTGCTGCTGTATTCCATCTATGTCATCAACCTTCACTGAGCAAGCCATTCACATGCCTCACTTTCCAGGTCCCAGAAGCCTCAGCCATCTTTGCCAATGCGCTGGGATTCTGGGAACCAAAGTCCAAAACACCTCGGAACATGCCAGAGTTTGGGAATCAGTGTAACAAAGAAACCCAATATATGCAAGACAGTACTGTAGAGTATAGTTCCCTCATATTGGATAAAATAAGTTGGTAAGTATTTTTCAAATGCACTAATTTTTCATCTTTCCCATATTTGAAATCTACATGTGGTCTGAGATCCCTGCTTGGGAGATGTATCATAAAGTTCCTCACAGGCAGACCTACAGCTTATCTCACATACACACCTTTAAACTGCAAGAAAGTTGGGTGTCAGAGCAGCAATCAGCTTTCTTCATATATCTGGATACAGAGCAATAGGCATACTATAGGACCTCCCAATGATCATCTAGAGGTTCCAAATGATGTCATGTTCACACTAATTGTGTGGGTTTTCTACCTATCCCACCATTACTGCCAATTGCAAAGGCTGGCCACCTGTCACTCATCTATAGCATCAAGAGTCTGGACCTTCTAGATGCCCTTGTGGTTCCTGCATGTGACTTTTTCCCCATCTAATTCCACCATTGGACACCACCACCCTTGATTAACTGCTGCCATCATAGACATCATGTGTCTGAACTCAAGCATTCCAACAACCCTTATGTATCATTCTCCAAATCACAAGTAAAATAAAATATTAAACAGAAGTTTAACATAAAGTTAAAAGGTTGATGTGATTTAAACATCTAAATCCTGACTGACCCTAACAGCTAACACACCTCTCACTCATATTCCTAATTCCCATCTTTCAGTCCTAATCCTAACTAACTGACCTGAGTTTAACTAATCTTCTGTCTCCAATCCTGGCTAACTCTCCCAACATCTCTAACTGATATTCTTACCTCTGTCAGACTTGTACCTTTCTTCTTCTGACTCTATACACTGCTGGGGGAGATCCACAGCAGCTTAAAAACTGAGTTGGGGGGGGGGGGGGGGGGGAGAGCTTGGTAGATGCATAGTCAGTAGGGAATGTGACCAAAAAAGTGAGTTACACAAACGTAAATTAGACTTACAGTTTTGTAAGTCACTTATGGTATGTCAGCCATTGTGTTATGCATCTTTTATTTCTCTGCAATGTACCGTAGACCTTGCAAATGTGCAGATTTTGTAGGCAGAATATACCTAGTCTTGCCATGAGCATTCAGAGGTACAAAACAGATACTACTCCCACCCTTCAAGAAATAGAAACCCAACAGAATTATTTTTCGTTCCTAGTAGATGGTGATGGCAACAGTAGATGGATGTGTACAACAAGATTTTCGAGATGAAACATGCTTAAAATTCTTTATTATTTTAAGGCAAATTGTTATGACTTGTTTATGGACACAGGTCTTTTAGAAACAAATGTGGAACAGGCCACTGCAGAATAAATAAACCCAACTTCCAACAGGGCTGAGGATATCCTTTAGGATCCTTCATGTAAAAGGATATCAAATGGGTATTTAAATGTATCCCAGGAAGGTATCCTAGAAGTAGGCTCTGAGTTAGGTTCAAATGGTGGTGGATAATGCTAAAGAGGAAAATGAAACTTTATTATTATTTTATGTTGCCACTATAGTTATTTCAAGATCAAACATTGTAGGATGTTGTTAGTGAACTTGAAGAGACCATCTGTTTTTTTTATGAAGTACAGTTAAGGAAGCTTCCATTCTCCAGCCACTTACTCAGACCTTTTTAAATGGTTGTTAGAAATATGTATTTCTAAACTGTGCTATGTAATTCTGCAACATTATAATGAGAGCCCTGTGGGGCTTTTTCTGATCCAAGCTTACTAATTTTTAGACTTTCCAAGAAATCCATTTTTGCTATGGTCACTTCCTCAGAGACCAGTAAATCAGTTTCATAGCAATGTCACAGTATGTTCCCAGATCCCTCTCACTCTGTCTCCTTTTTCTGGAGGGGGACATGAACCATGAGGCATTTGGCAAACCTTTGTTTTCAGATTTCACCCTCGCTCCACAAAGAAATTGAATGTCCAGCTCAAGTAGCTGTCTACTTATTGCTTCCAGAGAGCCAAATTCCTAAAAGCAATTGCCTTAGGGAAGGCATGTGACTACAGATTACTTTCTATGGCAGAACCACAGTTACATAACACTTTCTTGGCTGTTGAGTTTCTGAACTTTCTTATTGCAGCCTTCTTAAATTTATCCTTTGTTTTATGAAGAAGGTACTTTGTTTCTGATAAAGCAGGGAACCTTTGCAATTTAATATATCACAGGAGAATGGGCACCTTTACACTGTGGAAATTATGCAGTTTGACACCACTGTAAGAGTTGCAGCTCCATCCTGTGGAATCCTGGGATCTATAATTTTACGAGGTCTTTAGCCTTCTATGCCAAAGAATGTTGGTGCCTCACAAAACTATAAATCACAGGATTCTCTAGGATGGAGACAAAGTGGTTTAATTCTGCAGCAGAGATGCACCCAATGAGAACTAATGACCCGGTACAGACTGCATGCTCCTGAGCCCTACCATGCACCGCTGATGCCATCATGGCTCAACCCTATCCACATAGACACCATGATGATGCAAGCACCGCACAGCATCCAAACATTGCCATACCATGAGTGAGTCATTGGTGCACGCAAATGCGCCAATGGTGCACCAGTGGCACCCGGTGCATGGACTAAAAAGAACCCGCTTTCAGCAAGTTCTTTTTAGTCCTAACAGAGGCCATGGTGTTTGGTTGGTGCATCCTCCTTGCAGCCTTTCGGGGGCGTCTGTTAAGCCCCATTATTTGGTTAAATATAAACTATTTGACTTCCAGTGTGGTGTAGTGGTTTGAATGTTGGTCTATGACTCTGGAGAACAGGGTTCAAATTCCCGTTCAGCCATGTAAACTCACTGAGTGATCCTGGGCAGGTCACACACTCTCAGCCTCAGAGGATGGCAATGGCAAACCCCCTTTGAAGAAAATTGCTAAGAAAACCCTGCGATAGGTCGACCTTAGGGTCACCATAAATTGAAAAAGACTTGAAGGCATGCAGTGGTAAAAACAACTGAGATTCATAACTGAGAAAAAAAGTTTACACTGTAAATCCCTTCCACCCTTTTTAATCATGAGATAGAACATCTAGAGAACGAGTGGATGGAAGGCTGAGTTTGAATTAGTTCAAATTTCTTCCCAGCTATGAGCTCACTGCGTTTGAAAAGTTATCTTTTTAAAGAAAAGTCGATTGTTAGCTATGCTTACTTGCGCTTGATCATAACTGAGTTATTATTTTCCAGTTTCATTTCAGATGAAATATTTACCCTGCAAACTGTGGAATCTGAATATTAGCCTAATTGCTGATTATATTTGTATTTCTGTTGTCCTCCAAGCAGCTAGGCACACCATTTTAGCCTTATAGCAGCCCCTCGTGACCTTTATAGGAGTTTATCACACAGCTGAAAATTGGTAGTTTAAACAGTGATTAACTCATAAAAATCGCACAATGGTGATTAAAACATGATTAACATTTTCACACACAAGAGCCATTATCCCGGAATAACCAGGGAATAACCAAGCAATAAACAGCAACAAATCATTCATGGAAAAATCCTGTGAATGATTTGTTGCTGTCTACTTCCTGGTTATTCATGGGATAATGGCACTTTGATTGCTTTTCAGCATGATGTCGTGTGAAAACCATTAATGCAATTGTGCGATTTTCACAGGATAGTCTCAGGATAATCACACTTTAAGCGCAATGTCGTGTGAAAATCTTAATCACGAATGCGCGATTTTACCAGGTTAATCACCATTTATATTTCCAATTGTCCTTGTGTGATAAACTCCATAGCTAAGCAGAGGTTTTAACCTGGGTTTTCCATATGCAAATCAACCATGTCAGCTAATATAATAAGTTGGCTTCAACTGAACTGAAATGGGGTGTGCTTTGTGGAAAATTATCCTTCATACAAGATAGTATTGTGGACTGCCAATAGCGGACATGAGATTCAGTGTTGAATCTTGTTGCTGTGTGTGTGTGTGTGTGTGTGTGAGAGAGAGAGAGAGAGAGAGAGAGAGAGAGAAGCAAGTAAACATCAACTTGTGCAGACATATTTTGTTACATTAAATACTTAAATTGACTTTTTCTTGAGGGAAACATGAACTGAGAGGTATTTGACAAACTTTTGGTTTCAGATTTCAACTCCCACAAAGAAACTGATTGTCCATCTCAATTGGCTGCTTAGTCATTGCTTCCAGAGAGCCAAATTTCTACAAGCAGTTGACTTTTAAGCTATCATTATTGTTGCATGCCTTCAAGTTGCTTAGGACTTTTGGCAATCCTAACAAAAATCTTTTACAGGGTTTTCTTGACAGGATTTGTTCTGAGAGGGTTCACTTTTGCCTTCTCCTGAGGCTGAGAGAACGACACTTGCCTAAGGTCACCCAGTGGGTTTCCATGCTCTAGTGAGGTTTTGAACTGTTCTCCATAGTCCAGCACTCAGACCACTACAACATGCTGACTCTCAAGTTATAATGGTTTCTTCCAAAGAATTAGGGAATTGTAGTTGGTGAAAAGTGCTGAGTTGCCTTTCCAGGACCACAACTCTCTGAGTTTCCTTGGAAAGTAGCATAAGTATCAAATCGCTTTAAGGACTTTATCACACAGGGAGAAATTGGTAGTCTAAATGGTGATTATCCCGTGAAAATAGTGCAATCACAATTAAAGCGTGATTAACATTTTCACACACAGCACAATAAAAGAGCCATTATCCTGGGAAAAACCAGGAAACAACCATGCAATAAACAGCAAAAAATCATTCCAAGAATAATGGTGCTTTAATTGCTTTTCATTGTGACAATGGCCCTTATCACACATGAAACTGGAACTCCAATCCAGAGCCAATCCAAAGTGAAGGGGAAGCAGGGTCAATTTGAATCCAAGGCAATTCACATGATGAATTATCACACGTGAAGAACGAAATTGTGGTCATTCCTGAGTCAAAGCGGAGTGAGTGCACATTAAATTACCACACCAGTACATACCATGCGGATTCACCAATGTGAATTGGGACCCTTGCGCATGCTCAGTGGGGGTCTGAACGCATTGTGAACCTTTGCACTTCCGAGGTGGAGAAGGGGGCCACTTCCTGGTTCCAGTTTCACGTGAATGCTAGTCTCACATGAATGTTAGGGAATGTCACCTATCCCTACATGCCCCCTGCTTCATCCGAATGTATCACCGGCAATATTATTATTATTATTATTATTATTATTATTATTATTATTATTATTTTGCAGTGAAAGAATTTTTTTAATAATAATAATATTAATAAAAAATTTCTTTCACTGCAAAATAATCAGTGTAGAAGCTGCAGTTTTACTTGGAAGTAAACCCTTTGGATCTGAAGGAGACTCATTTTGGAAGAGTGCAGAAATGATCCAGTTTCCTTTATTCTCCATTCTCCCTAAAGTACCACCTCCTTCCCTTTGTAACAGTTGCCTTCTCTTAGGTTGCATCTGCACTGGGGAAATAATCTGGTTTGACTCCACTTTAACTGTCCTGGCTCAGTCTGTCCTGGCTATGGAATTCTGGGAATTGTAGTGTTGTGAGACATTGAGCCTTCTTTGCCAGAGAGCTCTGGTGCCCCAGCAAACTAATTTATTATTATTATTATTATTATTATTATTATTATTATTATTATTATCATCATTATTATTATTATGAATGAATGAATGAATGAATGAAATTTATTTCTATACCGGTATTCCTTGCAGATCACAGCGGTTTACATCTCCATCAAAGACAATATAACAACCCATATCCCAACAATACAAAAAAACCACCCATAGCAATTAAAAACAATACAGAATAATCTAAAAACATTCCATACAATCATTCACAATCTAAAACCAATTAAAACCGTATGACAAAAATAGCTGGATCGAACAATATGCAACAAGGGAGAGAAAGAATGGTAATTAAGGCACATGGGGGAAGGCTTGACAGAAAAGAAAGGTCTTCAAATTTTTCCTAAAGAGATCTAGAGAGTTTGCTGAGCGGAGCTCGTCGGGCAAAGAGTTCCAGGTCTGAGGGGCCATGATGGAGAAAGCACTTTGAGAAGAAGACACATACCTTGTCTTAGGAACTCTTAAAAGATGTTTTCCGCCCGATCTGAGAGTGCGGGGCTGACTGTATGGGGAGAGGCGGTCCTACAAGTACCCTGGGCCCAAGCTATTTAGGGCTTTAACCAACACTTTGTATTACGCCCGGAAGCGAATGGGCAGCCAATGTAGGTCTTGCAATATAGGTATTATATGGCTGGTCCTGGAACATCCAGTGACCAGCATTGCTACCATATTCTGAACCAATTGTAGCTTCCGGGTTTGGTACAAGGGTTGCCCCATGTAGAGCGCATTACAGAAATCCAACCGAGAGGTCACCAGAGCATGTACCACTGTTTCAAGGTGCCCCCGGCCCAGTTAGGGTCGCAGCTGGCATATCAGCCGAAGCTGATAACAGGTGTTCCTGACCGTCGCATCCACCTGAGATGTAAGGTGGAGCGACGAGTCCAGAAGCACCTCCCAGACTGCGAACTGAGTCCTTCAGGGGGAGCGTGATCCCATTCAGGATAGGTGGACAAATCTCCATCCCCGGGCCCAGGGAACCTATCACGAGTACTTCCATTTTCTCTGGATTCAAGCTGAGTCTGTTTTCCCTCAACCAGCCCATTACTGACTCCAGACAGGCATTTAGAGGAGAGATGCCATCCCTAGTCACTGCATCAGTCAGAGACACAGAGAAACATATTTGGGTGTCATCAGCGTACTGATAACACCACACCCCGTGTCTCTGGATGATCTCTCCCAGCGGCTTCATGTAAATGTTAAATAGCATGGGGGACAAAATTGCTCCCTGAGGGACACCAGATGTAAGGGCCCTCTTGTCGGAGTGACAGTCCCCCAGCTGCACCATCTGGAATCTTCCCAAGAGGTAGGAACGGAACCACTGGAGCGCAATTCCCCGATACCCAACTCCCTCAGGCATTCCAGAAGGATACCTTGGTCAATGGCATCGAAAGCCGCCGAGATGTCCAAAAGCACTAACAGGGACACGCTACCCCTGTCCATGCCCAGACGGAGATCATGGACCAGGGCGACCATGGCAGTCTCAACTCCATAGCCCGCCCGGAAGCCGGTTTGAAATGGGTCTAGAAATTCCGTTTCATCCAAGATCCCTTGAAGCTGGAAGGCAACTGTGCCTTATGCAGTGCCTTGTTCTCCATTATTATTATTATTATTATTATTATTATTATTATTATTATTATTGAAATATTATGCAGCCTCCATTCTTGAAGGAGTACCGGAAGCAAATGGAGCAAAATTGCAGCGCAACATCATGGGAAATGTGGGACCTTAGAGGTTTGGTGGGGTGTACCAGGACGGAGGCAAAGTTGCATTCCACACCAGACCAATTCAGATTGAAATCAAAGTGAGCTTGGAAACAATTTTTGTGAATTCGCTTGTTACCGAATTCACAAAAATCAGGAGTCACTTTGGACTGACTGTGAATCTGCCTCGGAATGACCCCTCATTGAAAGCAATCACGTGAGATAAGACATCATGTTTTAACATGAATTCACATCGTTGGACCTGCAGTGGCTTCGGATCAGAGCTGCAAAACCCTCCGTGTGATATAGGGCCAAAGTGTGAAAACCTTTATTGCAATTGCATGATTTTCACAGGATATTTCCAGGATAATGGTGCTTTAATCGCGATGTCATGTGAAAATCTTCATCATGAATGCGCGATTTTCAAGGGATAATAACTTTTATACTTCCAGTTGTCCCCATGTGACAAAGTCCTAAGTCTGATGGTATTGCATTCTTGGTTCCTATTCCTAGCTCTTCCATTGCCTATTTGTACTCCAACAAATATGAATGCCAATGCATGGGGTCAATTTTGTTTTCATAGGGAAAGGAACGCCTTAGTAGGTTGCACCTCAGCCTGTTAAGCATATGTAGTTGTTTGATCTTTTTTTCAGCATAAAGGTGCTATAGAATTGTAAGAATGCTATTATTTCATGGCACAAACTCCCATTTAAAGACAGCAGGAGCCACATGCTTTAAAACTGCGAGAAGCTATTTGATCATTTACTCCTAATTTGCAAATTTATGAAGCAAATCCCCCGTACCTGGTGATTAGTCCCTTTAGCAGCAATTCCCATGCCATGAAAACAGAGGCAATAATGTACACATACTGTAGCTTTCGCTGTGTGAGCGGCTGAGCTCTCTGAGTCACAAAGACCAAAAATAATATGCCACATTTAAAGAGTTCTAGCTCAGTGGTAGAAACTGACAAAACCTAATAAAATTGAAAGCATCCCTGTCAGAGACACTCTAAAATTAAACCTGTTAGCCAGCTGTGTTTTGGCCAACAAGGGGAAGTTGGTCATTTAATACAGCAATGCCTTCATGCTTGTGCAGTTCTCCAGGAATTGGCAAGCTGTCAGAAAAGGCAAAGATGATCCTGACTGGTTCAAGTAGTAGAACATGTAGTCAGGATTGTGATACCTTAAAAGCCTCTGTAGCTGCAGGAAAGAAGAGCATTTGTGGATTCATTAATACCACAGTTAACTTTTACCTTGCACATACCTTCCAACTGTCCTGATTTGGCCAGGGTAGTCACAGTTAATCCTCTGCCATCCCACTTTCTCTTCTGTTTTAAAACATCCCAGTTTTCCTCTATTTGCCTCTTCTCTTCCCTTTTTGCCATCAGCTTATTTCCATTGCTGCAAACTGAGTTCAAAGTGCAAAAGTCATTTGTACTTAATAAGTAGAAGGGAGAGGAGAGGAAAGGGTGGGATCTTGCTCTTCATGGTAGACTTGGGCAAAAGCAAAGTGATGCATCCTCGCCTAGTTTTGTTTGTTAGCCATTAATAGTGTTTACTATCTTAACTCTGATGCTTGCATGGCCATATGTGTCCTGGTTTTCATCTGTGGATTTTATCACATGGGGAAAATCAGAGAAAAGCGGGGGTTTAAACAGACATTATCCCATGAAAATTGCACAATCATGTTGAAGATTTTCACACGACGTCATGATTAAACAGGACTTATCCTGGCATCGTGTGAAAATCTTCAACATAATTGTGCAATTTTCACAGGATAATGTCCATTTAAAGCTGCGCTTTTCCCCGAAGGAGAAGGAGGAGGGCGGAAAAATATCCACAAATATTTATTTGTAAATATGTAAATATGGTTAATAGGTTTAATATAGACAAAATATATTGAATTCATATATACACTTATATTTATACACGGAGTATATTGGTTTCATAAAGAAAGAGATCAGGACTTTGGTTAGTGTGGCACAGAGTATTATTATATTTTAAAGAGGGACTAAATAGAGCTGCAAGGGAAAATAAGCTGGTTGATAACATCTACAGGTATCCAGAGAGAGAGAGAGAGAGAGAGAGAGTTACATGAATAGAAAGAAGAAGCATGCAATATTGCCAGCAACCATCTGGGTATGCTCCCCCTGGGGAAAAGGGGATTCTTCACAATTTGATTATTCACTCCTCATTTGCAAATTCATAGTTCAAATCCCCAATATCTGCTGATTAAATCTCTTCAGCCACAATTTTAATGCCAGGAAAAATAAAGGTAATAGCAAACATGTGCTGTCGCACCTCCAACTGTAAGAGCCCCTGAATCCTAGTTGTCACAACAAAAAACAGTTAACATTTTCCTAAAATGAGAATGTGTTCCAACTGGCCAGAGAATATGGGCAAAGTGATTCCTTCCAACTCCTCAGGAGCAATAGTAGGGCAGAGGAGGGATGCGAGCAAAACTCTGCCTCTGTGACAGATGTTAGACTGTTCAGAGAGGGTAAAAGAGAAGAGGACAAGTACTCTCGCACTTTCATTCTATGAAGGTGTTTAATTTTGAAAAGATGTTGATTAATTTTTCTAAAATACAACCTTTCCTTTGCCTCCCTCCAGTTTCTGTGGAATTTTTCCAAGCTGCCTGATGTGGAGTTCATGCACAGAATTCCCTACTAGTCCCATAGAGCAGGCAACATTAGGGTGAAATTCTCACAGGACACCGCAGGGAGGAGCTGATCTTCTCAGTTACATTGGACATTCCTTCTTCTGACACAGCATGGTGGTTTAACACTTCAGAGTCTTCACACCTATTGCAAAAGAGGGGATTTCTACTAGTGTAGTATTTCCCCCCACACTTAATGCACCTTGAGCAAAGTTCACTGTGACAACTTTCTGCAGGGCTGAATCGAGTTCTGCTTCATGCTGAGGCAAATATGGACTTCACCTCTTTGTAAGAAGATATTTTTGTTGGCTCAGTCTGCCCTTACTCCAGATTAGCATTGGAGCTCCGGCCACGGAGACGCTCCCTCCCAGGCCCCAGTGGGGCCTTGGAGGCGGCTCCGCGATCGCGGAGTCCTCCAAGGCCTTGCCGGGGTCAGGGAGGAGGAGAAGGCCACTTGCCACCGCGGCGATGGCTGCGATGACAAGCGGCCCCCATGCCCCTTCCCGGCCTGAGAGGAGGCCGAGGCTTCCTCACAAGCTGGGAAGGAGGACAAGGTTTTAAAATGTAGGACCTTTTTTTTATTTCCTGGCCAGTAAATTTTTTAAAAAAGGTCCTACATTTTTAAACACTGTCCTACATTTTCCCCGGTTTGGAGGTCCTCAGTTATGGCAACCCTACCTCCATGACACCAGACACTGATAGCTCTATTATATCATTGCTTAGTTACTCAAATATATAGAGAAAATCTAAATTACAGTAATGAGGTGAGGGAGAGATTATCTTTGGCTGCATCTGCACGGAAGAAATAGCCCAGTTTGACACTGCTTTAACTGCCATGGCTCAGTGCTAGGGAATTATTATGGCACCAGAGTTCTTTGACAGGGAAAGCTAAATGTCTCACAAAACTACATTTCCCAGAATTCCATAGCATTGAGCCATGGCAGTTAAAGAGTGTCAGACTGCATTATTTCTTCAGATTCTTTGGAGTTTATCAGACAAGGGAAATTGGAAGTATAATCCAATGGCAATCTGAACACAATCATGGGGTTTAACGTTATTGCGTGATAACCCACTACACGCAAATTCAGGCAATGGGAAGTCAGTCCGAACGCAATCATGGGGTTTCACGTTATTGCGTGATAGACTGCCACATGCAAATTCGGGCAATGGCATGCTATTTTCAGGCAATGGGGAGCCAGTTCGAATGCAATGCACATTCACGTAATTGCGCTAAACTAGCGACTTTAAGTTAATGAGTTCTGGTCCCACTTTCTTTTCATTCGAATTTAAGAGAAATTCCTCCCGTCTGATAAACTCCAGAATCTCTGCAAAGTATTCTCACCTAGTCTTCAGCTGCAAAAGGCTCTTAGAGCAATTAACAACAAGAAAAACCATCTCTGCCCTTATGGTTCCAATCTCCATGGTACAGTATAAAAGAAAAGGGGTTGGGAAGGAAGAGGGTGGAAAAAAAGAAAGTATGAGATGTTGGTTGCCAAGTTGATTCCTTCAGTAACCATTTGGGAATTGAAATAACTCAAGGAAAGCAGAAGTCAAATGTAGCTGGTCTTCTAGTTGCACCAGAGATGGGGCCCTGCTTCCCTTTTGCTTCCCTTTTGCTGTAGCCTAAAGGGCTAGAAAGCAAGTGTGGCATCATGGTTTGAGTGTTGGGCTAGGACTGTGGAGACCAGGGTTTGATTCCCAGCTTGGCCATGAAACCCACCGGGGGGACCTTGGGCAAGTCACATGCTCTCAGCCTCAGGAAAACGCCATGGCAAACCTCCTCTGAACAACTCTTACCAGGAAACCCCCATGATAGGTTCATCTTAGGGTTACCATAAGTCAAAAACAACTTGAAAGCACGCAACAACCCCAAATGGAAGGAAGGGCTACTGACAGATGAAGAAGGAGGTGTAAAGTTAGAGATGATGGTGGCCACATTTCCCTTTTTGCCCTCTGCTGTACACTGAATTCTAACCAAGGAGTTCCAGCATTTTTCTTGGCAAATGGACAACAAGATGCAACTGCTGTTAACATCAACCTCCAAAATGGGAAGGTCCCCTCTTAATTGAAGCATTTATCCCCATCTTTCTCCTTCTAGGCCCTAGAACAGATGTGGGAAACAAACTAGTCTCAGGCACCTCCTGTCCAGTTTTTCTCACCATTGGCTGTTGTGATGAGCCTTCCACAAGTACCAACAGCAATCTAGGGCCTAGGGGGGGAAATCCTAAATGTCATGCATGCTGTAGGTACAGCATGTGGGATGTAAGGAGAAGGAAGACAACTCTGGAGCACTCAAACAGAGAATTCTAAGTACTTCATCAAACTACAAACCCCAGCATTCTGTAGGACGGAGCTATAACAAAATGATTTTAAGATACTGTACTGTAATTGTGCAGTATAGATTCTCTCCCAGTCTCACAAGCACTGCTCCAAACCATTATTGGAATTTATCACACGGGGAAGATTGGAAGTTTAAACGGGGATTATCAAGTGAAAATCATGCATTTGCGATTAAGATTTTCATACGACGTTGCCATTAAACTGTCATTATCCTGGCAATATCCAGGGCAGATCGAGCAATAGTGATAAAGGTTTTCACATGACGTTGCGATGAAAAGAGATTAAAGTGTCATTATCCCAGGAATACGAGGCAATAAATAGCAGCAAATCATTCACAGGAAATCCCATAAATGATTTGCTACTGTTTATTGCCTGGTTATTAACTGGTTATTTCTGGGATAATGACTTATTTGTGTGAAAATCATGATCACATCTTAATAGCAATTGCACCATTTTCACACAAATAATCCCGTTTAAACTTCCAATTTCCCCCATGTGATAAACTCCATTCTTTCAGCTCATTTGTTGGCAGTTGGGAATCAAAATTCTTATAGTTTAACATGAATTTTTGATCAAGTGACCATAGGTTCCAGGGTTATATAGGAAAAAAGAAATATGCCTTTACACAGTACTCCATTCATTTTTTTAAAAAGTTCACAGCTTCTTTCCATGCATCTATCTGTCTTTCAGTTAAATAGAGGGGAAAGAAGAGACAGAAACGGGTTCTCCCTTCAACCCTTACAAGAAAACCTAAGAGTTTGGCAAAATTACAGGCTAGTTGGAAGATTCTGGGAGTGACTGTCCCAAAAAAATAATTAACTGCTGGTTTCCCCACTAATCCCTGGAAATGGTGGTGGGTAGCTTCTGGGTCAGTGGGCAGTGAACACACTCTAGGTTTTAGGTCAGTATTTACAAGTTCTATCCAATGTTCTGGGCCTTATTCCCCCTAAACACACACACACACACCATGTTCCTTCCAGTCCTATGGATAACTCAATGCTATGAAATTCTGGAATTTATCATTTAAGATGGGGCACCTCCTGACAAATTCTGACAGGGAAGGCTAAATATCTCCCAAAACTACAAACCCCAGCATTCCATAGGATTGGTTTATAGGAGCTAAAGTGGCATCAAACTGCTTTATTTCTGAAGTGTGGCAGCAGCCATAGTTGCTCCACGGACCTGGGAGCTGCTAGTTACCAACGCCTGCCTGTGTTACAGCTTCTGCTATAGTCTGCCTTCCTACCTTCTTCTTTTCTTGTGTCCACAGGTAGGATGGGCTGGCCACTTGATCTCATCCATCTGCCCATCAATCAAGGCAGACATCTTTGTTATATTTATATACCATCCTTCCTTTAAAGCAGTCGAGCTGACATGCAGGGACCTTGTTTCTCCTTTGTATCCAAACAAAGGCTTTTATGCATCACAGTAATAAGGAATTGAAACCACCAAATGAGCAAGTTAAATTTTGGATTAATAATCAGATGAATAAGATTATAATAATATGTAATGGAAATTGCAGATGTAAGAGGTTTTATAGAAAGGTACAGTATTTTTATTATGTACTATGAATTAGGGGAGGAACAGGAAGGAGGTGGGTTGTTTGTAACCATGAGGGTGAATTGTTGTAATACTGAGATTGTAGAATTGTTAAATATCATTAAAAAAAAGAAAAAGATAGTGACTGGCTCAAGGACAGTGAAGTGCAGTTTGAAGCTATGTTTTCCCCAGCCTTTAATTGGATGGAGTTCTTCTAAAGTGTGTGTGCGTGCTGTGTCTTGCAACAAGTCTAATGGCCCCTTGGCCAGCATGACCTGAGCACAGGACTCCTGTATAATTCCGAGTATTTCCATTCATTGAGCTATGAAAGCTACCCAGCTTGCAAAATGAGTGGTTAACATGTGCCTATGCTATTCATTTTCTTACGAAGAACACACTCAACCAATAAAAAAAAGATGAATTAAAAATGCCAGCTGGAAAGGCCTGCTGAGTCCTCATCACAAAACAATTCCACTATATTCTATATTTCCATAGGAAAATAGGTGACTTGACTGTGGTTGCTTTTTGTTTAGAACCAAGCACGACTGCAGTGACTGGAACAATGGTCCCACAGCAATACTAAAGACTGTGGCGCTGTAATGAATGAGCCTTTCAAATTACATGGGGGTCATGCCAGAATATTACAGCTCCTATTTTAAATGTATATAGCATTTATTATCTCAACAGTTCATTACATATTTGGTGTAAGCAGGAATTTAAACAAAAATCTTGAATATTTCATTGGCGCTTTAGCTAAATTCAGTGAAGTCAAAGACTAATGCACAAATGTAAGATGGAATTAAGGTTGTCAGATCAACCAGTTATTGAAACCAAAAAAAAAGACCAGGGTTTGAGTTCTTGTGGTGTCACAGGGAGAAGACACTCTGAAGTTTGCTTCCTGACTTGCAGTTGTGGGAGAATACAGCAAATTCCTGAGGCTTCAGCTGGCACCCTAAAATTTAAAAAACCTTAGATACAGTATTTCATGTCAGACATATCTTTTTCTTAGCTTGGAACCCTCCAGTTCCTGGGAAGGTTTGTGAACTTTCTTCTCGGAGGGAAGAGAAGGAGATCTATAGGTAGAGGCTTTCTAATCGATATTGTACATTATTATCCTACAATATCCTACAATTATCCTACTATTGTACAATATCCTTCAAAAATCAGTAGGAGGGGCAGAGTAAGGGAGGGCATGGGTTCACATGATTCCAAGCTCTCCTTTTTGCCTGAATGGCCCCAAATGGAAAGAAAAGGTAGAGCTTGGAAATGTTACCTTTTTTTGGATGACAATGCTCAGAATCCTGCAGGCAAACCTGGCAGTTGTAGTCCAAAAAGTAACATTTCCAAACTCTGCCCCTGCCCCATAGACACTCCCTAACCATCATCCCCTACCTGCTCAAGGATGTTGGGGGTGACTGTCTTGGGCTAGTCTTCAACTATCTATGTTGCAGAGCACAATGGGCTCCCTTTGGGTCTTCAGATGGAATATGTGGACAAAGGTGGAATTTGCTTGGATTTCATCTTACCTTTAGGAACCAAAAATTCATACTCATCAGTAGAAAAACAATATAACATTTTAAAACATTGAAAATCTGTTTAGAGCAGCCTGGTGGTTTCTGGATGTGTGGAATTACAACTCCCATCTTTCTCTGGTGAGCATGAGAACTGGGGGTTTACAGCTTCAAATGCAATTATATATCTCAGTGTCAACTGTATACTTTTGTTTCTAAAGACCAATAAAAGGTCAGTAGCCTTCACATTCTCTTTTACCTCCTAGCTTTACATTTCAATTTCCCTTATAGTATTTACCATACTCTGCTCTACCAATGTACTTCTTCCATGTGGGCATTTTCAGATTATCCAGAGTTGGTGGTGGTGGTGGTGGTTTTGCCATTGCAATTAATCGGACCTCTTTTACAGTTGACATTAGGTTAGACATTACAGGTTCAAATAATTTGGTACTTAATATTAATTTATTTCCAGATATTTATAGATACGTACAGTGGGCCCTCCACATCCATTTATGGGCTCAGGACCTCCATGAAAGTGGAAAAACCACTAGGTTTTTCAACTGGAGAGAATATCTCTCTGGGAATCCCTATGGTCAACATCTGTGGGCATTTGACCATAGGACATCACACCAGCAAAAAAAGACAGGAGCATAGCGGGATGCTCTTGTCAATACTGCGCAATAACGCCATGATTATCATACAATGTTGTGTGATATCGCAATCATCCCGTGATTATCCCATGAATAAAGAGGAACTCTAGTACTGCTTTTTAATCATGGAAAATCTCATGAATAAAAAGCAGTGCTAGAATTCCTCTTTATTCACTGGAACATAGCAGAATAATTGTGATGTCATGTGATAATCATGGTGTTATTGTGAAATATTGACAAGAGCATCCCACTATGCTCCTGTCTTTTTTGCTGATGTGATAAAGTCCATAGAATCCTGCTCGAAGATCTACAAATGCCTAGAGAAATGTTTTCTCTAGGGATCTCTAGGTCCTTCAGCACAGCTCTATGGTCAAATTCCAGAAGAGTCACAATGGAGGACTTGAAGATTCCTAGAGAGAACATAGTAATGAAATTTGTGAATAATCAAATCCGCAAAAGTCAAAGCTGCAAATGTGGTGGCCGACTATAATGGGTCGTGTCTACCATATATGTAAAAGAGAAACAAAAATTCCTTCTCTGATGGATAGAAAGTGTTGAATCAGAAAGCAAGTCATAGGTTGCCAATTATAAACCTGAAGAGTTGATGGTAAATCAGATGAGGTTTTTCTTTACATGATTCTGTTCATGGATTCTCAAATATACAATGGAATACAATAGAATACAATGATACAATAGAATATAATACAGAATACAATGGAAAATACAGTGTTCCATTTGACATGTTAAATATACAGAGGAATATATGCCATATTATCTAGGCTGCTGGCAAAGGTGGCCCTACAGGAATGAAAACAAGCTTGTCAATGTCTGGACTAGCCCATATGATTAGATGAGGGAAAGAGAGACAAGTTACGAGAGTAATTTATCACTGGTCACTTCTGAGCCATTTAACGCCAAAAGTGGCTGCTTCAGCCTCAGCAGGTACGGTAATTAATCCAGTAACATTATTAGCTGCAAATGGCATGGTGTTAAATGAACTGTCCACAAGGAAGAAAAGAAACATGATTTTGTGAATGTGTTGTCATTGTATGTTTTATATTGCAAGCCATCACTGTGAAAGCTGAAGTTGTGAAAGACAGCTAGGGGATTCATTTTACTAAACCGATAATTACATCTGAAGGGGATCTGTTGATTACACTGGATTGGATCCAACCCTGCTTAGAACAGACCCACTGAACCCAATGGGATTGGTAAGCATCTGATCTTGGAAGCTAAGCAGGAACACCAGCAAAAAATGCCAGGTGCTATAGGCTATATTTCAGAGGAAGGAACTGACAAAACCACCTCTGAGGATTCCTTGCCTAAGAAATTCATAGGGTCACCATAAATTGACAGACAACTTGAGGGCATGTAGACAAACACACAGTGGATGTTATCAGATGGGGACAGGATCACTCTCCCATCCTTATCCCATCTTTATCACAACTGCGCCAAAACATTTCATAAACATTATGCTTATCCTCTCATTATCCTGTCATTGAAGTGAAATTGTCTTAATGCAAACTGTCATTAATACAAAATGACAAGACAATTCCACTTCAATGATGGGAGAATGACAGGATAAACACAACATTGTATGAAAATCTTTCATGTGATCATGGTCAATTGCAGTTCAGTGATGGGACACTGACAGGATAAGCGTAAAGTTGCATGAAAATCTTTTCATGATCACGCCATAAGGATGAGAAAAGGATTGGATAATGACATCCTTTTCCCCATTTGATAAACTCCAATCGCTTGTTGTTATCTTAAACTGACTCGATTTCAATGGCTCTATTATATTTATGATTATGTCTACACCTGTCCCACTTCAGCAGCTTTATAGTTTTACCTTTAGCTAAAATATTTAGCTTTAAATATGACATATGTCTGGGTCTCCCCTGCTGCTCATAAGGGAAAAACACAGATCGAATTCTATTTTCTGGACTCCTCATGTCATGCTTGAAAGTACAACAATACTTTGTTTTTGGTCCACTGCTACTTGGTATACACATGGAATGAAAGAAAGCTATATGATAAATTTCTGCCTTTACATGGTCTATGTAGCTGTGTACCAATGGTACAGATTTATTTATTTATTTTTGTATCATTAAGTGTGAGAAACCAGAAATTGGAACTTGTTGTTGTGTTTCTGAATTATGGTGACCCTAAGCTGAACCTATTATGGATTTTCTTAGCAAGATTTGTTTAGGGGAGGTTTGCCATTGCCTTCCCTTGAGGCTGAGAACATGTGAGAGCATGGTTGCTCTTGATAGTGTCTTGTGCTCTGTTCTAGGCATTGAAGTAATGACAAGGTGGATGGGAGATATATTTTGTATCAAAGGACAGTATTTTGTAGTAGTCAGGTATTTTTTTTAAAGTAACTAAAATTAATTCTTTTAATTACTCTAAGAGTTACTTTTCTGTAGAAAGAAATCACAACTATAATAGTAACAATAATTTTTTGGCAGCAGAGAGCTTGGAACACAAATTGCAAGCCTCTGCTTTTAAAAAAAGTAACTTTCCAAGCTCTCTTACAAATGCTCAACCCAACATTCACTCTGACAGGCCCCACATAATGCAAAGGGATCTTGTAGCACCTTTGAAACTAACTGAAAGAAAGATGTTTGCATAAGCTTTTGTAGACTGGGTCTGCTTCATCATCTAATGAAAATGATGCATATATCTGATGAAACAGACCCAGTCTACCAATGCTTATGCTCCAGATATCTTTCTTTCAATTAGTCTCAAAGGTACAACAAGATTCCTTTACATACAGATGCAGTATACAGATGTTGTATACTCTTTGAATAATACAGTCCACAGGATAAGTTCCATTTACTCACTTTCTGGGTGATAACAGCCTACGAAGTCAAACAAGATCCCTACATAAATTCCATGGGGAACACCACCCACACACCCCTACCTCCCATAGATAACAGGCTTTTAGTTTCTGTTCGATGGAGAGGTGTTGTTCCAGATGCCCCATGTTCCATTCCTCCTCACAAAACTGTCTGTAATTTTTTTCTCTTCTGTGGGTTTCATTCTCCCCACTGCTTTTCCAGACTCTTAATTCTATTCAATGCTCTTCCTTGCTTAGAGCATATCTCTGCTGCACAGTTACAGCATTCCAAAACCACTTTAACTGTCATGGCTCCCTCCTGTAGGATATTGGGATTTGTAGTTTTGGCGAGATACATAACATTTCCCACTAGAGAGCACTAGCACTGTAGATCAGAGGGAGGCCACCAGAGTTCTCTAGCAAGCTACAAACTCCAAGATTCTGTAGGCTGGAGTCCTGATAGTTAAACTGGCATCAAAGTGCTGTAATATATGGATCAGCCTGCATTTTGTGCTTGTCAGTATCTGTGGGGATTTTTCTTAAATTTTATGTATGTCCATGTGTATCTGAAAATTTCAGGGTTAACCCAAGTCTGCCAGTACTGTCTTCAGTGTGTGAGAGAGTATGTGAAAGCCCAGTTTGGGTTCCATTCTCATTAATGCAGGAAAGCTTGAATTGAAAGCACAGGGACAAATAGCAGCCATGTGAGCTAAGCTTCTGGGCTGGTGTTTTAGATTCTCTTCATAATCCCATGAAACTATCCCAGGAGTGACTCAAGCACTGCCTTTTTGCAGATACGATTCAGCTGGGAAAATGTACAGGAGTCTGACTTGCTGATATTGTAAAATCAATAACTCCCCAGTGGGACTGTCTTTTCCTATGTATACAGACTCCTACATATGCAGATGAACCTCCTGCTCTCCAAATTACATCTAAATAAACTTTCAGCTCACTGCAGATCTAGAATTTCTTTAAAATAATAATAAAACCACCAGAAATAACAATAACCAAATGGCATCTGTCTGATGTGGATTTAAGAGTGACTGCTGATTTATGGGATACCAACAAACATTCTGTTTTACTAATTTGTTAATAACTTGAATAATCTCTCTAAGTCTAGGCAGTAGTTTTACTGCCTTATTTTTGCTGTGATGTTTCATTAGTTGTTGATGCTAATACAAAATAATTGGGTGTATGTGTGTGCAGATACTGCACAGCAAATGCTCAGTGAATATTTAGAAAATATATCTACATGTACAGAAGATTTGGAGAATATTTGCCAGCAGTATCTGCAAAAGAAAAATGGACAGAGGGGAGAAAATTTATTTTGACTTTCTTCCCAAGATTCATAGAGAGGAGGCACAATTGTTCAACCATTTTAAGCAATAGTTTAGATATTCACTTGGCATTAATGATCCCCCAGGTACAACATTAGTAAAAAGATGAGGATTTACAGGTCTCAACTCTGGAAATATCAGAGGCATATAAACAGAAATAAAATATGTAGTCAGATCACTTGCCACCCTCCATTTTAGACCAAACAATTTATTGTTTTTCTTAGTTTCTTTGCATTGCTGATGGAGCTGCAAATGCAATCACCAACAAGTCTTCACTTTCCCATCACAGGGCTTGCTGCAAAAGCTATGTTCTGCAAATGATGTCCTCTGTGTTTTCTGTACATTAATAATCCATAGAAAAACTTGGCTGTCCATGTCAGATAAAACAATCCCTTTATCTCATACATCTGGTGAACTTTGTATTTATTCCACAAGTTGGGAAAAAATCCTAGTGTTGCATAAGAGCTGTGGGCATGAATATTTGATAACTAATCCTCCCATAAGTGTAACAAATCTGATATGCCGCTGGAAGCCATTAGGCATTCTGTTTACTCCATAAGCGTACATTTTTAGAAATCTAAGGAGAGCCACAGTCTAAAGAGATTTGAATCTGGGTATTTATTATGCAGCTAAAGTTTGGAATGTAAATGATCTACTTCCCTGGGAGTTTAGCAAATGCTTGCATCCACTCAGTATATTTCTAAATTTAATTAATGATTTTTGCATTTACATCATACTTGTAGGTATGTGTGTTTAACAGATTGCTGCTGTAAACCCTTCACTCCAGCACATTTGTGTATTGTAGAAATGTAGCTGTGCTGAGTTTTAAACTAGACATCAGTAGCCCCATATCTCTCCCACGAGCATATCAGCACCCTCAGTCACACATAGTAAAACAAAAGGTCATGGCATCATCACACACTGATTTTTCCTTGCCTCACAAATGACAGCCCATGAAATAGCCATGGAAAACTCTTGACACAGCCATGTCACATAATGAGTTTTGTTTTACTAAACATTACTGGGACAGGGGGGTAGAAGTGAGATGAGGAACTGTTAAGGAGATTTGCTTTTTGTAGCTGCCAGCCATGATTGCCATTAACATCTAGCTCTAGCCTGACATGTCAGTGTTCAATGGGAATGATGCTTTTTTAAACAACTGAATTGTATGAACAATTATGGCTGTGAAGGGATGTGCAGAGATGGCCCTCTCATTGGCCAGAGAGAGCCAGTCACCTAAGGGAGCAGACTTTGAGTGTCATGAACAGACAGCAAAGAGTTGGTTATTTACTTTGTTATTATTGCATTATTACAGCCAGGAATATAGGAAGAGCTGTTTGGGGCAGCTGTCTGCCTCAAGTGACAAAATACCTTGGGTACCTGTGGGTAGTACACACCCACACTGGGGTGACAGGGAAAAGGCCGCAAAATATATTGAGCTGGTCCTGTGCTGCTTAAATTTAAACTGATTTGCCAAAATTTAGGTGGCCAATGTTACAATATTTTAGTTCATTTTTTCCTTCACTGGAAAGCATGCCTTTTTGGAGGCTAGAGGCTGAGCAGTATGATTAAACCCACCCAATGCTATTTTTCAGTCCAATTGCATCACAAAGTGAATATAGGTTTGGCAACATGTGACAGCATTTGTTTTCATTACCTGCCTCTGTGTCTATGCTGGTAATGGCAGTATATTCATTATATCTTATTAAGGTATCTAAAACCACTTGTACTAGAGTAGTCCCACAACTGTTCCTGTATCAGCAATTTTTAGGGTGGTTTTTTTTTTTTTTTTGCAGCAATGGTTCCCACTTCTCTGTAAAAATTCCCAAAGCCACCATTGAGGACCAGCCCTAACCTTAGAGACCTTAGAGTTGGACAGCAGCCTCAGACAGCAAAATTGTTTGTGCTTGGGCCCTGTCAACAGACACAATCTACCTGAGCATTTAGAGATCAAGATTTCAGGGTCTATGAGCTGCTGATCCCAAGGTTGATGTTATGACTTTACAGAAAGTACTTGCTTGCTCCTCATCACAAACCTTCATTCTGAATGGACCTAGATCTTTTTCTACAGCATTAGGTACAGACATGTGCTGGTACTGCAAAATTCCTTAGGCTAGTTTTATACTATAAAAATACTGCTAGCTGGTTCCAAGTAGTCATTACCAGCAGAGTTGAAAAAGTCAGAATTTTATTGGTCTGCTCATAAGACAATTCAAACATCATGGGCACCAGGAATTTCTCCCCTAGTCAAATCAGTCCTCTTTAAATACATGAACTTTGCAGGCATGCATACAAATATACAAGACAAGGCCAAACACTGGCCCTGAGCCATAAATTAATGAGAAAATATTTTCCTTCTTTACAGAGGCTGTATGAATGTCACTCTTGGCTACAAGTAAATGCATGACGAAGCTAACTCAATATAAACATTTTCAGAAAACTCTTGTTTTTTGTCTGCTTTGCTCCTACACCCATCATATGAAACCTATCTTAGAAGGGCTGCTTGCTTTCTGTCTGTACACATTCCTCTTTCTTTCAAACTTCTGGTATTTGTAAGATAAGGTACACACTTAAAATCAGTCCCTTGATTCACATCTTTTAGTTCACATGTATGCTGATAAACCCCAAGAGAAAAGTTAGTTTATTCTTTATTTTTTAAAATGTGTTTCTTTCAAGTGCTTTTTCCCTAAACACTCCAAAGGTTTTGGTTTGCTGTATTGCTGCATTTCTACTATGAATTTCCAGGTTATTTTACTGCCTCCAGTAAAGTCTGTTCTCTTTTATTCTCTCCCCCCCCCCCCCCCCAAGGAACTGTGGTAGAAATTGTTTCTTTTTCACTTCCCAGATAAGCTTGTAAACAAAACTCTTGAAGTAGATTATCAAAACTTTTCTGTTAAATGACCTGATATTTTGGGTTCAGTCTGAGAGTGATGGGAGTAGTAGTCCAACATCTCTGGAGGGCATCAGGTTTGAGAAGGCTGCAAGTATGTTGTTGACTCCTTTATAAGAACTTCCACTTCAAACTTTTGCATCACATTGCAGCGAAGCAGTTTTAAATGCCATTGATTTCAATGGGAATGAGTTTAAATACATATTTAATTTACTAAAAAAAAGATTTAAAAGTTATCTTCAGTTGAGGATATCCATGGATAACTTGCCATATGAAGAAGAAATTTAAATAATTTGTCCCTGAAAAGACAAGTCATCAAGGACTTGTAACAACATAGTATCATATCTTATGTGTGTGTTGTCAATTTATGGCAGTGCCATGAATTTAATAGGATTTTCTAGATAAGGAATACTCAGAGATAGTTTTGCTAGTTCATACCTCTGCACATAAACATTAAAGACTCCTATAATACAAATAATACAGAAAATAACCCGGTTTTAACTAATATATATATATATATATATATATATATATATATATATATATAATATTATATTATAAAATACCTTATATTTATACAAATTTATGTCATTAGAAAAAGAATGCTAATCCAAAAGCATTGTGATCCCAGATACCCAGACAGCATAGACAATGGCAAAAAATTATGGGAGAATCAAGAGATATAAAAGCAATGCTAATCTGAAAGCCCAACAAATCCAACATGTTTTGAACATGACAAACTAAGTTTCATACATGCATGCATCATCATCATCACCACCACCATCATCTTATCATTATTATTTTGAGAAACAATATTTTCCATTTCCAACTCTTCCTCCCCCCCCCCCCCCCCATTGCTGCCTGAGCTATTGTTTGTACTTTAAGATTGCTTCACACTTTCTTAGCCTGAGAGGAGGGTAACATCTCCTCTGAATAAATTTTGCCAAGAAAACCCCAGATAGATTTACTTTAGGGTTGACAAATCAAAAATGACTTGAAGGTACAGAAGCACAGCACATGAACACACACCCATTTACCTCAGTGGGATTTAACCCAATTAACCCATTATCCTGAATGAGGTGATAAACTCTACCACATGCAGAATTCTGTAGCACTTACCATTTCAGACTGCAGGGAAGATACTAACCCTTTGATGAGCCCTTCTGTGTGGAAGGGCTCATAAAAACTGCATCTGCACTGCAGAAATAATGCAATTTGACACCGCTTTACCTGCCATGATGGCTCAGTGCTATCATATCCAAGGACTTGTACTTTGTTGTGCTACCAGGGCCTCATTCCCACAATATAAATCATTTTTGAGTCGAAGTGATGAAGCAGTTTTGCTCTGAATAGTTCACACTATTCGAGCTGTGATTGAACCTACCCATGTCAATTTAAACCACTTCACTTTCACATTCAGCAATGGATCGATTCAACATGACGTTGCCATGATGGTTGAATCAGTGGATGAAGAATCCATGGATAAGGAGGGCCAACTTGAGTCCCTATGTTGGGATAAAGGCAGGAAATAAGAAAATAATAATAATAATAATAATAATAATAATAATAATAATAATAATATGTACATTTTAGGAAAATAAGAACTGCACAAACAGGGCTATAAAGGCAATCTGAAACAAAATAATGTCATGTTGTAGGGTAGTTTAATTCTCCTTTCCTTTTCATTGTGTTGAAGATCAGCAAGTGGGTTTAAAGCACAAATGATGGGAAATGGCACAAACATTTGGGCTCAATCTTTTTAAATGGCATATTACCACTTTCTGACAGACCACAGCAAGACATCTATTTCATGACCTGCATTTTACTTCAGAGAGAAAGAAAGAGAGGGATATGCTGCAAACCTTTTCATTTCTAACATTTAATTTTGTAACAGGAAACATGTATTTTCCCTGCATGTTTGACATTTTCTAAGGAGTGTGTTTTACTAAAATTGCCGTCTGTTTTCCATTATCACAACTATGTTAAGTGCCCTTCTAATGAAAATGACTATTCTAGTAGAGAACTGTAGCCATTATTATCTTGATCCTCCCTTTTAAAGTATTGTCTTGCTTCATATAAAGCAAAAACCACTGTACCAAGGAATGAATTTTGATTTTAATGGAATGTGTGGGGACATGAAACCAATAAATTTTGGTGGCATTCATTCTGGTTTTCCATGCCACTTTTCTTCTCTTCAAGCAGTTAAACAAGTCTGCTTGCTTCAAATATCCATATACTGTGGTGTAGTGGTTTGGGTGTTGGACTAGGACCCTTGGAAATCCCCACTTGACCATGGAAACACACTGGATAGCCTTGGGAAAGTCACCATCTCTTAGCTTCAGAAGAAGGCAAAGGCAATCCTCTTTAAACAAATCTTGACAAGAAAACCTCATGTTAGAGCCAAATGACTTCAAGGCTCACAACAAACACTACACTGTTATAACATTGTACACTCATCTCTCCACATTCACTGGGTTAGGGGCACAGGACCCCTATGAATGTGGAAAAACCACAAATAACAAAAACACTATGTTTTTACCTGAGAGAACACCTCTCTAAGAATATCTAGGTCCTCCCGTGCAACTCTGTGGTCAACATCTGCCAGACATTGACCATAGAATTGCACCGGAGGAGCTACAAATGCCTAGTGGAGTGTTCTCTCTAGGAATCTCTAGGTCCTTCAGTGCAACTTTCGGTTAAAGTTCACCATAGAGTTGCACTGGAGGACCTAGAGATTCCTAGAGAGAACATATTAATAAAATCCGTGAATAATCAAATCCGCAAAAGTCAAAACCACCAATGTGGTGGGACAAATGTATTCCACTTTAACTGCCATGGTAACATCATATTGTATGTTAGATTGTATGTTATTTTAGTGCTGTAATCCGCTTTGATTTCTTTGAGAAAAAGTGGAATATAAATAAATACTACTACTACTGCTACTACTATTATATGCATTCCTAGGATTTGCAATTTAGGAAAAAGCAGTTAGAACTCTCAACCAGAGAGCTCTTTGGCCTGACTAAACTGCAAAGCCCAGAATTCCACAAAGTATTGCCATGAAGTAGATGAATTTTCACAAGGATAGATAGGAAAGTTTATCAAAAGTTCTAAGGTTCTTCTGTTACAGCAGTCTGTAAATATTCCAGTCTTCTTCTTCTATGCTTTTATTATTAAAATAATTGCAATAATTATTTTTAAAATTAAATTATTAAAGCCATCTGTGACTAATGATTTGTATAGTACAGTATCATCCAAAATCCACAAGACAGTGATACTTTTATTGAGCCAACCAAAATAACCATTGTACATGTTGCCAGCTTTCGATGTTTCACTGGCTTCTTCATCAAGCAAAGGTGTTAAAATGATACGTGAGAATGAAAGAAACAAAAAATTGACGGTCAGTCATCATAGCCTTGCATTTGGTCAAGATGTTGTGGTTGTTGTCCTCAGTTCAGATGGTATAAAAGGATATTTATGCAGGTAGGGACCTCCTCCTTCTGGGCATGTGAGTACTGGAAGATTCAGTCCAAGAAATAAACTTTAAATTCCATTAGCAAGACAAAAAGCTACTGTATTTGAGATCCAGTTTGTATGGACAGCAGAGATCTGGATGAATGCAGGCTGGGTAGACTGAAATGCTACAGAACCTGTTGTGGAACCTGTTAGCTTGGACAATTGGAAAAAATAAGAAACAAAAAATTGGGGGGGGGGGGGGGGGAACAAACCAAAAGAAAAAAATGGAAAAAGTACAACAAATAAACCTTAAAATTAATATCTCACATACATACCGGATTAGATATAAAGAAAAGGATATTTTTGGGAGGAGAGCTGCAGAGGAATTTTAGTTTAGTGAAGAATAAATGGAACACAGAGAGCTAAAGTAGAAATCAGCAGAAAACAAGAACCTGATTTCCAGACAGCTGATTGAACACCACTAGAAGAAAATCAGGTTGTGTTGGAAATATGCAGAAGGCAAATCAGGGCCTACTAACAGATCTTCCCTAGATGACTTGCAGAAATCCATAAGGGGTTCTGACTCTTCCTGAGTTCCAGTAATAGTGGGAGCTAAAAAGATGCCTTGTCTTTGACTGAAAAGAGACGAAACAATAGTCATTATGTTTATGCAGGGATTAACCAGGTACCTATGGGAAACCTACACATAGGATATAACTGAGTGCAACAGTACCTACTTCCTCTGTTCCCCAGCAATCAAAACTGAGATGTCAACTGCCTCTGCTGCTGGTGATTGTATAGTTACTGAGTAGCTTCATACTCTATAAATTGGTCTAGTATCGGTTCTTTTCTACCTCTGATGCTGATTTTAACAGACTATTAAAGCAATTCTTGTTCTTTTAACTACTTTTTAAAAGTTCACTTTGCCATTGGGGGACAGAGTACTGAGGTCAACAATAGGCTGATCTGTATTAAGAGCGTTAAGGCCTTCAGGCCTTGACACATACTGTTAGTTCACATATGCACATACATCACTTGCTAACTGAAAAATCCACTTGTGATTTCTTTATATCATGTACCTTCACAGGTCTAACAGTGCAGAGAGAAATGTAGTATCAGCTGATACCATGTGGTTGCTCATCAAGTGGCAATACATGTATGCATATATTGACTCTGAGATTAATAGGCCTGACCCAATGATATAATTAATTCAAGCTATTCCTGCAGTGTTGACCTCCTCCACTCTTTGTGTGTTAACATAATGCTTGGAGCACCATCAGGACATGTGAAGAGGGCTATTGACACCAAGGCAGCTGGTGGGCCATGTCACAATTATGCTGCTTATCCAGAAAAGGAGGGGGAAGAATTAGCCCAGTGATGTTCACAAATCAGCTAGATAAGTTATGGCGAACCTATGGCATGCGTGCCAGAGGTGGCACTCAGAACCCTCTCTGTGGGCACACATGCTGTCGCCCTAGCACAGAATTTCCCAGAGTTTCTTACTAGAAAGCCAGAGGGACGTAGCACTTTGCAATAAATAAGTGGGGTCTGGGTTGCAGACTAGGCATTCGGTCTGTAAAAGGTTCACCATTACTGAAGATGAACACAAAAGTCAACATGACACACACACAAATTGTGCAAGTCTAGCTTCTTAAAGTATTGTTGTTTGCTGTCCAGTCAACTTTGACTTATGATAACCATGTGAAATAGAGACTTCCAAGATCATCAACTGCCCTGCTCAGGTCCTGCAAACTCACGGCTATGACTTCATTGACTGCAGCAATCCACCTGTAGTGTGGTCTCCCTCTTTTCCTACTGTCTTCACCCTTACCAAACATTATTTTCTTTTCCAGTGAGTCACGTTGTCTCATGCTATGTCCAAATTATGACAGCCTCGGTTTAGTCATCTTAATGTATTACCTACCTAGAAAGAGAATCACTACTCTCTCGACCTTCCCTCATTTACAGCATTAAGCAGTTTTCTGTCCCCTCTCATCACTGAAGGCTTTACATTTTGAACTTTTCCAGATGATATGCAAAGGGATCTTTGAGACTAACTGAGCTTTTGTAAACTTGGTCTTCCTCAGACGCATGGCCGGATGATGTTTGCCGTAGCTCTTAATATCACCAACCATATATCTGATTATTGAAAGTGTCCATCATGTGAGGATATAGCTCCTGTAATGTTCCAAATCTCTTGTGCTGGAGGAGATACTACAAACTTTTCAACAAAATATGACCCTCTCTGTTCAGTAACATATGCAGAGACAACATATGAGACCTTTAGTTACACTGTGACCCGAAACAACAGTTGGGAAAAATACAGGGCAGGGGGTATTAAGGTTTAAAACAATCTTACTTGGAACTATTCTGAATCCAGAGGCAATGTATTTACAATGACAGCTAAAGCAACAGCCAAGAAAAAGTGGGGGGCAGGGGTGGGTTGAACACTTAAAAATAATAGTACTTGGTCATTTTTCATCTTTACACTCTGAAGCATGAGGAAAAAGACTGGACGCCAAGAATAAAGACAAAAGATTCTTTTCTTAGTGTCGCTGTTATGAACCCCACACAGATGACATGACAATGATGCCCATCTTAAGACGAATATTTCAACACCAGGATTAAAAAAACAAACAAACTAGGCACTTAGCAAGTCTTACTTAGGTGGTGAACCAGTGTGATGCAGTGGTTTCTGCACTGAGCTAACACACCGGGAGAACAGGATTTGAATCTTCATTCCACCCTGGAAAAACACTGGGTAACCTTGAGCAAATCACATTCTCTCAGCCTCAGAGGAAGGCAAGGGCAAATCCCTCTGAATAAATCTGGCCAAGAAAACATTGTGATTGGTTCATCTGGTCACCACAAGTCAGAAATTACTTGAAGGCACACAACAACAACAATGAAGTAAGGCGAGCTGTTAGCTTTATATTAAAAACCTCCACTTCAAAATTCCTTTGTCCAGGAAAAATATTTTTTAAGAAGGGCCTAATGTCTTCCAAATCATAGGTCACAAGCTGAAACTTGTGGGAAACAATGGAGAGCAGTTAAGGTCAAGTTGAAGATCTTCACAGAGAACCTAATTACTTTTTTAAAAAATTAGAGAAACAGCCAGCACATTGTAATGGTTAAAGTAGCTCTGAGGAGACCTGGGTTCAAATTTCCACTCAACCATGAATCTTCATCTGATCTTGGACTACTTGCATTTTCTCAGCCTAACGTGCTTCACAGGGTTATTCTGAGAATAAAAGTGGGTAAGAGGAGCATAACAAGAAAGCCAGATATATAGATAAAATACTGTATATACTTGACTATAAATCGGCCTCATATATAGGTCGAGGGCAAGTTTGGGGGCCGAAATTATGGATTTTGATATGACCCATGGATAAATTGAGGGTAAAAATTAGGGGCTTATAGCAAAGAATCTAAAGGATGAAGTGAAGCGAAACAATGTCAAAGAAAATTCCAGCAGACATAACTCTTTGTGCTCACTCTTAAGGCTGGATGAATGACACAGTAGAGGATGTCAGTGCTTCCAAGACAGATTATACTCTTGCCTTTCACCAGGGGGTGGTTCCTTCTTTAAAAGGTCTTAACGCCGACATTCAAGCAGAACCTAGGGTAGAGGCGTCCAGAGCCTCCGTGGACTCCATTAAACTGGATCGGTTTGAGTTGGTAAGTACCGATGATGTGGACAAGATCCTCGGAAGTGTTCGGAAGACAACTTGCTCTCTCGATCCCTGTCCCTCATGGCTAGCGGCCCAGGGGGGACCGGCGGTAACTTTATTGTTACGCCGGATTATTAACACATCTTTGAGGGAAGGGCAATTTCCATCTGAACTAAAATTGGCCATTGTAAAACCTTTACTAAAAAAGCCCTCCCTCGACCCCCTGGTACATAACAATTATCGGCCAGTCTCGCTGCTGCCATTTTTGGGAAAGGTGATCGAGAGGGCGGTTGCAATCCAGCTTCAGGTGGTCTTGGATGAAACGGATTATCTGGACCCATTTCAAACTGGCTTCCGGGCGGGTTACGGGGTTGAGACGGCCATGGTCGCCTTGGTCGATGATCTCCGTCTGGGCATCGACAGGGGAAGCGTGTCCCTGTTGGTGCTCTTGGACATCTCAGCGTCTTTCGATACCATAGACCATGGTATCCTTCTGGGGCGCCTGGTAGGGGTGGGAATCGGGGGCACTGCGCTCCAGTGGTTCCAGTCCGACCTCTCTGGGAGGTCCCAAATGGTACAGCTGGGAGACGTGTGCTCCGATGAGAGGGCCCTTAAAACTGGGGTCCCTCAAGGAGCCATTCTGTCTCCCATGCTATTTAACATTTACATGAAACCGCTGGGAGAGATCATCCGGAGACATGGGGCGCGGGGTTATCAATACGCTGATGACACCCAAATAATCTTCTCTATGTCTCCGACTGATGCAGTGACTGAGGATGGCGTCTCTCCTCTCGTGGCGTGCCTGGAGTCAGTAATGGGCTGGATGAGGGAAAACCGACTCAAATTGAATCCAGAGAAAACGGAGGTACTTGTGATAGGTTCCCCTGGTCCAGGAATGGCGGTAGTTCTACCTGTCCTGAACGGGGTCACGCTTCCTGTGAAGGACTCTGTGCGCAGTCTGGGGGTGCTTCTTGACTCGTCGCTTCACCTGACTGCTCAGGTGAATGCGACGGTCAAGAACACCTGTTATCAGCTTCGGCTTATTCGCCAGCTGCGCCCATACCTGGCCCAGAGGGAACTTGAAACGGTAGTACACGCTCTGGTAACCTCGAGATTGGATTTCTGCAACGCACTCTACATGGGGCAACCCTTATACCAAACCCGGAAGCTACAAATGGTACAGAATATGGCAGCCAGGCTGGTCACTGGTACTTCCAGGGCCAGTCATATTACACCGGTGCTCAAAGACCTGCATTGGCTGCCTATTCGCTTCCGGGCACAATATAAGGTGTTGGTGATGACCTATAAAGCCCTAAATGGCTTGGGCCCAGGATACCTCTCCCCGTACATTCCGTCCCGCACCCTCAGAACATCTGGGCAGCAACTACTTAGGGTGCCAGGGGCTAGGCTGACCTCTACTATGAGGAAGACATTTTCCATCGCCGCCCCGGCCCTTTGGAACACGCTGCCCACAGAGCTCCGCTCGGCCACCTCCCTGGCCCAATTTAGAAAGGATCTAAAAATCTTTCTATTTCAGGTTGCATTCCCCGACTAAAGTCCAATGGGCCTCCCTTCCTCTTTTTTGGCATGAGGACTGGCTAACGGGGTTTTTATTCTGTCTTGTTGTATTCTTTTTAATCTTGATGTATATTTTGTGTTTTTACTGTTTTATTGTGCTGTTAACCGCCCTGATCTTTGGAAGGGCGGTATAAAAATAAAAAAAAAATATTTTATTTTAAATAAGAGTTTAGATACAGTACTTACATTGACCTGTAGGTAAGTCGACTCAGTTTTTTTGGGTCAATTTTTGACCTAAATTTCTAGACTTATACATGAGCATATACAATAGATAGGCAGACAGACAGACAGACAGACAGACAGACAGATAGCTTTTTTGAAAGAGAGAGAAGGGGGTTTACTAAGTTGGGAAAAGCTGTTAATCAAACTTCATTTCATCCCACAAAACTCTTTTCTTTGGGCAAACTTTCAGACAGTTTAAATTAAAAGTAGCAGGGACCAGGGGGAAATGATGGATAGGATATGATTAATGTGTTGGTAGGTGTGATTTCCTCCTCCCACTTCAAGCCACCAAATTTCTCACTCCTGTCAATCTGCTGAAGTCTCTGCTGCTCCTGACTTCTGTTTACCAGGAAAGCTTACCTCACCTCACTCTCAGAGTAGTCTAGCACTATGACGTCTGCAGCACTGCGACACTCTGAAAAGTGTGAATGGAAGCATTTTCAAGTAAATGTGTGTAGAAAAATCCTAGTCCACTTCATTAATGTGAAGGCCATGAGGAATTCCTGAGGTCTCTTGAACAAACTGAAATCTGTTCACAGCCTGGAAAAGTTATTATTTCAGATTACAACTTTCAGAATCCCCTAACCATGAAGGTCACTGGCCATGCTGGCTAGGGAAATTCTGTGACTTGTAGTCCAAAAGAGTAACTTTTCCAGAATCCCATCATGTTGTGGAATTTATTATTTGCTTTTGAGATTATAAAGATAATGATTAATGTGTTTTCATGAAGGGGAGGACTAAGACAAGAAGAACTAAAAGCAGCAGTTCCTTTATGACTAATAAAAATACAGAACAGGTCTTGCAACAAGGAAAGAGTTGGGTTTTATCCAGGGGTGAAAAAATTCTTAAAGAGTGATTGAGTTTGTTTGTTGATGGCAGGAGCCACAAATAAATGTTGCAGTCCTATGCACACATATTTGGGACTAATTCCTGCCAAACTCAATGGGACTCCATTCTGAATAAATAACTCTCCAGAGTTCCCTGCACTTCAACTGGAGCTAATTTAGAGAGCATGTGTATGTGTGTGTATTTATGTGAGTATCTGTATATATACTTATTACATACACAGAAGTCGCTTAGAGGGATGCACACAATACACACACACACACACACACACACACAGGATCCAATTACTCTAAATTGGCTCTAGTGTTAGAGGAAAAATATGGAAATATATATATTCAGAATTAAGTATATATAGTGAGTATGTGTGGGGACTGAGACTGTGACACAGTTATAAATCCATTATTTTATTGTGTACTTTCAAGTCATTTTTTACTTATGGCAACCCTAAAACAAACCTATCACAGAGTTTTCTTGGCAAGATTTGTTCAGAGGGAGTTTGCCTTTACTTTTCTCTGTGGCTGAGAGAGTGTGACTTGCCCAAGGTCACACAGGTAGGGTGTTTCCATGAGCGAGTGGGGATTTGAACCCTGATCTTTAGAGTTATAGGCCAACACCCAAACCAATATATCACACAGGATCTCAAACCTGTTACAGGCAATAATGTGCTTACCATTAATACAGCATTGCATTTTTGCATATTAGGATAATTTTTTTCACTTATCTATTCAAACATTTTTTTTCTATTGGTCTGAATGGTAATGATTAAAACCAAAGGCAATATTACAATAGGATTGGGAAATTTCACCCCTCCAGGTATATTAGACTACAACTACCACAATCCCTACCCATTGCTCATGCTGGGTAGGATTGATAAAAATTATATGCCAAAATTTCAGGAGGGCCAAATGTTCTCCATCCCTGCTTTAGAGTGTTGACATTCTAAAGGTGCGCCATCCTCACCTAAGTGCTTCATGTTGAGCAACAGCACACACCTTTTGAGGAAGAAAAAAGGGGGAAACAGAGGAGACACTGAAACATATATATATATAAGTTAAAATAAATTAAAACAGTGGTTCTCAAACTGTGCAGTGGGACTCTGGGGATGGGGTGAGAGTTGTTCAAGCGGATGCAAGATTTGGAGGCCCCGATCCCTCCTCTTCTTACTTCTCTGCTTTCTGTCCTGGAGGAGAAGAGAATGGCAAGGAGACTATGCCTGAAAGACTACAGAAGAACTATTTCCTTGTAAAATGTTTAAAATGAATATACTGTACATGAATGTGCGAACAAAAATACGCACACTAAACTAACAAAATATTGTTATTCATATATTATGTCAAGTGGGAGGAGGTGACATCAACATGCAGATTAAATGGGGTTCACCAGATTAAAAGTTTGAGAACCACTGAATTAAAACATTCAGAGTGAATTCAGGGGTGACAAGATGAACAATTCCTCAGTTCATCCTCTAGGTTGCCTCCTTCCACATGTGTGTCCCATCATGGTCAATGGAAAGCCCCCCCCCTTTGTTCTCTTTGTGATAGGCTGATGTGTGATTATTGGGCATGAGCCCCTGAAATAGTTTCATATGTCACTCCTGCCCTATGGCCAAATGGGAAATGAAGCCGGGTATCACATGCAGGAATAATTTAATATGGTACTGCAGACAAATTGTTGTCAGTCACACTGAATATTGACAGAGGTGGGGCATAAACCAACAAATGAGTGATTGTTGTTCTTGGGTGCCTTCAAGTCATTTCTGACTTATGGTGACCCTAAGGTGAACCTATCATGGAGGTTTCTTGGCAAGATTTGCTCAGAGGAGGTTTGTCATTGCCTTGTCCTGAGGCTGAGAGCATGTGGCTTGCTCAAGGTCACCCAGTGGGTTTCATGGCCAAGCGGGTATCAAACCCTGGTCTCCAGAGTCGAAGTCCAACACTCAAACCACTATGCCACACTGGCTCTCTTGTGAATGTGCATTTCCTCAGGTGTGTGAGAAACTTTCCAGTTCTGCTTATGGAGTTTATACCTGAACCACTGATTATTGATAGAATATTGACAAATGCAGTAGCAGCATTTTAAGCAGCATTCAATTCACACAGGGTATACCATAAAACAGTGATGGTGAACCTATGCCACGCGTGCCAGAGGTGGCACTCAGAGCCCTCTCTGTGGGCACGTGTGCCGTCACCCCAGCACAGTTTGCCAGAGTTTGTTACTGGAAAGCCAGAGGGAGATGGCACTTTGCAATAAATAAGTGGGTTTGGGGTTGCAATTTGGGCACTCGGCCTCTAAAAAGTTCACCATCACTGCCATAAAACAATAGTCCAAACTACAGGCGGGATACAAACTGCCATATAGTACGTCTTCTATACGTACTAGGGTTAGGAAGGGGCGGTG
This sequence comes from Sceloporus undulatus, assembly GCF_019175285.1. Lineage (NCBI taxonomy): Eukaryota > Metazoa > Chordata > Lepidosauria > Squamata > Phrynosomatidae > Sceloporus > Sceloporus undulatus. The sequence goes on from NC_056525.1 coordinate 171,048,291, forward strand.
CTTCCGCACCCCCTAACCCTAGTACGTATAGAATACATACAACATAGCGGCGCCCCTTCCACATGGGGGCTGCCATGTTTACGTACTGGACGCATAGCGTCCAGACGTGTCGCGGCGCCTATGACGTTGCGAATGTGCCAGCGGCGCCTCGCGACGTCATAAAGGCGCCGCAAAAAGAAGCTCCGAAATGGAGCTTCTTTTTTGCTCCGCGCGGGAGCCGTGCGGTTTGGCTGCTGCAGCTCCCGCGCGGAGCAAATGGAGCCGGCGGGAGACCGTCACAAAGCGGCGGTCTGTATCCCGCCAACGTAAGGGATGAGCCAGTGTGCTGTAGTAGTTTGAGCATTAGTCTACAACTGTGGTGACCAGAGCTCAATTCCCTGCTCAACCATAGAAACCCACTGGGTGACTTTGGCTAAGGAGTTTATCACACGTGAGGAATTTCTCTTAATTTTGAATGAAAAGAAAGTGGGGGCAGGATGCATTCACGTGAATTTGCTAGTTCAGTGAATTTACGTGAATTCGAATTGCATTCGAACTGACTTCCCATTGCCCCAAAATAGCTTTCCATTGCCTGAAATTGCATGTGGTTGTCTATCACGCAATAACGTTAAACCTCATGATTGCATTCAGATTGCCATTGGATTATACTTCCAATTTCCCTGGTCTGATAAACTCCTTTGTCACATACTCTCACACCCTCTGATAGGTTCACTTTAGGGTCTCCATAAGTCAGAAATGACTTGAAGGCACACAACAACAACATAGTGTACGAGTTAAATTAGCCAACTATATTCAGAATTCACATGTAACCAACTGGACCAAGTCACCTTCCATATACTAGAAGCTTTCAAGTCAACCATCAAGATTGTTTCTGACTCATGGTGACCCTATCATGGGGCTTTTCTGGCAAGATTTGTTCAGAGGAGGTTTGCCATTGCCTTCCTCTGAGGCTGAGAGGGTGTGACCTGCCCATGGTCACTCAGTGAGTTTTATGGCTAAGTAGGGAATTGAACTCTGACCCCCAGAGTCTTTGTCCAACACTCCAACCATTACGCCATAGTGTACTGGCTTACATAGCCTTAAATATTATAAGTCCAAACTTCTGTGACTGGTTTTCTGGTTGAGAGCTTTACAAAGCCACTTTGAAAAGGTACTGCTTTCTCATTCCTAGTTATATAATACTAGCAGTGAATGGGAATGCAACAACACACTGCAATTTTGTATAATTAATGAAAATTGGATTTTTCAACCAGTTGAGATCACAGCTCGCAATACCGATAACAAAAATGGCAATTATAATATAAATAATTCAGCTGTTCCATTTTCTGCATAATGTAAGATGCCCAAGTGGGGTAGGCGGGCAGGTAAGCGTTTGGGACTGTTGTAACTTGGGCCCAACTGCTGTTTCTTTAAACCAGATTAGTAGTTAAATAGCAAAACCTTAGCGTGGAATCCTATACCCTTTATCTAGGAATGGCACTTGCTGAGCCCAGTGCAACTGACTTCTAGGGAAATATAATGCATATTTATTTACTGAATATTTATATCCCCCCTTTGTCTAAAGATCTGAAGGTGGATACAATAAAATCAACCTGACTAATTTAAACACTGTAAAAATAAACTAATTTTTAAAGGCTAAAAATTCCAAACTTCTGCCAAGACCTCATTGTGTGTTATTTTTAGCACATAAATAAGGAATTTTTATGCAAGTGTGCATCAAGAAATGCGGTATTTCTATATATACTTATCTACTTTCATATACCCATTTCATTTATACTAGTTATGTACTTGTGACTGTGTGTTGCATACAGTTATTTCTCTCTCCCCTTCCCCCCCCCCCCGTATGTGTTGTGAATGTTTATTGAATCATACTTTTAATTGTGTGTGGTGTGCAGTTTTTTCCCCTGTAAGTGTTGTGAATTGATGTTTATTGAGTTATGTGTGATTGTGTGTTGTGTGAAGTTATCTTTTATCCTGTAAGTGTTCTAAATGGATGCTTATTGAGTTAACATACTTGTGATTGTGAGTTGTGTGCAGTTATTTCTTTTTCTGTCTTATTAGTATCTTAGAGGCTCCTGCAAGGTTTCAGGTACAGGAGAACATCCACACACAAAAAGACCTGCATTTTCAAAACAACAACAAGAAGAAAGCATTCTGCTTAACAAAGCATTGGGCCCCTTTGCCCTTTGTAGAGGTGGAGGAGAGAAAGTTGTCTGAAGGGGAAGGAAAGAGGTTCTTCCTCCAGGCTGAGAGCATGTTACCTTAAGCTATTAAACCTTGGTCAAAAACCCATTGCAGAAATAATTCAGTTTGACACTTCTTTAGCTGCCCTGGCTCAATGCTAGGGAATTCTGGGAACTGTAGTTTTCTGGGACATTAAGCCTTCTCTGGTGCCACAATAAACTAAAATTCCCAGGATTCCCTAGCACTCATTCAGGGCGGCAGTTAAAGCGGTCTCAAACTGGATAATTTTTGCAGTGTGTCTTGGACCCATAATATGTACTTCTGTTGGTTATTCAACAAAGTAATTTTAACTCTCAAACACAGCTCTTAGCCTCACTTTTCAAGCAGCATCTTAAGTGCAAGAAAATACAGATAGCTTTACAAATTAAAACACATGTCCACACACACAACAATGCCAGCTTGTGTATTTTTAATGTTAATTTAATATCATTTGCTGAAGGGAAAGGACTCCCTTCCTCGGCGAAGGCTGCCAGGTTTGGTTCCCCCAAACGTTGTTTTTTCCAGACTGTTAGGACTTCACCTCCCAGAATGCCTGATTGTTGGCCAGGCTGACTGGGGTAGCTGTGTTGGCCATTTAACAAATATAAACAAAAATCCATCAGTGATACCTTTGTTGGCCAACCGAAATGCACAATATACTTGCTGCAAGCTTTCGAAGCTCGCTCATTGTATACTTGTGTTATGAGATGTTTTAGTTTTGTATATTGATGTTTTAGATTGTTGTACACAGTGCAGCAGGCTTTTCATTTCTCTATTGTTGTCATTTTATTGTATTTTGATTCCTACTAAGCAAAGTGCTGCGTAAACTTTACAGCACTCTCTAAATAAATAAATAAATAAATAAATAAATGGTGGTGGTAATAATAAAGCAAGGCCAAGGCCAGGAGCCAAACAGCCCAAGCAGGGATCATGCCAGCTCAAGCCAAGCCAAGCCAGCCTGGGGCGCCTCCCCTTTGCCATTCCTCTCACGCCCACTTCCACTTGTGTGGGTGTGAGCGTGTGTTGTGTTGTGTGTGGTGTGTGCTTAGTTCCCAAACTCCAGGGGCCAGAGCCAGGAGGGCGCATGATGACCCAGGAGAAGAGGTAAGTCCTGCCCAGCTGCCTTGGCACAGGAGGGGGCCCTTGGCATCTCCAAAGAGCGCACCAGGCGCGCCTTCCTGGGCAGGATTAGCAGCAGCAACAGCAGCAGCAGCAGCAGCAGGAGGAGGAGGGACGGGAAAACCCAGGCAGCCAGGGCTCCAGGAAAGGGGAGGAGGCACAGCCTGGCCCTGACCCGCCCGCAGCAACCAGGAGGAACCTCCGGGATCTCCGCGTCAGCAACCAGGAGCCCCAGCCAGGCGCAGAGAGAGAGAGAGAGGCAGGGAGGCAGGGAGGGCAGGCGGCTGTCTGCGCCTGGCAGGGAGGGGACTCTGCAAGGGGGCACGCGAGGGGCACCACAGGGGCAGCCCTTGGCACATTCTCTCTCCCACCCACCCCCAATTTCCACTAAAGTTTCCGTCTTAGTTTCCAGTAGTGCAGCTACCTTGTACCAAGAGTGCAGTTTGGCACCAACTTCAGATGCTCTCCTTCCATTCGGGGCAATCCTTTAGGGGCTCTGGCTCCATCCTCTGCAATTCTTTAGGTCCTCAAGTTTCAGCCTCTGCAATTCTTTAGGTACTCTGGTTCCATCTTCTACAATTCCTTAGGTGTTCTAGTTCCCTCCTCTGCAAACCTTTAGGCGTTCTAGTTTCCTCCTCTGAAATTCTTTAGGTGTTCTAGTTCCATCTTCTGCAGTTCTTTAGATGTTCTAGTTTCCTCTGCAATCCTTTAGGTGCTCTAGTTCCATCCTTTGCAATTCCCTAGGTGTTCTAGTTCTGTTCCCTCCTCTGAAATTCTTTAGGTGTTCTAGTTCCATCCTCTGAAATTCTTTAGGTGTTCTAGTTCCCTCCTCTGAAATTCTTCAGGTGTTCTAGTTCCCTCCTCTGAAATTCTTCAGGTGTTCTAGTTCCCTCCTCTGAAATTCTTTAGGTGTTCTAGTTCCCTCCTCTGAAATTCTTTAGGTGTTCTAGTTCCCTCCTCTGAAATTCTTCAGGTGTTCTAGTTCCCTCCTCTGAAATTCTTCAGGTGTTCTAGTTCCCTCCTCTGAAATTCTTTAGGTGTTCTAGTTCCATCCTCTGCAAAAAAAACAACAACTTTCCACTCCTCAAATAGGGAACATCCCTTTTTAATAACAAACAGTTTTATAAGGAACAAGCTTTTGTGGTCCTCAAATAAGGGGCATTGCTTATGGAAAGGGATGGTTGGCAACCTTCTCTCTCCAGTTTAGAGAGATTGCCATGTTGCCAGTTCTTTTGAGAAGTGTTGTGAACTGTGTTGAGAGAGATCTCTTGAACACATTTACTTACAAATACATTCATTACACTTTCAAACTGTTCATTAAACATAAGTTCTCTGGGCAGGGTATGGTTTGTTTTAAAAGATAATATACAACACCACTAAATATACAGTTGGCTCTCCACATTTGCGGCTTTGACTTTTGCGGATTTGATTCTTTGTGGAGTTGATCAATATTGTCTCTCTAGGAATCTCTAGGTCCCCCAGCACAACTTTGCCAGAAGCTGACCATAGAGTTGTGCTGGAGACCTTAGAAGTTCCTAGAGAAAACACGTCTGGGCATTTATAGGTCCTGCAGCATGATTCTGTTATCATCTTCTGGCAAATGTTGACCATAGAGTTGCACTGGGGGACCAGGAGATTCCTAGAGAGGTTTTCTCTTGGTTAAAAAAATAGTGCTTTTTTAATTTGTGGCTTCTCCAATTCATGGGGGTCCTTCACGCCAACCCCCAGCAAATGTGGAGGGACCACTGTATAGTTATGTGTCATGAAGTAGACTCCAATTTAGGGCAACCATATCATAGGGTGTTCTTGACAAGATTTCTTGGGAAGAAGTTGCCATTGTCTTAAAGTAGGAGAATGTGGCTTGCCCTGTAATACAAAAAATGAATATAAAACCATGGATAAAACTAGTAGGAGATAATACAATATTTCAACATATAAAACCAAATTAAAACCCAGCCATAGGATTGATGGCCAAAAGTGTGGAAACAGTTACACATTTCTTAAAATGGCTGGACAAAAGATCTTTACCTGGTACAGAAAAGATAATTGAACTGACCTCTGGGTAAATGCGCATAGAATTGCACTGTGTGAGAGGGACACAATTACAATGGCTGCCACAGAAGGGCTGCTACATTTGCAAAAACAATATCTAATTGGACTTTTACCCAGTTGAGGTATTCTTTGAGGCAACAAAAAACGGCCCATCTGGAAACATCTAGGATTTTAGCGTGGGGTTGTGGCTGAATAGATTTTGGAAATAACAACAGGGCATCTCACATCTCTGAACTCCCTTCCCCCTTGTATTTGAAACTCTGAAGCTGGGCCCTTGCCGATAATAGAAATTAAAGGGATTAACTGCATCAAATGCTGTTAGGTTTGTACAATAATTCCACTTTCTCTGTGTGAGCTAGCACCATCTGCTTTTGAGGTGGCATCTCTTATCATGGCCTCATACCATGAAGTTGGTTTCTAGGTCAGCTGGCCTGATTTGATCCAACTTCACAGTTTTGTCTTTTTTTGTGTGGCTCGGTTATTTGCTGCCAACATTAATCCAGATATAGGCTCTACACAGATAACTCCTTGCAACCACCCCTTCCTCTTTCCTTACTGTTGCCTTTAGTTGCATGGCTGTATACCTGAGGCATTTCCAGGCAAGGCTCCTAACATGCAATTGCCCTGCCTCATTCATGGAAATTTACAGCAGCTTCAGAGAATATTAACTGCCCTGAGTCAGGGCAGTTAAAGCGGTCTCAAACTGGATTAATTCTGCAGTGTGTTTTGGATTTGAGACCACTTTAACTGCCCTGGCTGAATGCTAGGGAATTCTGGGAACTGTTTTGTGAGACATTGAGCCTTCTCTGTCAAAGAGCTCTGGTGCCACAATAAACTACAATTTCCAGGATTCTCTAGCACTGAGCCAGGGCACTTAAAGCAGTCTCAAACTGGATTATTTCTGCAGTGTGTTTTGGACCAGTGAGTGCATCTACACTGTAGTAATAATGCAGTTTGGCACCACTTTACGTTCTGCAGCTCCATCCTATGGAATCTGGGGATCTGTAGTTTTACAAGGTCTTTAGCCCTCTCCGCCAAAGAATGTTAGTGCCTGACAAAACTGTAAATCTCAGGATCATTGGCAGTTAAAAATTTAGTCAAACTGTATTATTTCTGCAGTGTAGCTGCACCCTATAAAGAGTTAATGACATTACCTGTTGGTCAGAGAGTGGGTTAAGAAGTGAGTCAGTGGTAGTTTACCAAACTCTATTGCACAACCTCTTTTGAAAGTGCAATTCAGTGCTCCTCTGCTTGGAAGGAACTCTTATTATTGAGTTCCAGATGAGGCCAAGATTTCAATCTGAAGGGAGTGACCCTTTGGGGAATTTTGTGTAAACTAGAGTATCACAGTGGTTTGAGTGTTGGACTATGACTCTGAAGACCAGGGTTTTGAATCCCCATTCAGCCATGGAAGCCCACTGGGCGACCTTGGGGCAAGTCACACTCTCTCAGCCTCAGAGGATGGCAGTGTAAAAAAAAACCCTCTGAAGAAACACGCTAAGAAAACTACACGATAGGGTCGCCATAAGTAATAAACGACTTGAAGGCGCACAACAACAAAGTAGTTTTGAATGTTGGACTATGACCCTGGAGACCAGGGTTCTAATCCCAACTCAGTCAAGTAAACCTTGGGGCAAGTCATATTCTTTCAGCCTCAAAGTGTGGCAATGTAAAACAAAACAACAAAGACACCAACCCTCTGAAGAAACTTGCTAAGGAAACCCCATGATAGGTTTGCCATTAATCAGAAATGACTTGAAGGCACACAGCAGCAACAACAACAATGATGTAATTTGAGTGCTGGATTCTAATCCCAATTCAGTCATGTAAACCTTGGGGTTAGTCACACTCTCTCAGCCTCAGAGGGTGACAATGTGTAAAAAACAAACAAACAAACAAACAAAACAAAACCAAACAATCCCTCTGAAAAAAAAACTTGGCAAGAAAATAGGGTGTCCATAAGTGAAAAAGTATTTGAAGGCACACAATAACAACAACAACAACAGTGTAAACTCTTGTGCCAAAGTGGAATGGAAAGAGTAGAGAAGGGATGCTTTCTTCCTCCTGAGCCTGCACTTCCTCTGCTGTCCCCTTTTCCCCTCAGCCAGGAACCCCCCTCAGTGGGCCCTCTTTCCCTCCCTCCTCCCTCCTTCCCTCGGCAGACAGGGGGAAGGGGGCGGGGCCCGGGAGACCCGGTGACGTCACCCGGCCCGCTTCCTGCAATAGAAAGTGAGGGAAGGTAACGCTGAACGCCCCCCCTTCGCGCGCCGCCTTTATCGCCTCCCCTTCCTTCAGCTGCCCCCCAGGAAGGGTTGAGGGGGTGCAACCAGCCCTTCCCTCAGGTGCCCCCATTATAGAGAGGGAGGGTGAAGAAAGGAAAAAAAGGGGGGGAGGGAACCACCACCACCAGGAGCCTCAGACCTTCCCAACTCCCCCCCAACCAGCCCCACTGACCCCTCTCTCCCAAGTTATGGGCCCCTCTATCTGCCCCTTACCTCCTTCCCTCTCTTGAAGGCACACACTTCCACTCTACTACTACTACTATTACTCTCCCCCTCATGCCTGCCCCCCTCTCCACTTACTCTAGCCCTCCCCTCCCCCTCAGGCCCACTTTCTCAGCCCCTCTTTTGCCATGGGGTCTCAGCACTGAGGGGGGGGGCTGCAGTCTAGGTGGGTGAGAAGTAGATGGGGTGGGTATGGGCAGTGATGGGGTGTCAGTGTGGGTCCAAAGGCACACCCCTCTTTCACCATGGGGTTGCAGTCTGGGTGGGTGAGATGTATATGGGGTGAGTATGGGCAGCAATGGAGTGTCAATGTGAAGTCCAAATGTACACCCCTCTTTCGCCATGGGGTTACAGTCTGGGTGGGAGAGATGGGGTGGGATGCTCCAAGTTTGGGGGTGGGTGTATTGGGGTTGTATAGGTGTCAATGGGGTGTCAATATGGTGTCAAAATCCATGCTCCTCTTTCGCTGTGGGATTTCAAGACTTTGGGGCGCTGCAGTGATGGTAGGTGAGAAGTAGATGGTGTGGGGTGTCTGGAGGGTGGGTGAGTGTAGGCGGCAATGGGGTGTCAATATAGGGTCTAAGGATGCACCCCTCTTTCACCCTCAGGTCTCAGCACTTTGAGAGGGCGAGTGTGGTGGGTGAGAACTAAATGGGGCGGTGTATTGTGACTGTATAGATGACCATGCGGTGTCAATATGGGTTCCAAAGGCACACTCCTCTTTTGCTGTGGGGTTTCAGGACTTTTTTGGGGGGTGGAGTCTTGGTGGTTGAGAAGTAGATGGGGTGGGTATAGGCAGTGATGGAGTGTCACTATAGGGTCTAAAGGCACGTTCCTCTTTTGCTGTAAGGTCTCAGCACTTTTGAGGGGCTGTAATCTAGGTGGATGAGAATTAGATGGGGTGGGGTGTCAGTAAAGGCATGCTCTTCTTTTGCCGTGGGGTCGCAGCACTTTGGGGGCAGTGCAATCTGGGTGGGTGGGAACTAGATGGGGTGGGTGTATTGGGATTGTGTAAGTGGTGATGGGGTGTCAGCATGGGGTCTAAAGGTATGTCTACTGAGGGAAAGGGGTGCCTTGGTTTGATGGTGGGGCTGAGGGTTCATTTACCTGCCTGAGAAGTCTTGGCCCATGGATTCTGTGTGGAAAAGTGGAGCATTTGCATTGAGTTTAAAGATGGGGGCAATGGGGGCATTTTTAGGGTCTTACCGAAGGGAAGGGCCTGTGAGAGGGCCAAAAGAAGTGAACAGTGGTGAGTTTGTAAGTGTGCCCAGCCAAAGACATTTGGGTGGGAAGGGACTGCCACACTCCCCCAAACTTATTGTGCATTTTGGTTGGCCAATAAAGGTATCACTGTTTGGTGGATTTTTGTCTGAATCTCCCAAACTGGGTTTGAAAATTAAAATTACTTTAGCAACCCACAGGAGGTATTTATCAAGGTTGAACTGCTTCAGGTAGCAGTTTCTTAACCTCAGAGAGAAGGCCATGGCAAACCCCCTCCAAAGAAACATGCCAAGAAAACTCCATGGTAGGGTTGCCATAAGTTGGAAATGACTTAAAGGATCTGAGGAGTGACACTTTTGGGGGGGTTTCTTAAGAGGAAGTGTTGTTGTTGTTGGAGGACGAGGAAGAAGTGTGTGCTGGGGCTAAAAGGGAAACTGAACCACATGGCACTTCAGGGCCAGGGTGTGTTTGTGTGTGTGTTGTGTATTGTGTTGCCCAGGCAGGGAATTCCCTGGGTTGGGAGGGCCCAGTGTGCAAAAAGGGGTGGCATTCACCACAAAGCAGGAGGAGGAGGAAAAGGGCACCGAGTTCCTCCTGGAGGCCCAGCAGCTGGTGAGGAGGACCTGTGTGTGTGTGTGTGTCTGTGTTTGCACGTGTGCATGTGGCAGAACACGTGTCTTGCAGGAAAGAGGGGCCTAGGAGGGTTATTCACCAAAGCACCTTGCTGGAAACCTTGGAGAAAGCAGCTTCCCAGGGGGTTTTAGAAAGAGAGAAAAGGCATGCAAAAGCCTTGGAAGTTGGCAGGGTGGGGAGAGGGTGGTGGTGATGGTGGGGCAGCCCCCAGAGACTGGGAGGAGGAACAAAGGGACCCCTGGTTTGCTGACCCCTCCCCACATTATTCCCCAACCACCCAGACCTGGGGCTCCCAGGTGCTTCTTCTATCTTTGCCTGCTTTGCAGAGGAGAGTTTGCTCCCATCTGGACGCACTCTCCTCTCCTTCTCCTTCCTAGGCATCCTCCTCAGAGGGCTGGGGGCGCTGCGTTTTGCTTGCAGCCAGGTTGTGCTGCGGAGTGTGTGTGTCTGTGTGTGTGTCTGTGTTTGTGTGGAAGGGAGAACCGGGGAGGCCCTGCTGAGGAAGCGAAATCTGGGGAGGGGGTTTAGCGCCGGGTCAGGCTTGTCAGAGGAGGAGGACCCCAGACGCAGACAGCTTCCCTCCTCCTCTTCCTCCGCCGCCGCCGCCGCCGCCGCCATCAGCTCCAGGTTTGCAAAAGGGGGGTGGGGGTCTGCCATGGGGGGTTTGGGGGGCACTGGGCTTTTTGCAGGCGGTGCAAGGCGCCCTCCTGCTCCCCATCACAAAGCCCCCCTTGATAGAGGAGGAGGCATGGGGCTGAGGGGGCCTGGGGGACTCCGGGGCAGGCAGGGAGGGAGGGTCCGCCCGGGGGAAGCCCACCACCCTTGGGATCCCCCCCAAAGACCCGCGTCTCCCCACGTCTCTCTTCCCCAGAGCCCACCGACCCTGCAAGGTAGGCAGTAGGGGTTGGGTGGTGGTGGTGGCATCCCCTTGGTCCCTCCCTCCGCCCCTGTCCTCCTTTCCTTTCCACCTTCCCTTCTTTCTTTCCTTTCCCTCACCTCCCTCCCTCCTTTTCTACCTTCCCTTTCCTCTTTCCCTCCTTCCTTTCCTCTCATGTCTTTCCCTTTCTTCCCTCCCTCCCTTCCTCCTTCTTTTCCTTTCTCCCTTTCCTCCCTCTCCTTTCCATTCCGTTCCTTCTCATCCCATCCCTTCCCTCCCTTCTTTCCTTGCTTTCTCTCCCCCTCCTCTTCTTTCCTTTCCTCTCCTATTTCCTTTCCCCCTCCCCTCCGTTCCTTCCTCTTTCCTTCCTCCTCTCTCCCTACTTTCCTTCCCTCCTCCCCTTTCCTTTCCTCTTTTCCATCCTTTCCTTTCCCTTCCTCCTTTCTCTCCTTCCCTTCCTTCCTTCCTCTCCTCCCCTTTCCCTCCCTCCCTGGGGTCTGCCCCACTTTGCCCTCCTCCTTCTCCTGCTGCTGGCATGTGTGCTTTGCTTTGTTCGGCTCTGCGTTGCAGAGGGGTTTTCCCAGGCTCCTCCCTCTGTATTCATTCATGTTTTTCTCCCCTCCTCCTTCCTTCTTCCCCTCCTTCCTTCCTTCCTTCCTTCCCTCCCTCCCTTTGCAACAGAAGAAGAGCCGCCCTCATTGCGTCTTTCTCCTCCTCCTCCTCCCTCTCTGTGGGGTGGCTTTTCTCAGGGCTCCCCACTCCCCCCCAGACCCCCATCCCACTGGGGAGGGACTCTGGAGGAAGAGAGGGAGCCTAGACCTCTCCCTCTGTGCCAGGATGGCTTGTTTGCCTGGCGCCGAGAATGGGCTTTTTCTGGAGGGGAAATCCTGCTGGTGGCCAACGGAAGTACTACTTTTAAAAGTGTAAATATTATGTAATGTGCTTTTTGTAGGTTGTAGCTAAACAGCCCTCATTTATTAAGGAAGCCTGTGACAAGTCTCGGTTTTAATCGCTGGCTTTATCATATGCTTTATGGAAATGTTCAGGCTTTACTCTGTCACCCGAGGAAACCTAAGTCTAGGAAAGTTTGAGCTACAACATCTTTCGCTCAGTCTCAAAAGTACTATTAGATGCCTTTACAGACTGATTTTTGAAGACTAGAAAGGCTATGTCCCTGTATTTCACCCAAGTTATTGTTAACAGTTGCAAAATGTATGACCTTATGTTAAAAGAGCCATATCATCTGAACTGAGAGCAAAAAGCAGCAACCTGCAGGCCCATGACAAAGATCTTCCTTTTTTCCTCCTGTATGATTTTTTAACACTTCGTCTGATGAAGAAGGCAGTGGAGCTTTGAAAGCTTGCAACGTGTAATTGTGCATTTTGGTTGGCCCAATGAAAGTATCATTGTTCAGTGGATTTTTGAATTAACCACATACAGGATAGTGGGTTCTCTTCCTGCATCTTAGGCTGACTAGACACAATGACTTTTAAAAAGAGAAATCAAAGACATAGCTGTGTCAGTCTGGAAAAACAGTATGCAAAGGGGTCTTGTAGCACCTTTGAGACTAACTGAAAGAAAGAAGCAGGTAGCCTGAGGTTTTGTACACTTGAGCCTGTGCTTCCTATGCATCTGCGGTAGGCTGAAGTCTAGAAAAGCTCCTGGTACCAATTTCTTTCAGTTAGTCTCAAAGTTACTATAAGATCCCTTTGCATACTGGTTTTAAAAAGTGAGGTGGAAAGGTGAATTTGAAGAGGGTATGAGGCAGACCCTGCCCTGGAAAGGGGCATTGGAACAAGGTTAGGAAGCCCTACCAACAAATAAGAAAGGGCAATTTTCCTTCTCCTCCTTTCAGCAGCAGAAGGAAATAAAGGGTTTTCTAACAGTATGGGGTGCAATGGGATGATCCCACCATGTTGCTCAAGTTTTGCTGAGCTGCAAGACCTACCATTTGGAAGCGAGTTTCCAATACCATCCAGAGTTTTATTTATTTAATCTTCTGGACTGGACTGCTGCATTTGGGCACTGCCCCCCGCTTCCTCCCCATAAGATGTTAAAAGGGGATGTATCCACACTGCATACTTAAATCAGTTTGACACAACTTTAACTGCCCCAACTCTATCATACAGAATCCTGGGATTTGTAGTTTGATGAGTTATTCAGGCTGCTCTGTCAGCCTCACCAAACTACAGATCATGGGATTCTGTAGGATAGAACCATAATAGTTAAAGTGGTGCTTTGATTCTGCAATGTGAGTACACCCAGGGAGAAGGATATATCAACCTTGCCCCATGAGGTTGTGATGGTCTAAAAACACAAATATTAAAAGTCCTGGTATAAGAAACTAGCATCTGTTTTATATTATGCATGTACAGGTATATCTCAATAAAGTAGATGTGTTCCTGTGCATTACCTCTTTAACAGAAGATTTGGTACCAAGGGCAGAAATAGCACAGAAAGAATAGGGATAGTTTCCTATTCTGCAAAAAAGGAAAGCAGTTCACATGTTTTAAGAAACTTTTTATTCAAAACTAATAATACCGTACGTTTGTGGGAAATGAAACAACCAGGGCAGTTAAACCTTGCATAAGTAAACAAAAACATTTCAAACCTCTAGAGACCACTGAAAGGCTTCTTCCAAAATACATCCAGAAATGCCCTTTTCTTTCCCCAGCTTTCACCCTTGCTGTTTCCATGTTGGTGGCCAAACTTATAAATCTGTGCTTTGTTAACATGCTTGGAGGAGACTGGTGAGGTCCTTTTCTCTCTGTTTTCCTATTAAAACAAGTTCAGTAAACATGTTTATTTTGCCTTGTATAGGCAGGCACAAACAACGACAGTAGGGTGTGCTAGAGCTGGATTCTGTTCTTTCCCAGGTCAAGCTCTATTGCAATATTTACTGCAAACATATTTACTGCTGCGACTCGACAGAAAGTCTGTGCTTTGCTAGCCCTCCTTCACCATCATCTCACTGCTAATGCCTTTATTAAAACTTCCAGCTAGACAGGGAGCAAGGAGGAAACCTGGGGGCTGGCTGGACTTAAAAACATTGTACATAAAAGAATTTCACTCTCACCAACTTTGTTAGCTGATGTATGCCTTTAGTTCTTTCCCTTTTTCTGAAAATAGGTTTCCTAGGGAGTAGAAATTAATGGCAGTGAGAGTCTGTTAGATTCAGGCATCACTTATTACTATCCAGTTATTTTCTTAAAGGCTGCTTGTTCAGCTTGACTATTTATAGCACTAGTTAGTTTAAGAAACAACTAAGGAATTTTTCAACAGTTCTGTCTGCCAAAGAGAACTTCCATTTTCAACTTATTACCTATCAGTTGAGCATTGTTAAGCTTTTTCTGCATGATCTCCAGAACTCAGTGAAACCAGTGCAATGTCTAACAGAGCTCACATATTTTGTGTGGACCATTGGTGGAACTTAAATCACCGTCTTTCTCCGCTTATATATAAGAGTGATTGATATTGGAGAAGGTACGTGGGTGAGAGAATGTTCTTTTATTTTTCTTCTGCAAAACAATGAATACTTGTTTTAAGCAGGAAAAAGATGTACCACTAAATAAATATTTGCCCAGCTCAAAGTTATAAAACAAATACATTCCACTTTGTTTCAGTTGTTGGCTTGTTCTTTCTAGAATTTCTCATAGGGACTACTGCAGGCAGAAGTTTTGCAGGTGCGACTTCCCCATTACAAAGATGTGATAGAGAAATGGCACCTGCTGGATTTCTGCTTCTTTCTGCAACTATTAAAGGCATATGATAATGTTCTCAGGGAGATGGGACAAAGTGTTCCCCTTGTGTCTTTTTTATTATTTAGGTTTTCCTTCTTACCCTGCATGAGGGGCATCTACCAGTTGTTAGAAAGAGAAATCTGGATTTCCTAGACCTTTGATATAAACCAACAAGGCTATAAATATTTGTAGCATTAGTATTTGTAATTGACCACGTTTAACTATTTGAAAGGCATGGGGGAAAGAAAAAAACAAAATGCTACTTAAAATACAATGAAAAGGAGTAGCTTATCCACATAATTTTATTAGAAGTGGGCTGCAGTAGTAAGGTTTTTTTTTCTGTAAAAGCTCTACGTAAAAGAAATGATACCATTTATATTTGTTCTGAATAATTGATTTCAGTATGACAGGGTTAGTTGCTTTCATGGCTTTTCATTTGTGACCCTTATACAACAGATTGACCCATTAATGTGAAAAGGAAGCATATTATTTGGTAAACCTGAAATAAGGTCATAATTCTATTTTTAAACCTGCATTTATGACTTTTCAAAGGACTTCTATGCAAACTGATGAATGGGATGTTTGTCTTTAAATTATTTTATATGTTCTGTCTGAACTTGGGGGTCCAGTAGTGACTATGGGGTTTCTAAGAATTTCAACCTAGTTTCACAAAATTGAATAATACAGCCCATGTAGTTCTAATGATAAATTAGTTAAACTGAGATAATACTTTTGTTGCTTGGGACCTTATTTAATGTAATCTTTTTTCCCTTCCCTAGTATGTGGATTAACTGACCCCACTGGCATGTTTATGGAGCTGCTTTTGGCTTGTTCTCCATTTCTTGGAAACTGTCTATGACTGGATGAGAATGCCTCGAACAAAACAAATAAATCCTAGAAATTTGAGAGGTAAGAAAGAAACACGGCTCTTAGAAGAGAAAAAAAATGGTGATCCATTGAAACATTTTTTAAAAAGGTCACAGGATCCATAGGTGTAATGGGGATTACATCTTCTGATATATATATTATTTTCTGTTTGTTGCTGAAACTGGTTGCATTGCTCGCTTTTTCTTTCTCATATGTGCATCTGCCTGTTGCTTTCTTCTCTCCTTGTTTCCTGGTTAGTTTTAAGCAGCTTGAACGATAACAGCTTTGAAGAAGATTATAACTTTGACGTGAGAAAGTTCATTAAATATGCTCTATTTCTGGGGTGACAGCACTGACAGTGTGGGATAGGTTTTCTGTTCTTGAAGTAGAAGCAGCCATGCAATCATTTGGGCAGGCAAGGTATGGTTCTCTAAAATTAACCTGAAGATTCACAATATTCTGACATAACACAGCAAGATTCATAAGTGTTTCTTACCCTTACTGCTTTTAAATAACAGTTACTGTGTATGCTCATGTATAAGTATAAAAATTTTGATCAAACTATTGACCCAAAAACCTGAGTTTACTTATCCATGGGTCACTGTAAGTACTATACTTTAACTCTTATATAAATAAAGGAACCATCCCCTGGTGAAAGGCAAACGTGTAATCTGACCTAAAAGCATTCACACCTTCTAGTCTGTCGTCCATCCAACCCTTGGTGTGAGCACAGATAGTTATGGCTGCTGCAATTCTGTAAGTTTTTTGGCATTGTTTTCCCTTTATTTCATCCTCTACATCCTTTGTTACATGCCCTTAAATTTTAGCCTCAACTTATCCACGGGTCATATCAAAATCCATAATTTTGTCCTCAAAACCTGTCCTCGACTTATACATGAGATCAACTTATAGCCGAGTATATACAGTAGATACATACCACAGAATTTGAAACAGTTCATCTGGAAGCACTGCAAGGCCCTCTTCTGTCAGCTGCTGTGAGATCTGGATATAAACAACAGTAGAGTACTCTTTACCTAGTTTTATGTAGCAACTTGACATATTTATTTTCTCTTTTTATTGTATTGTGCATATTGATATGCTGTAACTAAACCCCTAGGTCTGGAGCAATTTAGAAATATGCTTACAGTGCAAGTTAAATGTTATGAAGTATGCACTAATACTAACTTCTGTTAAAGATTGAAGCAATTTCTTGCTTAAACCTAATTACATATGTGTAACTAGGAAGTCCCACTATCTTTTTTAAAAATGAAGAAAGAAACTGGTCTTGATGTTCTTTGCAAAACTGTCAATACTGAAGTTTATCTAGCCCTAGATTTGAAATAATGTCAGCTAAAGAATGGGGATATGGGGTGTTGCCTCCTATATCAATGGAGCTTCACAAACATGAGGTTGTTTGGGGGCTGGAAAAATATTTCTGTTTCATAGGTTTTAGTGATTGAACAATTTAGTAGTATTTTGCACAAGCTGAAATAAATATTCCCAGATGCCTAGTCTGTTGAGCATCTAAGATTTTTGGAATCCTGATTATATTTCCATAGTGTAATATTGGGAAGAAACAGATGGCCTTGAAGGGGTGGCTTTGAGTCACCCTGGAGAAAGCTGGATCAGGGCTGTGGCAACCGTACGCCATGGCCCCGATCTGGCCGTTTGCTGGTGCGAAAAGAAGCGGCAGAAAGCTGCTCCTTTCTGAGCCAGAAAACCACTTGCTTTTCTGCTGCTGCAACAGCTTTGCAGCACTCTTGTGGCATGTGGCATCTAAATGCTGCGCCATCGGAGTGCCACAAAGCTGCCTGCCGTGTGGGTAGGCAACAGCTTCACAGCAGCTTCCTGCCGCCTTGGGGGCATGTATCATCTAAACAAGCCCCCAAGCTGCCAGGAAGCTGCTGCAAAGGGTCTGTCTGTTTCACCCCACTGAGGAAAAAAAATGACATTAGGAATTTGACAAGTAGATGTACATGAACTTTTATTATCTTTGCTTACTGTTAACTTTATTATTTTCATTCATATTTGTTTTACATATACCGTATTTTCCAGCGTATAAGACGACTGGGCGCATAAGACGACCCCCAACTTTTCCAGTTAAAATATAGAGTTTGGGATATACTCGCCGTATAAGACGACCCCTCTTCCAACACACACCAAATAAAAATTAAAAAACCATCAGATTTGATTTCAATATGGTAATTTTAATTCAAATGCTTATGACATGCAGGTACTTAGCAGGAAACCTTGTTGTATACAAATCCTGCTTGGACTGGTCAGCTCTCCCTGCCTGCCCAGCCCACCCTGTCTCCAAGACTATCAGAGCAGTAGCTGCTTTCATACGATCGCCGCATACGGTGGGGATGTGCACGCTGCCGTTTTTGAGCTCCCCCCACCATATGCAGCGACCGCAGATTCTCCAGTCTGCCCTATAAGATGACATCCGGCGTATAAGACGACCCCCAACTTTTGAGAAGATTTTCCTGGGTTAAAAAGTAGTCTTATATGCCAGAAAATACATTAGTTTTCTCATCCTTTAGAGTTTGTTTCTGAAATGCTTTGTAATGCCAATCAAGTCATTCAGGCATTTTTCATAAATAGAATACATTGCTGTGCATGTTTACTTAGAAATAACTCTAGTTGTGTTCTAGAACTACCTTTTTATTAAATGGGGTTAAGATTGCAGCCTATATAGTCAGTTTGCATTTATTATTGTAATGTTTAATGTGATTGTAATGGAGCTACATGCTTGTATGATAGTGTTTCTAAGAAGCAAACATTTTTTTAAACTGCTAAAAAAACCCCACTACATTTTAAATTCTCATCATTCTGAACCAGAGTTTTTAAGTGACTCAAAAATGATAATTGGGTTTTGTTCTTTTACAAATTACAAGGCCTCCAGCCTAAGAGTATACTCAGATACTACAAATAAACTTTTCAGTATAGAAAATCTTCACAGTATTTTAGGAAGATGGGCTTTATGAATGCACTTGCTTGTTGCAACTATGTTTGGGAAGGAAAAACATGAATCATCTAAATTTTTTTGGGATGAGATTTTCTTTAGCCAGCAGAGACCAAGAAGACTGCATCTGTCATCCCCCATCTCACCTTACCCATTGGAAAATTAGAAACAATAACACAAAAACAGAACACAATAGGAAACTATTAAGTCTAACATCTCCATCTTCTGCACTGTGAACTGATATGACTTTGGAAGGGAAAGTTGACTTGCCAGTGAGCATCCTTTCATATCCCATTCTATATTGCACTGCAGTCTATCATATTCCAAAGGCTTCCTTCCCTGTGTGCCAGCTTTTCCTCAAGCAGTCAGATTACTCAGGTAAAATACAGTGTTGCTCGTAAATTGCTTGATTTTTGGAGGGTGGTTTGGCAAATGTCTGTGTAGCTTAAGGTAAATTGCTTCCTCTTAGCCTCGAATTCCTTCCTTAGAAACAGTGCAATAGCATCCTGTCTTTCAGTAATACTAGGAAGGTTAGGAAAAAATAAACCTCTACAATGTATCGAGACTCCATTTGCCTTCCATATTCTGTGACGTATGACATAGATTAAGTTTAACCTGGATTATAACCAAACCTTTTCTATTAACAATGAATATTTTTCTTAAATTTGCTGCAGAAAATATATTTTGAATAGTACTATGTATCCATTCTAACTGATTTATGTAACTATCCAATTATTCCAAGGATTAAATTGGTCTTTGACTTTTGTGTAAGTATCAACTTTTGAATTTAACAGAGCACTGTGTATAGTAATTTTTATTTTAAAGAGAAGTTAAGATTTTATGCTGTTGATTTTTCCACTTACTTGGAATTTTCCCCCTTTTAATATGAATGTTCTGGCCCAGCTGAAGGAGAGAAAATCTAACACTAATATTTCAGATCTGTTCTCAGCTTTTCCATTTGTGCTTTGTAGGATGAGCTTGCAAGATGTTCTTGTTAATGTCTTAGACCAGTATTTGTTAACTCTCTGAACATCACATATCTTGCAGTTTTGTTTTGATGTTCCTCAGTCCTAGGATTAACTGCTGAGTTAAGAGAATCTAACTATACTAATAGGTTCTGTTATTTGGAACAGAATATTTGTAAACCAGAGATTCAGTGTGGTATAATGGTTTGAGTGTTGGGCTATGAATCTGGAAATAAGGGTTCAATTTCCCACTCAGCCATGCAACCCACTGTGTGACCTTGGGCAAGTCGCATACTTTCAGCCTCAGGGGAAGACAATGGCAAACCTCCTCTAAACAAATCTTGCCAAGAAAACCCCATGATAGGGGTTGCCATAAGTTGGAAATTACTTGAGGGCACCCAACAACAACAAATGTGTAAACCAACTAAGCTTTTAGGCTGAGGAAATGACTACCTAATACTTCAATATATGTGGTTTACTATAAAAAACAAAAACAACAAAACACTCTGTGTGTGTGTGTGTGTGTGTGCGCGTGTGCGTGCGCGCGCACACACACACACACATATAGAGAGAGAGAGAAGACAGCCTCTTTTGCTGCATCTTTGATTGTGATTGGTAGAACTGGTCCCAGACTCCACAGCCCGGCAGGGTGTGGGGTAAGGTGGAGTGTCTCTGCTTACTTACATTTCACACCTTGACACAATAGTATACCTATATTTAAACAGGAGTTTTCTTCATTCATTATGTGTATGTTGATGTGTGTTTTGATTTTAAAAAAACAACCTTTATAGCTATTTAGGACATGGGGGGGGGAGCACAGAGAAGCTATTAAAAACATCTAACATTGTACTTGCATGCTCTTATTGGTGGATAATCTGTCTTTTAGAGCCCTCATGACTTGAATGTTAGACTATTACTACGGAGACCAGAGTTTGAATCACCAATCAGCCATGGAAACCTGCTGTGTGACCTTGGGCAAGTCACACTCTCTCAGCTTCAGAGGAATGCAAAGGCACACCCCCTCTGAACAATCTTACCACAACCCCCCCCCCAAAAAAAAAGGTTTGCTTTAGGATTGATGTAAGTGGGAAACAACTTGAAGGCGCTCTAGCAGTAACAAGCTAGATTTAATTATACTATATCCTGGGAATCTGGATGCTCATAGGAAAATCTACTGAGTGGGCAGAGGGTTCTCCTATGGCCACTCCACAGCTGTAACATCTCTGGCAGAGAAGGGGGCAGAAATGTTCTTTTTTCCCCATCTGGTTAGAGTATTGCTGAAGTATTGTATTGCATACTGCTTTTCTACTGGTTTGTACTGAGCATGGCTTAGCTGCTTCTCTGGTGGTGGTTCAGGTGCATCTGTGTCATCCTCCAGTTTCACAGAGTCCTCTTTTAGTCTGCACGTGAACACTGTGCCTAAACAAATGCTTCTTGCTTGAATGGAAACACTGCCCATGCTAAAAGCAGCGCAAGGGGTTGGCCACATTTTAGCCCACATAGTGTGGAGGTTTGAATCAAGTTAAATGATGCCCCAGGATTATTACCTTATGTACAGAGTAGAACTGTCTAGACTAGGGATGGGAATCATGTAGTTCCCTAGATGTTCTTGGACTGCAAATCCCAGCAGCACTAATCAACTGGAAATTGCATTCCCTGAAAAGTCACATGTTTCTCATGCAGTTTAGATGAAATAGTGCATCTGGCTAGGGACCTACAAAATCATTGTTTACATTAGACATTTTCTGGGTTTACAAGCAGGCTAGTAATACCTTTTATGTATTAGTCCATTATTTGACAAGTTTAATGACATTCTCCCCCCTCCCTGATTGGTTACAGGCCAAATCCTGCTTTCTAGAAATTAGCTTTTATTTAGCACAACCAGTATTACACTGACAGCTTCTTCAGAATTGTAAAGTGAATTTGAAAAGTCATGATATGGAATACTATTGTCTGTGACTCAGTTTTACCTTGTTTACCAGAAGTCTACTAACGCAAAGTATTTAAAAATATTGTCTGATATTAAAGCCAAAAAATGCTCTTTTGATAGTCAGATTCCAGTAGAAGCGTATTTTAGTTTTGCACTGAACATAATGCAGAACATCTTGAAGCTCCCCCATCTGTGCTTACCATGGATCAGGTCTAGGCTGGTGTACAAAATCTGTGCTTCAGTCTGGAGAAAAATATTTAGCCCCATTTAGATCAATATTTTCCTTTTGGATAGCAACATGTGCATACTGTTTATGGAGCTTTTCCAGGCCAGATCTTAGGACCTGGCAGAACAGAGTAGGAGCCAGTGGAAGGGCTAGAGAAAGTAGGATTCCTCTTTCACCCAATGTGTGAATAACATGAGCCTCATGAGAAGGACCACACTGAGAGGCAGGGCCAAAGCCTTGTAATGAGGAACAATTTAGAAATGCCTTAAATATTGAATTAAAATGTTACATGCAAATACCTGAATGGGTTTGATGTGGGCCCAGGAACTATTTTATTCCTGTACAACATCTAATTATCTTTAGAATTTTGAGTATTCCATGTACATAACTAGATACAAATTACTGAGGTATGTTTGTGTGTGTATGTTAGAGTGCCAGTGGAGTTTTTTGGATTACAACTCTCATAATGTCTCACCATTGTCAGTGTTGTCTAGGGCTAGTGAGAACTGCAGTTCTGTACAGGCCACAGTTGTCTATTCCTGCTATACAAGGGGGTATCATAAAGTTTTAATTATCACATTTTAAAAATTTTGACAGAAAGTTAGTTTTGATTTGTAGTTGTTAACTTTTCTCTTCGTAATCACCATCCAGATTTACACATTTTCCCCAAGGTTCTTGAATGCTCTCTGAATACCGTTATTGTAGAAGTCTGTGCCTTAAACCACCTTTCCACTTCATGAATGACGTCATTTGTGTTGTCAAATTGGCGAACCCGCAGTGGATTTTTCAGTTCTGGGAACAAGAAGAAGTCACTTGGTTCGAGGTCAGGAGAATAAAGTGGATGCTGCAAAGTCTCAAAGCCACATGCCTTTGCTTTGTTAACTGCAACTTGAGATGAGTGAGCTGGTGCATGTGTCAGCTAGGAGATGAATGCCTCTGGAGAGCAAACTGCAGCATTTGTTTTTCAGAGCATCTCGCAACTTGTCCAAAACAAACAAACAGCTTCATTTATATACAGCTTCATACTGAACTAGCAGTGTCTAAGTGGTTTACAACTGTAAGCTAATTGCCCCCAACAAGCTGGGTATTCATTTTAGTGACCTCGGAAGTAGCAAGCCTGAGTCAAACTTGTGCTCTTTTGCTGGTATTGAACTCGCAACCTTATGGTTTTGAGTGTGTGGCTGCAGTACAGGCATTTAACCACTGTACTACCAGGTCTACAGAAGATTGCTGTAGTATGTGCCAGTGATGGCTTGTCCCGTTGCAAGGTCATTTGTGAGAATGACTCCACCACAGTCCCAAAAAACTGAGAGCATGACCTTCCCTGCTGACTTTTGCACCTTTGCCTTTTTGTGGGGAAGGGAATAGGCATACTTCTACTCCATGTTCATGGTTTTAGTCTCTGGATCATACTGATAGATCCAAGATTCATCCATGGTTACCAGAGAAACAAAAAAATTCTCTTCATCCTGTTTGAACAGCGTCAACATCTGTCTTGAAAGGTCACGCTGTGTTTGAGCTTTATCGCATTGGCTCCTTCCGTTCCGTTCTGAGCACGGAACGGAAGGAGCAGGGACGAGTGCGGAATGAGTGGGGGACGGATTTTACCGCACGCACCCGTCCCTCATTCGTTCCGTTCCCCCTCTCTTCCGTTCTTAATCTGTTCCAGAGGGGGAAATTTTTGAGAACTGTTCTGAACAGTTCTCAAAAAGCGTTCCCTCTGGAACGGAATGGGAAGGGAAGAGAGGGGGAACGGAATGAGTGAGGGACGTGTGTGTGCGGTAAAATCCGTCCCCCACTCGTTTCCGTTTCCTGCCGGGCCGGGCCGAGAACCCGGTGCGATAAAGTTCTTAGTCTCTGGAAAGGGGTTAACAAATGTGGAACCCAGAGTTCAGACATCTTAGACGTGTGCAGTTCATCATGAATAATTTCCCACACACTACCATTATAGACCAGTTTCATTCATGATCATTTGGATGGTTGCATGTCTGTCTTCCAGGATTAAACACTCAACTTTCTTCACTGTGGTCGCATCGTCTGTCAATGATGGTATTCCAGGTCTTGGCTTGTCTGTGAAGGACATGTGACCAATTTGGAAATTCCTTTTCCACCTAATAACAGTGTCATAAGATGGGCAGTCATTTCCATAAACTAGCATCATCTCATCATCAATTTGCTGGGCACAATTACCCTCAATGTGAGCCTCAATCTTCTCCATCTTACACTTTAGTCACTTCTGGCACAACCTTTAACAAAAATAAAGGAAATAGTGAGCTGATTTTCTCAACATCATGCACTTATGGATCAGTGAACGCTGACAAAATTTCATCAGTATGCCAGAACAACTTTCGGGTGATAATTATTACTTTATGATACCCCCTGGTATAGTGGCAGGGGGCTATTCCCACAGAATTTTGGTGTTGTTTTTTTTAACTTTAAAAATATTTGATAACCCATAATAACAGGCTAAGGGTGAGTTAGGATTGGAACAGAACCCTAAATTCATTAGAGTTGGATAGCTGGAAAGTGGTGTTGTATGTTTTCAACTTATTAAAAAACAGTCAGTGGTTGTATTAACCAAGAACACTGGGGAAAGAGTTAAAAATTTTAACAAGGTTGTTTCTCTTTGCGGTTTATGTCTCATGAGAATCATAAAGGCTTTGTTGGTAGTGAAGCAGAAGAAATAATGAGTAACACTTTCCCTGAGAATTGGAAAAGTACATTCTGAGAATAAATTTAAATTTCCTAAGTATTTTGCTGACCAATAGGTTTTAATGCTCTTAAAAACAAACTTTAAACATTATAAGTTCAGAGAGCTGCTTCCTCTTCTTTTTTTTCTTCTTCTTTTGCAGTTATTTTGTTGAATAAACTTTATAAATATATCTTGAGGGGGAATGAAGAAAGATCCTGGAGAAGGTTCAAAATTTGCAGTTGTCTAACCAGTTTAATGGGAAATAGTCCCATTAAAGTTAGAGAGAGAGAAAGACCTGGTTTGGGTACAGTGGATAAGTGTGTATACTGGGAGGTTCCTGGTTTTAATCTTGCCAGGCATGGAATTATTTGGTGGCCTTGGGCAAGCCACAGATCTCTGTCCCCCAAGGATATAATACTGGCACATGTTTGTTTTGTAAATTAGGTAGGTAAAGTATGTTGAGGTTTGAATATTCAAGAAAGATTCTGTGTAAGTGCTAAGAATACCGGAATCTCACTGCATTGCTTGTCTTGGAGAATTATAACACATAATTTCTGTTTTAGGAAAGAATATAAGTAGAGTTACTGGGAAGAAGAAGGAAAGTCCTTTCATGAAGGTTGGGCAGCTGAAATAACTAGGGCATTCTGCATTTCCATCCTTGCCCAGATAGCATGAAACAAGTCTATGCTATCAGAGTAAAGGGAGTAAGGAAGAACTCCTTGAAAGAGCATCAGGTGAAGAGAAAACCAAGGGGATGAATGTGGTTTTGTGTTAAGGTGATGCTTGTTCCAAAATGTGGTCACAGTAATTCAGATACTGGGGTGGGGGACCTTTGGCTGTCCAAAAATTGTTGGATTTTAACTTCCATCTGTCCTAGCTACCATAACCAGTGGTAATGTAAAATGGATTATAATTCAGGAACAACTGGAGACAACAGGTTCTCTGTTCTTGTCCTAATGTGCATCTTTCTTGTAATGTTATTAACTATGAAAATCTCTTAGTAAGAGTGTAACAGCCTGCTCCTACAATGCCTTTAGCTGCTGCAGTCCAAGCAACTCTTTATGGGTTAATAGGCTGTATGAGGCATGGCCTATTTCACTTTGTCATTTAAGAAAAACTAAATTATTCCCAGCCACACAATGTATTAAAGCAATAATTTTTCCTAAAGACTTTGGTGAACTCTGGACCAGCTGTAGTTGGCCTGCCCTTGCACAACAACATTCAGAGCTTAGGCTTAGCCTGAAATAGATTCAGACAAGTGTCTGGAAGACAAAATGAACAACTGTACAATCCTTCCTTGTATATATGGCTCAGTGCTGGTGTTCTCCTTTACTGAGGTATATGTGAGTAGGGAAGACATTGTGTGTGAAATGCTGCTGATTTGTTACTCTTTCAATCTTAGTAAATGACATCCACTCTCTTGTTTTTGAATGACTTACTTGAAAAGCTGTGCATCATTGCTCAGCTCATTATTGCCCAACAGATAAAGTAGGTTCATCCCTAATTCTTGGGAAAACTCAATTCCTACCTCTTTTCACTGACATTAGAGAGACAGGTTTTGATTTACTGTATTGCATTGTAATGAGCCAGCGTGGCATAGTGGTTTGAGTGTTGCACTGTGACTCTGGAGACCAGGGTTTGAATCCTAGCTCAGCCATGAAACACACTGGGTCACTTTGGGCAAGTCACATGCTCTCAGCCTCAAGGGAGGGTAATGGCAAACCTCTGAACAAATTCCCAAGAAAACCCCAGGATAGGTTTGCCTGAGGGTTGCCATAAATTGAAAACAATTTGAAGGCACACAACAGCAATATCTTAAATAAGGCATTGTATACAGAATGCAGACTGATGGTTAGCTAGCACTAAACCTGGAAATGCAGGAGGGTGGCTAGGGGATGGGCATCTAGCCTGCACTAATTTAATCACCAAACTCATGTGTAATCCATTATGTTACATAAATTATAATCCCTTGGATCCTTTGCATTGCTCAGAACCACACTCTGGAGTCCCCTAGCCAGCATGGGTTCTTCCCAGAGCTGTGAGAAGTTGCCTTTTTGGCCCACAACTTGCTGGCTAGAGGATTCCAGAGTCTGAGCTCTGGGGTTCTGAGCTCTGTGAAGGATCCAGTGAGAAGGGATTATAGTTTATTTATAGATTATGGTCTTTGTTTGTGAAAGGTCCTTCAGTTCCCCAGCATCTCCATTAAAAGGATCCACTAGCAAGTGATATGAGAGAGCTTTCCTTGAGACTGCATAGCACTGTTGCTAGCCAATAGGCAGTAATGGGCCAGAAGGACAAGTAGGTTGACCTGAGGCCCTTCCACACTACACAGTTACAGCACTATGATTTGATTTTAACTATCATGCCTCTCTATCCGATGTCATCTTGGGATTTGCTGTTTAGGGAACAGTACTGTACTTTTAATTCTCAGCCAGAGAACTACACCTGAACTGCAGAAATAATCCAGTTTGACATCACTTTAACTGCCATGGGTCAGTGCTATTGAATCCTGGGATTTGTAGTTTTGTGTGGCACCAAAGCACTCTGACAAAGAAGACTAGATGCCTCACAAAACTACAATTCCCAGAATTCCATAGTATTGACCCATGGTGGTTAAAGTGATGTCAAACAAGATTATTTCTTCAGTGCGGGTGCAGCCCCTTATGCCTTACTAGACTACAGAACCCAGGATTCCATAGAATGTTGTCATGGCAGTTAAAGTGTAATCCTAATGCTATAATTGTGTAGCACAAAAGGGCCCCTGGTATAAACCAACTTTCTTGGCTCCTGCTTGCATGCTTTTGACATGCTTTTTTTTGTCTGCTCACCCTAGACTCTGGAATGACCTGCCAAAAGAGAAACAACAGTTGAAAACCCTAACATTTAAAACAACATTAAAGATACATCTACTGCAGGGGTAGGCAACCTGCGGCCCGCGTGCCGGATGTGGCCCGGCGAGGCCTTGGGACCGGCCCCAGCCCGGTCCTGCCGCCGATTGCCACCAGGGTCTTTGGCGTCTCGTGCGAGGGGCATGGTGGGGCAATTGTCTATAGAAGCCTCAGAAACATGGATTTATCTTAACATTTTTTTAAAAAATCAGCAAATTTTTTCATGTGTCCTCCATTTTTTATTTAAAAAGTGCCCTCCATTTGAAAATTTTGTCCTACATTTGTCCTGGTTTATTTATTTATTTAATTTTTTTTAAAAAATATTTATTTTTTGGTTTCGGCTCCCCGGTTGTCTGAGGGACAGCAACCTGGCCCCTGGCTCAAAAGGGTTGCCTACCCCTGATCTACTGGCACAAGCCTACCCAACCAATTTTTAAAAATGACTTTTTAATTAGTATATTTTAAAAGAATGTACAGTCGGCCCTTCTTATACACGGATTTTTTATACACGGATTCAAGCATACATGGTTTGAAAATGTTAAAAAAAAGTATAAATTTCAACAATCAAACCTTGATTTTCCATTTTTTATAAGGGACACCATTTTGCTATGTCGTTATATTTAATGGGACTTGAGCATACATGGATTTTATTATACACGGGGGATCTTGCAACCAAACCCCAGCATATAACAAGGGTCCACTGTACTCATATGAGTATATTTTAATGGTTTTATATTTATTGTATTTTTAATTTTCTTATTGTTTTACAGTTAGATGCCTTATCATATTACATAAATGATATTTCTATATTCACTGTTAAAAATGCAGTATATACAAATTGCATATAAAGTCTAGAAAAAAGGATGTTAATCAGATCAGTATCTTGCACTTCCTGCTGTCTCACTGTCTCGTGTGACATATTTTTGCATTGCTTGTCAGCTTCTATTTTTTGTATTTTCTTATAGCTTGTTGTTGTTAACTGCCCTCGAGTTGATCTCGACCCATGGTGGCCCTGTGGATGGGGCATCTCCAAGACTCCTTGTGTCTCACTACTCTGCTTAGTTCTGTACATGGCCTTTCTTTCTTTCTTTCTTTCTTTCTTTCTTTCTTTCTACTTCCCTCCACCTTTCCTAGCATTATTGTTTTTTTTCCAGTGAGTCATGCCTTCTCATAATGTGTCCAAAGTACAACAGCCTAAGTTTTGTCACCTTGGCTTCCAGAAAGATTTCTGGCTTGATCTGCTCTAGAACCCATTTATTTGTCTTTTTTTTGGCTGTCTATGGGATCCTCAGCACTCTTCTCCAGCACCATATCTGAAATGAATTGATTTTCTTCCCGTCTTGTTTCTTAACTGTCCAGCTCTCACATCCATACATGGTAATGGGGAATACAATGGCTTATATGATTCTGCCTTTTGTACTCAGTTGTATATCTTTGCATTTTAGGATATTTTCTAGTTCTTCCATAGCTCCCCTCCCTATTCTTAGTCTTCTATCAGTGTTTGATCCCAGGTATGAGAACTCTTTTAATATTTCTATTTCTTCATTGTGTAGGTTGAAATTGCATAGATTTTCTATGGTCATTATTTTTGTTATCTTTATGTTCAGCAGTAAGCCTGCTTTTGCACTTTCTTCCTTGATCTTCCTTAGTAGATGTTCCAGGTCTGGGAGGTTTTCTGCTGGTATTGTAGTGTCATCTGCATATCTGATATTGCTGATATTCCTTCCTCCTATTTTCACTCCTCCTTCTTGCATATCCAATCCTTCTCATAGTTAATTCTTATAGTGACTTTTCCACTTTTGCGCAATAAGCCACAGAAACCATGTATAGGATTTTTCTCCAACATTTTCTTGCAGGTGCATATGTTGTTTTGTTTGCCATATTGAGTAGATAGATTTCTGGTATCATTTCAAATTTTATCTTCAGTACTGTTTTAATGTTAGGATGAACGCTTTTCCAGAACTTGATTATATCTTCACAATTCCACCATACATGCTACCAAGTTTCAATGATTGTTCCACATTTCCAACATTTGTTGTTACCTGTTTTGTATGTTTTTGCTATTTTTGCTGGCATTATATCCCATCGGAATTTCATTTTTTGAAAGTTCTCATGAATATTTTGTCATTTTGTGAATTATAACACTTTCCAGATAGATTTCTCTGCCGATGTATTTGGCCCAGCAAATCATGTAGTCTTTAATAATGCCCTGTTCTAGTTTTCTTTTGACGAGGAGTTTATATATCTCAGATGTTAGTTTTTGCTCTTTTCCTTGTAATAGGTTATCTAATTCATTCTTCTTCGTCTCAAGTTCTTCTTGTTTTAGATCTAATTTAAATTTATCTGATATCTGTATAGTAACCAATGTTTTTTATTATTTCTAAGTCTTCAATATCGTCTAATAATTTCATTTTATATTGATTTTGATTACACTTTTGTATTAGATCTTTATATCTTAACCATGTTTTCATGTACATTCTTCTGAAAAAGGCCTCATGGAGAGATACCCGCCCTGGGATTCCTCTGTTAAAAGCTGTATTTTGTTTTAATCGGATTTGTTAGAATTGCTCTTTGAATATAATGGTGGCAGAAATCTTTATGAATTTGTTCTTTTCATACCATAATTACGCATGCCAACCATAATGGAGATTGAAGCCTTCAAGATTAAGAAGTTTTCTGTTTTCTAATTTTACCCAGTCTAATCTTAGACAGGTTAAGATATTTGCCTGATAATACAGTTGTAAATCTATATTATACGTTGATCTTTGTGTCTATTAAGGTTTTCCATTTAACACATGATTTTTTCCCCCTTCCCATGCATATTTTCTAATTTCTTTGTTCCAAATTTGGAAAGCTTTATTACTAATCATTATAGGTAGGTTGGTAAATAAGTAAGTAGAATTTGGGAATAATATTGTATTTCAAATGTTGGTTTTATATGTTTTTTTTTTCCTTTTTTATAATTGTGTTTTGTTTTTTAACATGTTGTACCCTGCCTCAAACCTTGAGGAGAGGCAGGAAATTAATAACAACAATATTTATTTATTTATTTATTTCCAGCCTCTCCTCAAGGCAACAGCAGTAACAACAAAGGGGTTAATGGAGAAATTGTCTATGAATTAATAATAATAATAATAATAATAATAATAATAATAAATATTTATTTATTTATATCCCACCTTTTCCGCTTTCAGGATCGAGGCGGGTAACAGCAAAGTTAAAACAACAACAACAACAAAACAACTATATTCCTATTATTACTATACATTATCATTATTATTATAATACATAGATGATTTCCTCATTAACCTCATTGTTGTTGTTATCGTTATCCATTTCTCTCTCTGGAATCTGCTTCTTTCATTCCATTCTTCCTTCTGCCTTACTCTCTGCCTCTGCTTGGCAACTGCTCCTCCATCCTTGGGGAGGCTCACCTCATACTTTAAAAAAACAGGGAGCTAGATACTGTCATGGGCTTGTACCTGCATGTTAATTTGAATCCTGCGTTTCTAGTAAACACGGCTGCAAATGTGTCTTGGGCCCTGCACTATAACAAATCAGTCTTCCCTCCTTCAAGCCTTAGGCTGTTGCCAGGTTTGGCAATAGTAACAAAGACAATTTGAGGTGCAGGAAGGCAGCTTCTAAATAGGAAGCTGTCAGCATTTTTGATGAATTATCCTAATCTTGTCTCTAAAGATTTAATTTCTCCTACATTGAAATAGCAGATTTTTTTTACTATAAATGAAGTGTGAATTCCTAAGGTATTAAAAAATCCCACAAGTACTAAAAATGTAGGTGATGGAAGGAAGAGATAAATGATCAGGGCATTCCCTTTCAGTTATGCAGGTGAAAATGAAGCACCACATGTTAGGACTGAAAGGGAGAGCCTGTGCACGGGTTAATTTTGTCCCTACTTTACCCTAGGAAGTAGTAGGGCTTATGTGATAAAAACTTCCTTCATTTAAAGAAAGATCCTTACATAAAAAACAATGCTATGGAGAAGGATTCTGGCCACATCTTTTCTCTGACACCTAGTTTCTCTGTGTCTCTTATATGCAATAGCATTCAGTTATGCATAGGGTTGCCATAGTGCCGGATCTCCAAACCGGGAAAAATGTAGGACAAAATATTCAAATGTAGGACACAATATTTTGTCCTACGTTTGAAAATTCTGTCCTACATTTTACCTCGCAATCGCCACTTAAGGAGGCTTTCCCTCCCCGACTGGGCCTCGGGCCTCACTGCGATCGGAGGCCAGGATCGGGGCCTCGCCTCCTTCCTGGCCCCCGCGGGGACCAGGAAGGAGGCGAGCAGGCCGCCGGCCATCGCCGCGGCCTCGCCTCATTCCTGGCCCCCGCGGGGACCAGGAAGGAGGTGAGGAGGTTGCAGGGAGGCGGGGAGGTTGGCACGGCTGCGCCCAAGAGGCGCCACCTCCCTGCAGCCTCCTCCGCCCCAGGCCTCGCTGCCCTCCTTTTCCTCCGCGCGGCCATGCGCGGTGGAGGAGAAGGAGGGCAGCGGGGCCCCAGGGTTGCCTAGCAACCCCGCTGCAACCGGGCTTTTCCCGGTTTTTGGCGGCACCCGTGCCGTGACCGGGCAGGTGCCGCCAAAACCGGGGAAAACCCGGTTGCAACCGGGTTATGGCAACCCTAGTTATGCAAAGACTCTGCTTGCAGTCAGAAGTGGTGTACCAGGGCCAAGTTTACCAGCTTGGTGATAACTATGTTCTTCTTTCATATTAACTTTGAAAATGTTACCTTTAGTTGGAAGTTGAATTAAATGAACTTGAATTTGCTTCACTATAATGTATTTAGGTTCAAGGGGTAGGTTAGTGAAATGAAATTATGAGTTCTGAATCATGCTAATTTTCTATGGGCATATTTATATGGTTCTTCTAGTGTTTGTAGGGAAAGCAGAAATGTAGACATTTCTATTTCACTTTCCGGAGACTCCATAAGTATTACATGGAATAAAACAGAGTATGTAGTAACTGTGGCATCCCAATACTCTTTTTGCCTACAATTCCTATCAGCTCTAGCCAGGGTAAACAACAATAATGCATTTATTTATTTATTTATTTAATTTGTATTCCACTTTTGTACCAAAATTGGGACCCAAAGGAACTGAAGTGCAAAAACATCTTTGGTGCCTTGATTGTCAACTCTGGAACAAAATTAAATTCATTCCAAAACTAGTATGTTTGTTTCCATATGGTAGACTTTAGTCATAGAATTATTACAGTCCATAACCTCAGTTTCCAAATACACGTGAAAATCTAATGCATAGATTGCTTCCCTGGATCTCTCAATCCAGGTTGACTAGATGTTAGATCCATCACAGCACATAAAAAATATTTGCAGCCAAAATGAATTAAGGAGATATGAATCTGATTAAGTGCAGTGACCTGGTTCACACATCTCAGTAAGACATTTACATGTATATGAGCTAGTGTCTTGGTGCACGTTGGCTGATGTTTCCATTGCAAGTGCAAGTGGCTAAGTATTAATATTTATTGAGATAGCTTCATCTAGCAGGGCCAATGCTCTGGCTTTTTTCTGTACCAGCAAGCTAGAGGAAACAAATCTTAAAAACAGACAATGAGATATTTCTCTGGCTTGTTGGAGGAAAAATAAGACAACATGCCAGGTTTTAACATGACACTGGACAAACCACAAACCATGGCTTGCTTGCTTGCTTATTTATTTATTTATTTTTGGTCAGTCCCCACCTGGAATACTGTGTCTCCTTCTGGGCACCACAATTCAAAAAGGATGTTGGAAAACTGGAGCGTGTGTTAAGGAGGGCGACTAAAATGTTGAAGGGCCTGGAAACCATGTCCTATGAGGAATGCCTTAGGGAGCTGGGGATGTTTAGCCTGGAGAAGAGAAGGTTAAGAGGTGATATGATAGCCCTGTTTAAATATTTGAAGGGATGTCAGATTGAGGAGGGAGCAAGCTTGTTTTCTGCTGCTCCAGAGAACAGGACCCGGAACAATGGATGTAATCTCCAGGAAAAAAGATTCCACCTCAACATTAGGAGGAACTTCCTGACAGTAAGGGCTGTTTGACAGTGGAACAAACTCCCTCGGAGTGTAGTGGAGTCTCCTTCCCTGGAGGTCTTTAAACAGAGGCTGGATGGTCATCTGTTGGGGATGCTTTGATTGAGATTTCCTGCATGGCAGAATGGGGTTGGACTGGATGACCCTTGCAGTCTCTTCCAACTCTACAATTCTATGATTCTATATGAATTCATATCACTCCTTTCTCCCAATATGAGACCCAATGCGACTATTTAGCTACCCCTGCTTCTGTTGAGATTAGCAAACCAGCATGCTCTAATACACTGGTTTGCACAAAATATATTTCTGAAGAATTCTGACTTCACTATTATTACTGTTGTTGTTAACTGCCTTCGAGTCGACTTCAACCCATGGCAACCCTATGTATGAGAGACCTCCCAAGTCACCTTATCCTCAACTGCCATGCTCAGTTCCTGCTTGACTGTGGCTTCGCTATCCATCTGGAATGTGGTCTTCATCTTTTCCTATTGCCCTCTACTTTCATAGTCTTTTCTAGTAAGTCCTTTCTTCTTATGATATGGCCAAAATATGACAACCTCACTTTAGTCATCTTGTTGGAATAACAAAATGAAATTCAACACGGAGAAATGTAAGGTACTGTACTTAGGCAGAAAAGGCGAAATACATAGATATAGGATGGGCGACACTTGACTTAACAAGACTACATGTGAAAAGGATCTAGGAGTCCTAATAGACCACAAGTTGAACATGAGTCAGCAGTGTGATGCAGCAGCTAAAACACACTTCCTCGGGGTGTGGTGTAGTCTCCTCCTCTGGAGGTTTTTAAACAGAGACTGGATGGCCATCTGCCATGGGTACTTTGATTGTGAGTTCCTACATGACAGGGGGTCAGATTGGATAGCCCTCATGTTCTCTTCTAACTCCTTGATTCTATTATTCTACTTCCAGGGAGAGTCTGGGCCTGATCTGCTCTAGGATCCACTCACTGATCTTTTTAGCAGTCCATGGCATTATCAGAACTCTTCTCCAGCACCACATCTCAGATGAATTTATTTTTTCACTGTCTAACTTTAACAACCTTACATTGAAATGAGAAATACAGTACGATGGCATGGGCAATCCTAAATTTGGCATTTAATTATATATCTTTACACTTCAGGATTTGTGTAGTTCCTTCATAGCTGACCTTACAAGTTCCAGTCTTCTTCTGATTTCTTGACTGCAGACTCTACTTTGATTGATGATTGAGCCCAAGTATGGAAAATCCTGAACTATTTTGATCACTTTATCATCTACTTAAAATTATGTAGGTCATCTGTGGTCATAATTTTTGTTTTCTTGATCTTCAGTTGTAACCTGCCTTTGCACTTTCTGCCTTGACCTTCTTCAGTAATATTTCCATATCTGTATTGTCTTGCTAGTATTACAGTGTCATCTGCATTTCTTAGATTGTTAATGTTCCTTCCTCCAATTTTCATGCGTCTCTCCTCTGAGTCCAATCCTGCTTTTTGTATTATGTTCTCGGCATACAAGTTAAATAGATAGGGTGATAAGAGTGCACCCTTGCCTGAGCTCCTTTCCAGTTGGAAACCATACAATTTCTTCATATCCTAACAGTAACCTCTTGTCTCAAGTACACGTTATACTTCAGGACTATCCAATGTTGTGGCATGCACATTTCTTTAAGAACAATCCATAATTTGTTATGATCTATACTGTCAAATACTTTGCTATAGTCTGTAAAGCACAGGCTGATCTTATTTTGAAACTCTTTAGTTTAACTGTGGCATGTCCATTATCTTTAGGTGCCTTTATTTTGAGGGATAATTTAACAAGCTTTAAAATGCGCTGAGAAGCTGACACTTTTATCACTAGAAGGTCTTTTTAGCTCACCAGAACTTCTTTTTATAAATATTTTCTTCACATTTATAAAAGTAGAAATAATTGGTTTAAAATGAAAGAGTTTTTCTTTTTAATTAACCAGGCCTTTTGCTTATAAGTGATTGGCAGAAGCGTTGTTTAAAGGAGGTGTGCTATGTTTTGAATGTGTTTTCAACTGTTTTAATGTTTTAATTAGATTTTTCATTTATTAAAAAAATTGGTTTTGGACTCCATATTGGGGGGGCAGGATATAAAATATTTAAATAAATAAAACTGAAGTTGAAGAGTGAATTTTGTGTTGGATAAAGAGCATTTGAAGTTGCCAGTGCTATGATTGTGCAAGATGCAAGCATAGTTATTTGTTTATCTGTATTTCTCAGATAACTCTGTGTGTGTGTGTGTGTGTGTGAGAAGGAGAGGGAGAGTGTGCTATTCTACATTTCACATTGGCTTAGATGTTAAATTGTGCTTCTATCCATGAGGGGTTGGGGGGAGTCTTCAACTTCATTCTGCAGCGCATCAGTGTTACTTGCTTGAATTTCTTCATCCTTAGAAAAGCAGATTTGGTGTGTTTGTGTGTCGGTGTGAGAGGGGCTACCAAGACAAGGTGCCCATGTGTGTGAACATGAGGTTTATTTTATATCCAGAAGTAAAGGTATGAGCTCTACTAAAAAAAAAAAAAGAATAGGAAACCACCTACCTTGGTAGTGTTGTAAGAATGATTTGCTCTTATCTTTAATGCTACCCATTTTATGTGTGGCGAGGCTGAAAGCATCATTGTTTTTCCTAGCTTCATGTAAGTGTATACTGTATCTGTTTAAGTGGTGAGGTTGGGCTGCCTTGTAGGTACAGTCATTACTGTTCTCTTTTTAAATTAAGCTTTGTGGCTCAAGTAGTGGAACTTCCCTGACCTTTTCTTCAGATGCTTGTGCAATAGGAACTTTGTTACAAAGTAAACTAAGAGGTGGGGGAGGAGGAAGAATTAACATTTAGCTTTCCTCACTGCATTTTGTCTTAATGCAGGAATCCTTCACATATCAAGTCAGGAACTTCTGTGTGTATGTGTCTGGACACTTGCTAGAAGTTCAGATTTCCTGGCTTTTTCAGGGAGATAAAAATCTGCCAGCTGGTTTGACAGTACACTGAACAGTGCTCACTTGGCATGAACAGTGCTCACTTGGCATTTCAGCTTTCCATCATAGGTTCCCAAATTAGACAACACTGTGAAGAGAAAATCTTAGGACAGCTTCAGAGTTAGTCCTTTGTATTCTGGCCATTATCTGCAGGGAGGGAAATATAGGAGGTGTACTGAAGGTTTTTGTGGAGGGATTACTTCTGTTGTTTTTAAATACTCTTGTACCATATTGTAGAAGGTGCTACATGTTGGATCTTTTGGAGATGATTTTAATGCATTCTTCAGTGCATTAGAACCACCAAAACACGGTATACTCATAATTTACATAGCTGTCCAGAAGGACTCTGCAGTCAGTGGTACTGAAAGCTGTAGAAGAGCCCAGGAGAATCGAGGACCAGACTGCCTCAACCCCTCTTTTGATGTTGGTGTCAAATGATGAGGCAGTTTGTTAAGCAAAACCACTGGTGGACCCAATATGCAGTATGAGGAGGGGCTTTGTCACCCTTGCTTCAGGGAATGGGGAAGCCAGGATTTGCAGGCTCAGTTATTAAATAGATAGCCATTCTGGTGTGGACATGGGCTGCTAACAACTGGAGGTGTCAAACTGTGGCCACTGGCCATTTCACATACCCAGCTATATCATTCCCTGGCATAAGTGCCCCATGCTATCACCTGTGGGAGTTTCTGTGCTAGAACCAGGCCTAAAACCAAGCTGAAATGATGCAGATAGTCCATGCAAAGCTGTCTTTCTTCCTTTTTTTCTTGCAACAGTTCGATGTATAAAATAGTACAGCCTTGCTTTCCGCTGGAGTTTGGTTCTAGGACTCTCTGTGGATATCAAAATCCATGTCCTCAACAGCTGGCCATGTGCTGTAATAAATTATTTCGTTTTGTTTCCAAAAACCATAGATTCTCAAGTCTAATTAAATACGATGAGATGGTAAAATGGTGCCCATTATATAAAACAGCAAAATTAAGGTTTGCTATTTAGAATGTATACTTCTTAAAAATATTTTCAACCCATGGGTGCTTGAATCTGTGGATAAAAAAATCTGTGACTATGGAGGGCCTACTGTATAACAAAAATAAGGCACTCTGACCTTATAAGAAGCATTTTTAATAAATTCAATTCAAGTGTTCTGCATAGGCTGGTGTGGCTCTCTAGATGTTGACCTGTGACACTCAATGTCTTTTCCTGGCAGATGGGAATTGTAGTCCAACAACATTTGGGGAGAACAGAGTTGTCCTGGTATGGTGGTTCAAAATTATTCCACCAGGGAAGGAGCATCTGCAGAGATGCCTTTCTGGTCCTCTTTTGTATGGTAATTGTCACCCCTTGCTTAGACATTCTCAAAGCACATTCACTAGTTGTGGTAATAAACACATACACAGTGTGGGAGAAAGAAAGGTCTATTGGTGAGTAATGTCAGAAAAGCCATCCAGCCCTGTTTGCTTGGATAGCACTGAACTGTCTTTCCCAACTATAACCTTTTGGAAGATGGAACATTTGACAGAATTTTTCAAGGTTATCCAGAGGCTTTCAATTTTCCACTTAGCTTTTCAGCTATAACTTCTCTTTCTCCTGCTAGCAAAAAGCTAGAAATTATATAGCTGCATAGAGGTTTTTAAATGGTGACTTATTACTATAGGAACAATAATCTCTCAGATTTTATTAGATAATGATTGTTTTGGCTTATTTATTTATTGTGAGCTGGTGAAATTCTTCTCTTTTGATGACATGTCTGAAAATGCTCCTAGGTGGGACATTTTTCATATCTGGGTGACTTCAGACAAAAATAAATTGTCTGTATTGAAAACTGATAGTTTAAAACAGCAAAACTAATAGATTAAAACAACAAAAACACTTCAGGATGATTGTATTTGTACTTGTGGATTTGAGGGGCTGCTACTTGCTGCTATTTTTCTTTTTTTAAATTGCATAAAGGTGTGGAAGCTTGAAAGATTCTGACTTCATTTGCATGCTTTCTTCATAACTGTCATGGGACTATAATAAATCAGAAATTCTGATTTTAATGCATAACCCAGTTCTTAGTTGAATTTTTTTCTGCTGGCCAGTTGGAAGGCCAAGCCAATACTGGTTTTAGCAGAACTGAACCAAAATAGACTTTTGTTTAAGTTTGGTGTTTGCTATTAAAGTATGCTTTTGGCTGTCCCTTCAAAATGCCCTATTTCTTAAGTTTCTAAGTGTTAGGAGAAGGTATACAGCCCCTCCAGTTGATGTTTTATTCCCCCAAATTCTTCAGCAGACTGTAATTTCTGATACAGCCCATAGGGATCCTACAAAAATTAGAGAGCAAAGACGATTATTCCTAAACATCTGTAACCAAACTGAGATGCATCCCATAATCTGAATACACTAAAGTTGAGACAAGGGGAACAAGGACCTACAGAGAGACAGAAGCCACCCGTGTTAAATTTCCTGGTTCTGTTTTGTATGGTGATTGTCACCCCCTTGTGTAGAATCTTATTGATTCCCATATAAGTCTGCTCATGTCCAGCCTCCAGTACATGTGACTGTGAGCTGGGCTGAGCTGGTAAAGTCTTTATAAAGCAGTGACAATACCAGGTCTCAAGAAACTCTGGACCAGATGTCCTCAGAGACAGGGATTGCATAGGAATCTCACCATTCATACTGAATCAGATAAGTGATCCATCTGGACCAGTATTTTCCTCTCTGACTGCATAAGATTAAGGCAGAAGGATCTCCTTATATACTGAATCAGATAATTAACATCTGGATAACATTAGATAGGATTTTCAAGCTGGATTCCTTCCTAGCCCAACTGGAGATCCCTAGTATTTCTTTGGGGTCTCTTATCTAGATACTTAAAATGGCTGACCCTGCTTAGCTTCTGAAATTAGACAGGATGAGGCATGTTCAGGGGTGGTATGATGGGGCTCAGTGTTATTGTCTAACAGTCTCACTCCTAGCTAGAAGGGCTTCAGGACAGGAAAAAATAAGCATCTTCCCCCCCCCCCCCCCCCAATCTGTCACAGAGGGGCAGGATTGCAGAGGAGCGAGTGGACAATGGTAAGGCAACACCTTACCACTTCCATCAAGATAGGGCAATGTGATGCTCAAAAGAACTGCTGCCCATCTCAATCTCTGCCACTCCTCTCTTTCACAAGGCAAGCCCATCATTATTGTGAAGTGACGTCAAGCCCACCATATTAATTTCTGCTAATAGCAAATGAAGATGAAAAGTGTGCATGAAATAGTGTTCCGTAACACCATGTACCAGCCAAAAGAATATGGAAGGTATAAAAAGAAAGGAATCATTGCCACTGTCATTTGGAGGCCTACTGGACTTTGAGGAACCTGTTTGTACCTAGAGGTATACCTTAACAATGCCTCTATCTTAAAGGAGAAGTTACACAGTGGGATTCAGCAAAAATGTAGTCAGTTTCAGACCAATATGTTTCCAGATGTGTGCCTTGTAGCTTGGTTTAGGGACTGCACAGTTTCCCAAAGCCTTAAAATAAGATGAGGACAGATGGGAGAGTATGCTCTCCAATTGTTGATTAATTTCCAGAGAGTTTATGAGAAGAAACATGCTAACACTTTCATAACATACTTTATGTGATTTGCTCAGGTATTTTGACAAGACTTTCATAAGAAAATCCATTTTTTCAACATGATAATTAAGCTTAAGCTTTCCACTCTACTACTCAGTTTGAAGACTTTTGCCACTGCTTTTCTTTTGATGTAGTTCGGGAACATCTGTAGTAAAGTTATGGTGGCATTGATCATGAATAGACCATGAATAATGATTCTTGTAAGTTAAATATAATAGGGTTCTTCTGCACATCTTCATAACACTGAGAATGTGCTTCTGTATCTTAAATTTTATCTAATTTTCAGACTCACGTATCATCTTTATTCTTTTCCTTTTCTTTATTCTTTCTTTTTTTCTTATTATTTTTTTTTTTTTTGAGAGGCGGAGAGGCTAGTAATGGCCAACATTTTTTTTCCTTTCGTGCAGAACTATGACATTCTGAAAATGGTAATATTGTCCAATCATGCAATTAAATATAATATGAACATGTATATTTATGTGTTCATTTATATAGATGAAGCAGGTTTTGGACTGCATTTGGATTATATAACAAGACCATGTTTTTTAAAGATAATTTCTATAATGGAGTTTCTTCTTTACATATAAAACAGATGAGCTGGACTTTCCAGTGTTAAAATATTAGAGCACCTGTGCTTTCTCCAGATTGGATGAATTTAAAAAAAAAAAAGTCTTGGGAATAGAGCCAAAGCTTGCTCTTAAGCTAGTTAAGCACCCATATTCTAGAACATTATAGGGGAAGGCCAGGTTTTGTTGTGTTTTAAAAGAGATTGACAGATGATGGAGGAAATTTCTAAAAATTATCTTTCATTTGAACCTGTTTTCCCCTCAAGACTGAAGCTTACCATCTCCTGATCTTTCTCACATATTCAAGATACGATTGGTGATTTCCAAACATGGACAGGAACAGTTAGGCCTGTCCTAAATTTGCTATGTGACGCCTCTGCTGATCCACCCAGCATGTCCCTATCGTTATGACTTGCGTGTGAGGTGCAGATAACTGCAATGCCCCAAGTAAGAGGATTTCAGACATGCAGTTTCACTCAGCCCCTAGTGGTTAGATCTTTAGAAAGTAAATCAACAGAGGAAGAGGAAAACATCACGTCATTTGGATATTTTGATTCAAAAGAGGAATGTTGCTTCTATTGGAGTCATGAGTTGTACTAAAAGCATGCCAACTCTTTCAGCATTGTCTGTGGCTTTGTGTGTGGGAATCTTTGTGTAAAATAGAAGTTAAGTCATTAAGAGTATAAGATACCATGTGGTACAACTTGCAGACTTGACATAGTTTGTAAACTGTCAAAGACATCATATTGATATGTCACTAGGAAATTGCTGAAGGAGGCTTCTCAGAAATGCAAGAACCTACCTTATATGACATCAGTTCCTGTAGCTCAGTGTTGCTTACTGTTACCAGCAGAAATCTTTCTATCTGAAGATGCCAGGGTTTGAACCTGGACTATCTACACGCAACATATCTGCTCTAACACTGGGCAGAAATCCTTTCCCAACCTAGCTTATGCTTCATGTGTATTTTAACCATGAGCCTGTATTTTCCACCATCGTAACAATTTGGCAGAGAATTTTGATTTGGCAGATTTTGTGCTGGCAGGCTCTGCTGCTTCTGTGAATGACTTCAAACAACTTTTCTGTATTCCTCTGAATGTGGAAGGCATTTCCTTGTTTCTTTATCCCTTTGTGCAACATGAATGCTTTATTTATTCATTTGGTAATACAAGTATATTCCAGTTCTTTCAGAGCAGTGCATATTTCATTGAATTAACCTCTTCTATCATCCTGGGGCCATTTCGTTCAGCCAACTCATGCTAATTTCAGTAGTCAATGAGAAGTACCTGAACTTTATTGGAATTTTAATTTAATAATCTTCCTGTCATAGCTGCTTCCTGTTGCTTTCTTTCCAAGCAATTTAGGACAAAACAAAACCCAAAAACCGTAGAGTATAGTTTGCTACTTGCCCAGACAAAGTGATGAAAGAATACCTGTGGATATTTTCAGCCTATTCAAATGCAACATGTTGCAGACATACCTGTCTAATAATTGTAGTGGGGAAAGGTACAGAAGCTGGGAGCAAAATCTCTGTTCTTTCTAAAGTGCTCAAAACAGTCCCAATGAGATTTCAATATATTTTTTCTCCTCGATGTAGATCTGTCATGAACAACTTACTTCTTTCTAAGGGATTATTGAGATATATAATTCTTTAAAACAGAGGAGGGAAACCTAGATTGAATCTGTTTCTTCTGGGCTCCTAATCCTGAGTATGCTGAGATAGCCATGTCTCCTTCCCCTTATATAGTGTAGATGCACCCTTTCTTTCCCAGGCTCAAAACAGGGATGTGAGTAGATGGATGTGTAAATAGTAAAATTGTGGATGGCATTTTTCATCTTCATTCTGGTAAGGCTTTTAGTGCATGCATTTAACATAAATTTAAATAGCAATTTACAAAACTAATGATTGCATTTTCTTCTTTCTAAAGTAAATGAAACTGAATTAGATTTTTAAAGGCGTAGAACTGTGTTAACTCTTTTCTGCTACCTTTCTGATCTTTGAAAATTGTGAATACTCAAAATCAGTGTAACTTTACACTTAATGAAAACTGTTTCCTTTTAATTCTTGGCTTGCCTGAATGTAATTCAAAGAATTAAAGAATTAATACACATATAAACAAATCAATTATATGTGTGAGATCTGAGTAGGACATATCTTTTGTATGTTATATTATCAAAATTAATCCATGTTTAATAGATTATCATGTAATGTTTTGCATTTTAGGTTTTGCTTTGGTTCTTTTTGCTTTTAGTTTTGTTTTCAATGGCTTTTATTTCTTATATTGTACTTATATCTCCTGCTTGGAGATATAAGTTCAGTCAGCAATCTGTTCGTTCTGTATTTAAGGAAATATCTTTGATGTGGTCTGGAGTGGATTAAATAAAATGTGTGAATTTAGAAATTTGGATCCTAGAATCTACTTAATGATAGAGAGAAATTAAATATATGTATGGAATTCATATGGAATGATGGAGTCTGACCATTTCATGTCACTAAGTTGAGTACTAAAATGTGTGGAATTCAGTGTTCAGCGCCATGGCAAGAGAAAAGGTATGAAGAGACTGAACTATTGGTGCAAGCTTTTCTTCCACTATTTAATGGTGTATTTGACGGTCATAAAAAGTGGTGATCTGATGAAAATAGAATGGGGTAAATATTAATACTGAGAGAATTCCGAATGGCATGAATTGGAAAATTGAACTGATTGAATCACAGCGAGTTATAAGCAATCACTTTCACTAAAGGATTTGTGCTGTGTTCAACTGAAATTTTTGGAATGTAAATCTGATTATGTACAGTTTACATTAAAATGGACACAAATGTTTCAGAAATAGGGGTCAGGAAATTAAGATAAGATAAATTTTGTGAAGACACTTAAGAGTTCATTTAAATAAGAATAGCTGATCTTCAGTAAGAGTTGGGAAAGAAAAAGTAATCTTGAAAAATAGGATGTTGACTTGTGAGCATACAGTGGAAATTATAAGGTTATAGGCATTAGTCTGAGGAAAAAGTAAGCAAGGGAGAACACTTGATTGCTATGTTATAAAAATAAATAATGCTTTATATGTCGTCTTAGATGGGACTTAGATTACTGATGATTAATTTGCAATAGGACTCACAGCTATTGATGGATAGTATGGCTATACCTTTATCCAATCCACTCTCTTTAGATGTAGAATTAACAGTGGTAATATTGGGTATCTGGCTTGCTTATTCTTGGTGGCTAAAGAGGTCATGACTCAGGAATTAGCAACTCTCGGCAGAACAGACAGCCTTGTGTACCCCTTACCTTACTCAGCCATTGCCACTAGTGTCGCTGTGTGGTCTGATGTGGAAACAGAGTGCCTGGCTAAAACCATGTGACCAGGTATGCCTATTCCCTATTGTGCATATACCTAGCATATGCACAGAAAGTTCCTCTAGTAGCCCTGAGTAGTTAAACATTTGATTAGGAAATGCATTCCAGTAAAACATTCTTGTTTGTTATTGTTGTGTTTTCTGACTTATGATGACCCTAACACAAACAACCATGGGTTTTTTAGTGTAGGTTCTTAGTGTTGTTCAAAAACTTAATACTTTGGAAAAATTATTTTTATTGGAATATTTGTAAATATTTTAGTATATGGCAAATTAATACATACAGTTTTTTTCAACTGCTTTTAGAATTCATAAACATGCTGGGTAAACTATTGCATGAGTGGATTTGTGGACTTGTACTGGGTGACCAGGATTTGAATCTCTGTTTGGCCATGGAAACGCACAGAGTGACCATGACCAAGTCACACGTTCTCAGAAGAGGGCAAGGGAACCCCCTCCCCCAAAAAACCCCAACAAACTCTGCCTAGAAAACCCTATAATAGGTTTGCCTTAGGGTTACCATAAAGCTGGAAATGACTTGAAGATACACATGTCCTTTACCTGCCTTGCCGTTTCCTGTGCCCCCAGACTTTGCTCCAGAAGGTTCTCAAACCCAACACAGAGGATTTTCAAGCAGCACAAGGGCTGTGCCAAGGAAAATCAGTCTTCTTCGTGTTTCACTAATGATGGGAAGTGTGTGTGTGTGTGTGTGTGTGCCTACCTGCCTGCCTTCAGATGACCTGTTGACCTTTGGCAGTCCTATGAATTTCATAGGGTTTTCTTAGGCAAGGAAATACTCAAAGGTGGTTTTGCTAGTTTTTTCCTCTGAAATATTCCAGGTCTGTGGTACCTGGAATTCATTGGTTGTCTCCCATCCAAGTAATAGCCAGGGTTGACTTTGCTTAGCTTCCAAGATCAGACAGGATCTGGTGCCTTTAGAGTATTTATGCCACCTGCTAATTTTTAGAATTTCTAAACAGCTGAGTGTTTGAATAGATGTGCTTCCTGGTGATAGTCACTTGCAAAGCATTATGTACAACTGACTTACAATTAATTTTATGGAACTATGCATTATAAAAATTGTTTGTTTGTTTTTTGGTCTCGTGGAAATTCCACCATGCATAAGTGAACATTTTCAGTTTAATTGTCCATATGATAAGAAAACAGCAAGGCCCTTTCTTTGTCTTCTCTCACACTTCTCTCAAAATGTTTTGTGAGACATTTAGTCTTTGTCAGAGAACTCTGGTGCCACAACAAACTACGGCCCTTTGTGGACGGGCGTATAGTACATCCCCAGGACGTACTAGGGTTAGGAAGGGGCATCACTTCCTGACGCCCCTAACCCTAGTACGTACTGGGTCTGTACAAAATGGCAATGCCTGTCTTGACGTCGCGGACACATAGCATCCAGATGGCACACGGCACTAATGACGTGAGTGCGCCATTGGCACCTTTGCTCTGCGAGGGAGCCGCGTGGTTTGGCCACTGCAGCTCCCT
Organism: Sceloporus undulatus; assembly: GCF_019175285.1. Taxonomy (NCBI): domain Eukaryota; kingdom Metazoa; phylum Chordata; class Lepidosauria; order Squamata; family Phrynosomatidae; genus Sceloporus; species Sceloporus undulatus. Next base: position 171,093,264 of record NC_056525.1, read on the forward strand.
CGCTGTCTGTAAAACGTGCCTACAATTCCCAGGATTCCATAGCATTGAGCTGAGCTGGGAATAAGCAAGCCAGAGACCCAATATTACCACTGTTAATTCTACATCTAAAGAACTAGATTATTCCTGCAATGCAGATGCAGCCTTACAATAGGAGTAAATGTCTGCAGACACCTTCAGTAATATTGTGGACTTGTTTTCAACCTTGACAATGTGAGAAGTAAAAAGAATGAATTGTTAAGTGTTACTAAATGCAATAGTAAGGTGTTTTGTAGTCCTGTAGTCTTTGGACTTTTCACTTCAATTCTGATGGTTCTTTATAGTAGGAAAACAGAAAGGAAGTCATTATATATAATAAAAGTAGTAGTAATAGTTCCTAAACCACATTCAGGAAGTTTTCTTTCAGTAATCTCTTAGTTGCAAAACTGGCATTGGGTCAAGCAGCGGAGGGTATAATTGAAGGATATAAGAGCTGTAGGCTCTATTTCAGAAGAAGGAACCGACAAAACCACCTCTGAGTATTCGTTTCCGAAAAGGCGACTTGAAAACACACGCGCATGCACATACACATAAAATAGTCTGTGCTTATACAATAATCTTTTCTATCCACACACCATCCCATATAAACATATGAGTTCTTTTCTTCCAAGGATAAAGATGATTGAATAAAATATCTTTGAAGATCATATTTTCCTCCACTGATAAAGAGATCTTCCTAAACATATCTGTTCCAGTAAAATAAGTCAAGCTTCTGGGATGCCACCTGATTTGTTGTAATTAAAAATATTCCTTATCAGAAAGAATATAAAACCTGCAATTTAAATATCTGAACCGGTAAAGTTTTGAAGTGCAAGCACTCACTATGACAGTCCACTTAACCAGGCTATCAACAAGACAGATCTGTTTTGTGTCCAACAAGAGCAGGTCTTTTGTAAAGGCACTGGGCTTTCATTGCCTATTTAGGAGCAAGCCACTGCAAAATATTTAGCATAATAACAGGGCTAGCTGAGTTTTGTTGCTGAGAAAATTCATTTCTTTACCCCATTGGTGCCTGTAAGGACTGTAACAGCTCAGAGAACATAGCAGAGAATGTCGTTGTCGTTGTTGTTATGTGCCTTCAAGCTGTTTCTGATTTATGGTGATCCTAAGGCGAACCAATAATAGAGTTTTTCTTGCCAAGATTTGTTCAGAGGTTTGCCTTTGCCTTTCCCTGAGGCTGAGAGCATGTGACTTGCCAAAGGTCACCCACTGGGCTTTGTTGCTGAGCTGGAGATCGAAATGTGATCTTCAGAGCCGTAGTCCAGCACGCAAACCACTTCACCACGCTGACTCTCCCACTCAGAAAGCTCCAGTGGGTGCACTACCCTTCCAGCTCTTTATTCTGAAAGTGAGGACACCATTGTAAACGGTTACATATATGTCTGTTTTTCCTAAGCAGAGTGGGAATTGCAAATCAAAACTATTTTGCTACCAAATTTGCTATCCAGCCTTCAGCATTTTGCCTTGAGAACCAAATGTTTCGAACAGTCTGTGGAAAATTTTGGTGTTTTAGTGCCAAAACACACTGCAGAAATAATCCTGTTTGAGACTGATTTAATCTGCCCTGGTTCAGAACTAGGGAATCTTGGAAATTGTAGTTTATTGTGGCACCAGGTCTCCCGGACAGAGAAGACTAAATGTATCACAAAACTACCGTTCCTAAAATCCCATAGCATTGAGCCAAGCCAGTTAAAGCAGTCTCAAACTGGATTATTCTTGCAGCGTGTTTTGTGTGTCTTTAGTGCTGTATCATTAGACAGTCTTAAGTGGTAGATGTTAAAAGGGCAAATTTCCCATTTGGTTTAATGAGAAAGGGTGTCAAAAATAACACTGTCAAGGACATTGTTAAAATCTATTACACAGAGCAATGCTATTCTCAAAGCGAAGTACAGTACAAAGAAATAGGCTGTTACCAAATCACAGATCCAATAGCTAGGGCAAGCTTGGTGAAAGTAGAATACGTGGAAAGATAGCTGAATTGAAAGCAATATGGCATTTAAGCAAATGTATGTGTATAATATTTTAATAATAATAATAATAATAATAATAATAATAATAATAATAATAATAATAATAATAATAATATAGTTTATATTCTGCCTT
>NC_056525.1:171095412-171289142 GCF_019175285.1 Sceloporus undulatus
TTCCTGAGGGAATCAAGGCGAATTACAACACAATATAACAATAAAATATCATTAAGAGTAAAATTCACAATTTAAACAGTCCCATTTCCCAACCCTCCCCCAATCATAAAAACAATAGTCAAAAAGCAATAAAATAGAAATTAAACAACAAGATAAATTAAAATCAGTACGAATTTTGAAAAAGAAAAAAAATTAAAATTAGATTTGAGGTGAGACCAATATCTTCTTTTTTTGGGGGGAGGGACAGGGCCATTGATGTCGGTGAGGGAGAGGCAAAATATTCTTTAAAAGGCTCACGATGGCTGTAAAATATGCAGCTTCTGATTATTATTCTTGGATTTATATAGGAAATGAATGGAAAGAATCCAGATTCTCTCTCTTTGTTTATTTCTGTTTATGTCTGTTTAATAACTGGAGATCCAGGATTAAAGGCACCAAGCATTTGTGTCTGAATAATTCACATGCCTTCCAATTATGTTGAAATACTTTGGGTTTGTGGTGGACATGTTTAACTACGAGTTTGCCCTGTCTGCTTGTAAAGCAGTGGCATGAGAGAAAAGCAGTCTGATGTTTAATATTAAAAAATTAATCTTCACTCAATTGATCTGTTTGTGCCCACCACAGTCACCCTGCTCCTTTGTCTCTCAACCTGTTTTAGGTGGGTGATGCTTTGTGTTAAGTAACTCAGATCACTGATCCTTACATGCAGCAACATAATGCATAGGTATTTTGAGCAACTATCTTGTTGGAACAACTCAGTGGTGGAACAAATTATTTGTGCAGTGCAGAAAGGAAGGTAGTTGAAGCTGAGAAACACTGACCTGTGCAGAAAAAGAAGGGGTATACTTTAGACCAGGGGTTCCTGGTCTTGTGTCTACTGTGCCATTGGACTTCGTTTCTAAAAAAGCCAATATTGCCAAATATCGGAAACTCTGGGAATTGTCACCCAAAGGTTTGGGAACCATTAATAGAACACTAATAGTTGTCGGCTTGTGGGCATGCCAACTTGTGGCCATTGGGGCCAAGGAATGACAGAGTCTATTTTCCAAACTCTTAATTGATGACAGATTAAAAGGTACTGCCTTAGATCATTCCTAAATCTTTTGGAATACTAGTCTTGTTCAGGCTAGTATGGTCATAGCTGTTAAATGATAATATATATATTTTTTTTTTTTTTGGGGGGGGCAGCTTTTAAGTTTAGAGAGCCAGTGTGGTGTAGTGGTTTGAGTGTTGAACTGTGACTTTGGAAAGCAGGGTTCAAATCCCTGTTCAACCATAGAAACCCACTGGGAGGCCTTGGGCTCTCAGTCTCAGAGCATGGCAATGGCAACCGCCCTCTGAAGAAACTTGCCAAGAAAATCTCGTTGCCATAATCCGGAAACAACTTGAAGGCACGTGACAACAACAAAAAGTTTAGAACATTCTCTGCTAATTACCAAAAAATTAAATTAATTAAATTAAATTTAAGAAGATACTATATGCTGTCAATTGCTAGTACAGTGGACCCTTGTTATACGCTGGGGTTTGGTTCCAAGATCCCCTGTGGATAATAAAATCCGTGGATGCTCAAGTCCCATTAAATATAATGACATAGCAAAATGGTGCCCCTTATAAAAAATGGAAAATCAAGTTTTGATATTTGAAATTTATACTTTTTTTTGAAGATTTTCAAACCGTAGATCCTTGAATCCATGTATAAGAAATCTGGGTATAAGAAGGGCCGACTGTAACATCGAGGTATTAATTGCCCAGTCACTCCCCCCCTCCCCTTTACTTTAAGGTAGAAAAAGCATCAGGTGATCTTGACATCCAGACTGTTGTAAGCCTTGACCCACAACTATATCATGCCATGTTATAAAGTGGGTTGTGCTAGTAACATATTTTTATCTTCCGTGGTGGAACAAAGGTGTGTATGTGACAGAAGCATGTCATACACTCTTCCACTTTTGAGCTTACTTTTTTCTGCTGCCACGTTTGGTAGTGTAGGATTAAAGGGGATCTGTGAACAAACTGGAAGAGACCATAGTCAGCAAGTTCTCAGTATCTATATGTTTGGAAATGTTTAAGTACAAAATTACTCAGAAGTGCTCTGAGAATAAGCGTGTGGTTTGCCATATAAACTAGTTCTTGTAAAAGCCAGGAAGAACTGGCCTCTTCTATCAAAATGAGTCAAAATTAGTATACCATTAAGTTTTACATTGTTAACTGGTATACGATATCTTACCTTTTCAGCTATATAGGCTGCATCTGCACTGCAGAAATAATCCAGTTTGACACCACTTTAACTGCTGTGACTCAATGCTATTGAATTTCAGGAACTGTAGTTCTGTGAGCCATTTAGCATTCTCTATCAGTGAGATCTTGTGCCACAACAAACTACAAATTCCAGGATTCAAACTGGATTATTTCTGCAGTGCAGATGCAACCTATACAGCTGAAAAAGCAAGATATCATATACCAGTTAACAATAAAAACTTCATGGTCTACTAAGAGGAAACACAAAAAGATTCAGATGGATCACCTTTCATTGATTATGTTGTTGAGAGTTAGAAGGCATCACCATGTCCCCAAAGATACATAGCAGATTTCTTTTCAATTGAGATAACTGTGTATTTGGATTTGATTAATCTAGTTATTTGAGTTAAACAATAGAAGTAGTAAACTTTACTGAAATAACCTACATGAACTCCTCATGTTCACTATGGTGGTAGCATCCAACACAGTAGAGAAAATAAAAGAAAACAATAAGAAATTAGAGTGTGATTTTTGGCCATGAAAGTTTACAGATTTGTCCCTGATACTTATGTGTTTGAGGAAGTACAGTAGGTGCAAGTCTACAAAAGCTCATGCTATCAACTTCTATCTTTCAGTTAGTCTCAGTGGTGTTGCAAGATACCTTTGCATACTGATATTTTTTGTTTGTTTTGTTACATTTATATCCTACCTTTTTGCTAATGAATTCAAGGTGACGTGCATGATTTTCATTCTCCCTTATGTTATCTTCACAGGAAACTGAGTCAGATTGAGAGAGAGTGACTGAGCTGTGCTCACCCAGTGAATTTCATGGCTCAATGAGACTTGAACTTGGATCTGTCAAGTCAAGTCCAACACTAATCACTACGCCACACTGGATCATATATTAATATTTTATATTTCTGCTATTGAAAAAAGCCACAGTGGAAAACTGTGAGGGCTATGTTCTTCTTACCTTCCATTTGGCCTTTAATCTTTTATATGTTTGGAGTAAAGGGAAAGAGCTGTGACCAAAGTCATCATGGTAGTGACGAGGAAAATGTAGCACTGGTGCAATGTTGGAGCAAGCTGTCAGGGAGACAGCTCAAGGCAGGAGAGGGCTGGAAGCCACTAGGGTATGGTACTGCACTTTCCATCACAAGTCCCAGTTGCAGTCCCATAACAGCTATGGCTATCTGCTTTTTCTATCACTTAAAAGCTAGTTGGGGAAATGCAGCCCTCTGAAGGAGACCAGAAAGAAACATGCATTTAAGTTTAAATAGAGCAAGCCTTGGAATTGCATTTAATTGATTATCTTACAATGCTTAAGATAGTGTGAATTATTTTCTATGAAAAAGGTAGTACAAGGAAGCGTTCATGCCTATTATCCTCAGTCAGAAGACTCATTGTTCGCAAACTTAGGTTTAAGCATTTGCTTCAGAACATGAGTAGGGAGAATTGGAGTGAATTCAGGGCAATTATTGAAAGAAGTTAGGCAGAAGTGAATGAATGTGAACTTGAAGAGCGTTGGACTTCCCAACTCTGCTTAGGGAATATTCATCTTGCCACTGTTTGCTAACAATGAAATCAGGCTGTCAAGGGACTTACAGACTTTTTATTGAGCGTTAGTGGCCTCAAATAGTCCACAGAGTCAACCCTTCAAGCTCCTCACTTTTGGGCATGTGGCAGGAACCTCTCTTCAGGGAAAAGATCCATACCTTTGCTGCTCTGGCTCCTCCAAGAGATGCTTGTGTAAAGGTGAGCACCAGGGAAGGATAAGATACTTCTCAGTTGGTTCCCTGGTCTTGGCAAAATAAAACTGAAGCCTGCAACCCATAATAGTATGTCACACCAGCATTTGGCTCCCAGATTTCAATGTACACAAACTTGGTTTCATGAATAAAATTATTTAAAATATTGTGTATAAAATTACCTTTAGGCTACATGTATAAGGTATATATGAAACATAAGTAAATTTCATGTTTAGAGTTGTGTCCCATTTCCAGGATAGCTCATTATTTAGAAGTAAATGTTCTAAAATCCCAAAAATAAAAATTAAAAAATCCAAAACATTTTTGCTCCCAAGTACTTTGCATAGGGGATATTCAACCTGTATAAACATTCTTGTTAAAGGATTGTTTTGAAATTGAGAGAACTGTAAAAATAGTGACTTCACATACAATGCAAAATGCAGCTTGGTATTGTTTTCAGACATATTTGTGTGTAAAACAAATGATATTTTGAGGGGCGGGAAGCAAATTTGAATCCAATGTAGGTTTCATATATTTATGTAGTCATTTGTGGTAAAATGCAGCTTACCACAGACAAACTGTTTAAATACATGAGGTATGTGGTTTATGCATGAGAACCTCACTTCTGAAACATCTGAAAAAAAATTAAGTAGCTGGAAGTTGCATTTAGCAGTCGATTATTTCTTGCAGAAAGAGTTTACTTCAGTTGAATGTTATTGAAATCCACCCAAACTGATCCTGTTATCTTACTAATAATTCCTAAGTTACTTGGCTGGTCAAGCCAGCTCTTCTGTTGATAGACTTCATACACAGTATCATGCAGGTTTACTAGGTAAGACGTACTCCAGTGTTGAATAGGACTGAATGTCAAGATTGCAGCCTAAACCAATTGAATAAAATAGGGGCATAGGACCCATGTGAAAGGAAAGTCAAAGATTTAGAGACCAGAACAATAGAGATGGAAAAGACAACAAAAAACATAACACAAATCCAGGAACAAGAAAGAGACATGAGTAGATTGAAAGAGGCAAGGGATAGGAAGAAATGTATCAAAATAAGAGGACTCAAGGAGCAAGTTGGAGAAGAATTATATGGAAGAATCATCCCAATGTTGGCAGAATTGGTGGAAACATCGCAGGACTATATTGATATGGAATTTGATAAGATGTTTCGAATTAACTCAAGCATAGCCAGAAACAGAAAGCTACCCAGAGATATAGTGGTCTATTTAACAAGGGAAAGAATTAAAGTTAAAATAAAACACTTTTTTTTTTTACCTAAGAGAACATCTCCTGAAATCTCTAGGTCCTCTAGCACAACATCTGCTGGAAGTTGACCATAGAATTGCACCCAAGGACCTACAGATGCCTAGGGAATTGTTTATGCTGGGAATTTCTAGGTCCTCCAGCACAACTTCTGGCAGACTTTGACCACAGAGTTCTGCTCGAGGACCTAGGGATTCTTAGAGAGAACAAATTAACCAGATCCGTGAATAATCAAATCCACAAAAGTCAAAGCCGCAAATGTGGAGGGATGACTGTATAGGCTAATCTTAAAACATTATATTCTTATATCTCATGAGGTGGCCCTCATCCAGAGACCTTGATAAGCTTCAGCTGGCTGTGCATTCCTGGCAGATCCCAGCAAAATTATATTTGTGAAATGAGCTGTTAGAGATGAAAGCCTACATCCATAATGCATCCGAGAAAGTAGGCTTCTGTCTGAAGAAGCACATACCACAATGCACTGGTCAGCCTTTAAAATATTGCAAGACTTTTTATGTATGATAGCAAATTATTTTCCCTGGTTAAAGTCATCATTTCATACAGCAGAGACCATCTGTTGGGGCAGCAGGAGGGAGTGCTGTATTTTATGTGGTCTGAGTTGATTGCAGTGCTGTGGGTTGATCACAATGCACCTCCAGTTGAGGCAGTCACAGTTTAATACCCTGTTAAAGGGCCAGGTTTTATTTAAGCATGTATTTGGTTCTTTGCTTATCTTTGCCTTCTCTGTGAGCTGTGGTATTTTCTCCATTAGTCCAGAAGACTTTATTATATTCCTTTTTGTTGCTGTAACCTGTGTGTTGCTAAGAACTTTGGGTAACACAAAACAAGGTATTGGACAGTATTTGGAATATGATATATAAACAAGGAGCTAGATTAAGAATATGTTCAGAGACACCACAGGAAGCCAGAGAACCTTAGTTCTCTGTGAATGAGACAGAACCACGACTTCCAAGTTCTGATTATTCCCTCTTGCAGAACAAGTGGTTGATTTATTCTGGTGTCCAAATAGAAGCAAAGTTTGTTCTCTATTGTTGTTGTTTATTCCACACAAGTTGGAGAAATGACACCACATATATTCAGCAAACCATGGACCAAAGGCCTATAGGAGATAAGAACTATGTCTGTTATAGGTGGAAATATAGGAGCCAGCATGTGATATCCTTAGCAAACTATAATTATGTTGCATTCTGGCTTGAATATTAAGAAAACAAAAATAATGACCACAGATTATTTACATAACTTTAGATGATGAAGATATTGAAATAGTTCAAGATTTTCCATACTTGGCCCATCTACTATTCAGAAGGCAGACTGGAGTTAAGAAATCAGATGACTAGGACTTGGAAAGACAGCTATGAAGGAGGTATACAAGATGCTGAAGTATAAAGATACATCATTCTATACTAAAGTTAGGATTGTCTGTGCCATTGTATTTCCAATTTCTCAACTTTGTTGAGATGCAATTTGCATTCAAGAAAATTCATTGGTTTCCTCTATTTCTTAAAAAGGAATGTCACAGTGCATATTTAAGATGACAAATCATGTCATTGTCTGCTTCACTCCTGAAAGGCAGATTTAAATACATTCTGACAGGTTTTTCTGTATTTGCTCTTAAGTGGAATGGCTTTGAGTAAATGTTAAGCTGCTTGCAAAAAAAAGTTGGTACCAGAAATTGTAGACTTGATTGTACAATTTAAGCTTTAAGACACTCTTAAACAAAAAAGTTTCTTCATATCCAGTTGTCTATTTACAATAAAATACTGTAAATTATTATTTTTAGCATATCTCTGAATCCTTTGTTTTGTTTCCAGTGCCACTGTCTTCCAAAGGATCCAGCCCCAACAGAATGGCACAAGTTTTAGGGCACAGAAATTTGAGGTAGTAAATACTTTATAAAGTTCTTTATTGGTTCTGAACTTTAATGAATCAAGGTTTGTTGCTCAATATAAAGAAGCTTTGCTCTCAACTGTTGCTGTTATTCTATGGAAACAACAGTGTACTTATTAACTTCAGAATGTGCCAGTATATCAATAATTTTTGTCAGTGTATTGTCAAGATGTCCTAGGACCTAAATACCCTAAAGGCACCACTTCTGATATGATCCTGAAAGCTGAATAGGGTCAGCCCTGGTTAGTACTTGGATGTGAGACCACCAAAAAAAGGTGCTATAGACTATATTTTAGAGGAATTCATGGGGAACCATAAGTCAACGCAACTTGAAAGTGTGTGCGCGCACACACACACATTGTCATGATGTCAGCCACTTCTTTTCTTCTTGACTCCTCCCTTTTTGCTATTCATCTCTTTCATTTACTATAATAGATGCCTCTTTCAGTTAAGAGAGGGTGGTCCTGGCTGCTTTGAAAAACAAATGTTTGTAAAAGCACTCCTGAAGAGCTTCTTTGGAACCAACAATTTATCAGCTTCCTTATTTTGAGTGAGATGTTCAAACAAGTGGTATCAGCCAAACCCTAATTGATGTACTATCCCAGGGCCTGTTTCATTCTGGATACTTGGAACAGAAACTGACTTGGTTTCCCTAATTAATGACAGACAGAGATGAGAAGTGCAATCCTACTGCTTCTGGTGCATCTCACAGCAGCATTCAGTATCATTAATAGTTATGGCTTCATGGATAGGTTCTCTAGCATGGTGATGAAAAGTATTGTTTGTTTGTTGGCTCCACTTCTGCCTGTAAACAGTATTCCAGAAGATACTATTGGAGGGCTCTACCTTACACCTATCGAGCCTCCATTGTGACCCTCTTGTTGAACATTTCCATTAAGCCTCTGAATGATGTCTTCAAAGGATGTGGAGCTGGATGCCCAGGATATGCTGATAAACCCATCTCACTCTGCTTTTTGCAGCCAAGTCTCATGAAACAGAGAATTCTGATCCAGTGTTTGGAAATAACAATAATGGACTTAGATGATGGTGAATACATTGAAACGCAGTGCTGAAAAGAGGAGGCTGTTGATGGGTAATGTGTCAATAGTGGTAGCGTTTTAACTAATTCTGGAAGGGGTTGCAAGAGGAATCATTAGATGTAGACTATCCAGTTGGGATCTGGTGTTCCACAGTTAGGGGGACAGAGAAAACTACCTCAGAGCCCATAGTCACTGATAGGGAGGGTGACAGTGAAGCATTCTGGGGCCCAGAGGTATTCTGTACATATGGATATTGTAAATGGCTGGAGGTGTGGCTACCATAGCACTTGACAGTTTGTGCAATCCAAAGTAGTTTTAAAAAAAAACTTAAAAGGGAGGCAGTAGAGTGGCCTAGTTGCTCACGGGCCAGATTGTAAAATGGATGGAAATTATACAGTTTTCCAGATATTCTTGGGCTACATCTCCTAGTATCATTGGCTGTGGCTTCTTGGAATTATAGTCAAACAGTATCTTTGCAGGACTATATGATTTTCGTGTGTGCTTTAAAAACTAACAGGGTGTGGTGGAGTGGCTGCTGCTGTGAGGAGAAGAGTTGCCCAGTCATACGAAATCGATGTGAAGGTGGAAGTAGAATGGGAAAAGTGTCTTCAAAACTAAATTTATGAGTACTGTATCTCCTATTGTAAATATGTCCCATATACTTGATCAGTTGATGGATCAAAAATCTAGGTCTAATTTTGCTTGAGATAAACAGGAATAAGGGCATTACTGTCAGTATACCAGGTACACTGAATTGGAAGCAAGTTTAGTGATGCTTATAAAATCATAGAATCATAGAGTTGGAAGAGACCATAAGGGCCATCCAGTCCAATCCCCTGCCATGCAGGAATACACAATCATTGATTGGGTAGACTCATTGAAAGTAACAGATTTCCCCCCCCCCCCCTAAAAACTGACTTGTCCCATTGGCTTCAGTGACTTTGCCCTATGGAGGTCTGGTTCCAAGTTTTTGGGGCGCATGTAACGATTTTACAAAAGTTTGTCCAGGGTCAGTATCATATTAATGTCAAATTTATAATTTCTGTTTGCTTGTGTATCCATTTGTTGACGAGACTGCAGAGCAGAGCATTAAACCTACTGGACTGATGATAGTTGCTTGGTACTGAAGTTGGCTTAATATTTTTAAGTCTTTTAATGAAAAATCAAATTTTGTTTGTTGTTAATCACCTTTGAGTCAATCCCAGCTCATGGCTACCCTGTAGATGAGACATCTCTAAGACTCCCTATCCTCTACTACTCTGCTTAGTTCCTGCATATTCATACCCATGACCTCCTTAATAGAGTCCATCCATTTAGCATGCAGTCTTTTTCTCTTTCTGCCTCCCTCCACCTTTCCTAGCATGATTGTCTTTTCGATTGAGTTGTGCCTTCTTGTGGCATGTTGGTTTTCTTTTGGAATTCCTTAGCCATTGTATGTTTGCAATATGATCCTTAGTGCCTCTTTCTTTTCCCGCTTGCACCTCTGAGATTTCTCTTTCCATATAGGGTTGCAGTCTGTATTGCAGAATTTTGAGTATACTTTTGCTTTCATGGTAGATGAATATACTATGGTTCTATAGTTGCTACAATATTTTGTGTCTTGTTTTTTGTGGATGGGGATGTATATTGATCGTTTCCGATCTGTTGGCCATCGTTTTGTTTTCCATATCTATTCATCTATGTTGGTTAGCAGTAGAGTTGATTCCGCCAGTGGGATTGTAGTAGTTTGATTATAATATCATCTGTTCCTGGTAATTTATTTTCCCCCCTTATTCTTATTGCAGCTTCCACCTCGCTTTTTAAAATTTGGAGAACCATCTTCATATGGCTCTTCATTCCATGCGTCCTTTATTTTTTTAAACTCCTTTTGTATAACTCTTGTCCAGCATCTTTTTATTCCTTCCTGGTCTTGGATAATGTTATTTCTATTGCCATAAAGCATCCTGGTTCTTGGTTGAAAATTCCCTTTAATTTCCCAGATCTTTTGGAAGCAGTCTCTCATCCTTTCCTTTATGTTGTCTTCTATTTCTTTGTGTTAGTCGTTGTAGTAGTTGTCTTTCACTCTAGTCTTTGTACTGTAAATTTCAACAACACCTGGATCTGAGGAAGTAGACCATGTCTTCAAAAGCTTATGCTACACCATCTTCCACTCATTTAGTCTGAAAGGCTGTACAAGATCCCCTTGTATACTGTTGAGAATCTACTATACTTGACTCTGAGTAGACCTCATGTATAAGTCAAGGGCAGGTTTTGGGCCCAAAAATACAGATTTTGATATGAATTGTGGAAAAGTCCTGGGTAATCCCTATGCCAGTGATATCAAACTTTTTAGGGGACTGAGTGCCCAAACTGAAAGGCATTTCAGCATAGGGTGTTACCCAGTGCCAAGAGTAAGACTTCCGGGGGGGGGGGGCTTCCCGGGGCGGGACATCGGCCCTGGGGGGGGGGGGGTTGAGACTTCTTCCTGCATGCTCCCAAACCTTCAGCTGCCTCTCCAAGAGACAGCTGAAGGCCCAGGACAGCTGGGAAGAGGAGGAACTGGCGCACGCCTGTTCCTACTCTTCCCTGCCCTCCATGTGCCCTGAAAAATGGTTTCATGTGCCATTTCTGGCAAATGTGCCACAGGTTCACCACCACAGACCTAGGCGCATATAACAAAGGATATAGAAGAGGGAGCAAAAGAAAACAAAGCCAAATATCTTTTAAAAATTCCAGCAGTCATAACTGTGCTCACACTAAAGGCTGGATGGATGAGAGAGTAGAGGAGGGTCAGTGCTTCCAGGGCAGATTACACTCTTGCCTTTCACCAGGGGATGGTTCTTTTTTTAAATAAAAGTTAAGATACATTGACCTGTGGATAAGTCAACTCAGGTTTTTGGGGTCAATTTTTTGACCAAAATTACTAGACTTACACACAAGTATAAATGCTAGTTTGCTTTAAAAAAAAAAAAAAAACAGGCAAACCAGGATAGTAAAACATAGTTCATATATTTCATTTCATGCAATTCTTACAAAAACAACCCAATAGAATAATAATCGTCAACAGGACAGTGCCATTTATGGTTTTGTGCACTGGAATCTTTGAAATGACCAGACAATCATTATAATTCTTGTAAAACTGTATCTTTGCACAAATTTTTGTTTTGTTTTTTTTAAAAAATCTGGAATTTTTTGTAACTCAGCGTTTCATTTGGCAGGGAAGAAGGTGTGCTTTTTGCGTGGCGGATTCCTTTTTAATATACACTGTATCCCCCTCAAGCTATATAGAGCTTGAAGCCCTGCCTTGCAAATCTCTCCAGTATGCTTTTGTCTCCCATCCCCTCCAATGTTCCTGCGTTTGTGCTTGCAGACGTGTGTGGTTATGTGCCTTTCCAATGTGAGGTAAACAAAAAGGAATGGACTACTGTGGCTTTAAGGGAACAATTAAATAGGGAGGGGTGAGAGTGATGTTTTGACTGCTGGCATTTGTGGCCTCTTGGCAGTGTTTCATATTCATTTGCTTGCGTAAGAAGTGGACTGTCTTTACTGTAGCTACTGTTGCCATGGAGAGATAGCGGGGGAGGATTCCTAGGATCCCTAAGCCCCGGAGAGATTACGTCTTAGAATTGCTCTCTGAATATAGAATGATGTGGCAGGGCAATTCAGGTGTATTATGGGACTGATCATGGGGAATGACCTGTCAGCTGTCGGGTGATGGGACTGTTGCAATGCTCCCTAATTACAATAGACTACAGGGAAAGGAATAAAGCAGCGAGTAGCAGTGAGTTGCAAAGAAGATTGGGTGTTATTTGTGTTCAGTCTCTTAAACCATGTTGCATTCCCTCTTTTAATATAAGGGGGAAGTTTGTAACCATGCAAAGGATATAATGAAAAGGGGGGATTTACATATGATAGTTGCATCTTGCTGGAGCTATCAATTTGGCAATCCCGTGACCAAACTTTAAATATGCAGGTTTTGATTAATATTCTTCAACCTGGTGAAGAGGCTACTTTGTGTGCCAGTTGTCTATAGTGTGATAGCACTATGCTGATGTGTAACTGCATGTAACCAGAGATGAATATGTATTTATGTGGTGGCTGTTGGTAAACATTACCTCAGTGCAGCGTGTGTTGTGCCAACTCAAGAGCTAGTTGAGCTGAGATTGTTTTTTATTTTTGGCATGAATGGAAGAAGTGACAGGAAAAGACTTTGTCTTCTTTGGTAAGTTACTAGACTTTTTTTTTTAAATAATCAGTCATTTATTCTAGTCCTTATTGGCAATCAAATCAAAAATAGCTCTTTCCCATTAGGTCTTTTTAAAGCTCTGGGATCTTTCATTGTGAATAATTTCCCTGCCTTTGAAATAATCGTCAGTTTAAAGGAATTAATTCTTTACCTATAATCTCCTACCTATAATTCAGTAGCATGTAAAACATTCAGCACTGGTGTTTGTCAAAAATTAGAGAATTTTAAAATTTGTTCTAGTCTTTATCAGAGTTCATCCGTTCTTTTTAACAGGAGCTTGAATGTGATCTAGTAATGACACCTGGAAGATATAGTATAAATAAATGCCAATTATTAAAATAATTCTACAGATGTCAGATGAGAAAAGATGTGCCATACAAGAGGGGGCATGGGGTTGGGTGGGAAATGAGTTTGGATTCCACTTACAAGGCATTGTACTTGTCTTCTGGTTTGTTGAAGCAGTATAACCCTGTTCCTGTAGGCAGCAGTTAATTGACATTTTCTTCTGTGCAGTGGGAAACTACAGGCTAAGTGTGTAGGCTCTGAAAGCATTCTGCATGTCGAACGTTATTCGTTCCTTTATTACAAATCTTTATTACAAATCTTAAGAGGAATTGTGAATATGAATTTGTGAGAATGTATGGTGGAGATTAATTCATTTTTATGTAAATGCTCATTAGTAGGACTTGATTATGCTAAAATGCTCGTGCAGGAGTTATTTACCATGCTGCTTATTGAGAAACCTGCCTATGCTGCACTTGAAAAAAGAAGTACTGTACTTGAATCTGTGTAGTATATATGTAATACATAGAGTGAGAGTAACAAGTATTGACTTGTGAAATACCCTCACTCAAGGAGGTCCTTTTTATGAGCTGAGATAATGTATAAAATCCAAAAAATTTCAGCAGTTTAAGCATTCCAGAATAACAAAACACCAACAACTTCAAAGTTATTTTATTTTGTACTTGACACTTTAGCCATTTATTTTATGGCATATGTTTAAAAATAAGTAATACAGTGGGCCCTTGATTTCACTGGGGTTTGGTTCCAGGACCTTCATGGATATGATAATCCATGGATGCTCATGTCCTATTAAATACAGTGGAGTAGTAAAATGTTCCCTTATATAAAATGGCAAAATCAAGGTTTGCTTTTTGGAATTTATATATTTTAAAAATATTTTCAAGCCATGGACGCTTGAATCCATGGATAATAAATTCATGAACATGGAGGACTGACTGTAAATGCTCCCAAAAATAAGTGAGCATATGTAGCCCGGTGATTTACAGACTCTGGTTTGTTGCAGCAGTGTTATGCAATACTTCATAATCTGAGTAGGGTGGTAAAGAAGGAAGAAATGATGGAATCTCATAGTAAAATTGCTTGAGTCTATAAATAGATAATAATACTGATAACCAAAAGTATGTTGCTGCTTTTATAAGTTTGTCTAATAATATTGATATAACATAGTAATGCTGTTTTTAAAAAAGTGAGGTTTTGGTATTTTTTTGCATTATTTTTTCCAGCTTGTGACAGGTTAATAGCTAGCTGGGATGGAAAATACTGTGCTGTAATTCTGTGAAACTAGTGCTGCTTTATTTTGATCAACTAGCTTCTTGTTACCACTTCGGAAAGTCTTTCTCTAAATTTGCAACTATTTTTATGCTATATGTTTAAAAGGAATCTTCCAAGAGTAAAATTTTCTGCAGCCTAGACACAAATTTTTCTCTCTATAACGCTTGATAGGAACATGGGATTTTATAATATTAGCTTTTCTTGGAATACATTTTTGTAAGTATTTTGACTGGATATTAGCTAGGGTAATGGGAGTTATTTGGCAAATGGATCAAAATCAAGATTGTGTTAGTTGACCTTAAAATTATTTTTGGCTGCATTAGGCCTGTGCAGCTGAAAGCAAAGAATGAATTGTTTGTTTGACAGCGACCTTTGACAGTGTAGGATTTCAGTAAATACTTCCTGTGGAAAGGAAGCAATGCATGACACATCTACTGATTTAGTTCCAAAGTTCCTCTGAAGCTTAATGGATTTGTGAAGGGCCTCATCCATAGTATATTACATATTTTAAGTGGCTAGTACTGCAAATCTGATAGGGATTACTTAGTGAATTGTGAAAAAAATCTTACAGCATGTCAGAATTCTAGATTGTTTCTGTTGTTTTAAAATGATTATATCTAGGCTAATACCTGTGAAAGATTAACACAGGGAATGTCCTTGTTAACGGCTTACAGAACTAAGAAAGTCTAGGTAATGCTTTAGCATTGTGGGCCTTAGGCTGGACGTCTGTGTGCCACCCAAATCTTCCTTTTTTTATTTGTGCCAGTGCATTTCCTGTTCTCTATCAGTTCTTCAGTCTCATGTATTTTAGTTAAAGAAGCTGAAAATCTGGATATAATATCCCCGGTCCTTGCTTTCCAATGTGTTTTGTAGTAGTCAGAATTTATATAAGGGCATGTGAAAATAAAAGTCCATTGGACATCTTAGTGCTTACTAGAAAGCTATTTCTGGGTTTGAAGGACAATCCTTTTAGCTTCATTGGCCTTGCACATAGTACAGGAATTTAAAGGTTTGTTACAGTGCACATCCCTGAATTAAACAGACACATAGCTACACACCTCTAACTGTTGCCCACATTACAACTTTAAGAACTTGTCAAGATGGCATTTCAGTCTATGTACACAGTTGTGATAGCTTGTACTAAGCTAGCCAAAAGAAAAATCTAGTGAGAATCAATTGGACGTACAGCTTGCTCTGTATTCTGATAGAGGTAACACAAAGAAACAGAAAGTATTTCTTCTGTCTCTTCAAAGTGTGGATGTGAAAATGATGAGTGAATGGTACTGTTTGGATAATAATGATAAAACTCCTCATCTTAGTCCAGTTATAGCACAGCCTGGGAAGAGTTGAAGAGTATGTTACACTTGGCACCTGTCCCATGTCTTCCTACATGAGGCATTAAGTCAAGGTGTTTCTAAGGAGTACCATGTCACTTGGGGAAACCATTGACCTAATTTTTAGTAGTCAAGCAGCTTACACATTGATGATGTGTAAATGAGATGTATAAGTGAGATAGCTCTTCTTGGGATCTCATTTTAACCTATTATGATTTTGACAAATTTGAATAACCTCCAAGCTATAATGAATGAATGACAAAGCAAGTCCTCCTCCTCCTGGCATAAAACTTGATTGATTTTCATAGCATCTGTTGCCATTTAAGATTGCAGGTCTTTTTTCCCTTTTTTTAAATGGTAGTGTTGTTCCTCTTGCATGAATACTTTTATATCAGTGCTAATTACTGTACATTTCAGAATAGCCAGGCTCAGGTAAATGTGATACAGACTCTGATTTGTCCCCCCCCCCCCCCATTCTCCTTCCCCCCCCCCTTTTGCCCATCAGTCCATCAGTGGACATCCACTGGTGAAATAATCGGATTCAAAAGAAAAAGGAGCATCTCCATTCCTCAGTTTGGCTCTCTGTATAACCCCTTCCCCAAAATTATCTTAGTAGGGGGGATGAGAAACCTGCCAGAGTGAATTTGTAGCAGCATGGAGAATTACAGCAACAGAGACATTAAAAGAAGTTCCATTTTGATGTCTTTGTAGCATCAACACCACACAGGTTTTAGGCCAATGTGTGTCTTGTCAGCTTATGACACCCCTATATATTTCATACGGTTTTCTTGAGCAAAGAATACTCAGAAGTGGTTTTGCCAGTTCCTTCCTCCTAAATATAGCCTACAGCACTTGGCATTTTTCTATGTGCTCCTATCCAAGTACTAACCAGAGCTGACCCCGTGTAACTTCCAAGATCATATTGTATCTGGTGCCTTTATTTGGGCCATTGTAAATGTATTCAAATTACTCTGAGTTAAGAGGTTGTCAAAATAGTATTACATCTTGCTCCTAAATTCAATTGCTAGTCTCATCTATAGTAGACACAATGAATTAATTGCTTAATGGTAAGTCAACACTTCCGTGAGTTTTATAGATTCAATTGATGTACTCTAGCTGGAACTAGCAGTTGGATTTATGCCAAAGGAGACAGTAGACTCTCTCTATATTGTACTTCATATACACCTTCATTCATTTGTTCAGGATTTAATGAACTGTGCCCACAAACAGTATTTCACCATTTACACTGTCCAGTCTTTTGTGAAACCTTTATTGTAAGATTGTAGGCTCTCTCTGGTACTTTAAGACCATCACCTCATTACAGAACATAGCCTGTTGTGTTTTTATTATGTACTAGCAGTTTGTATACTCTGTACCATTGTGAAGAATAGGATGGCAATAATGGCTAAGAAGCTACCATTTCTGTTATAAAACTTTTTAAAAATCTCTATTTTTAATAAATTGTTGTTGCTAAAGATGTACTTTTTCACATACATTTGTCAGCAGTTTCTTTGGGTATGTTTGATGGCTTCAAGCTACTGAATACATCTTTCAAATCATACATATGTGTGCACATAACATAAACACACCACAACTTTACTGATTATGTACTCCAATGTAATGAAAAGTGTTTTTTTAACTGCTTAGCATATATTGCTGGCTCAAAGCAGGCAATCCCATTCTGTTTGTCTTAGTAATTTTGCTTGGAGCTTTATGTCCTAAACATTTTTTACTCTTTTGCACCTTGGTGTTTATTTTATGCTTAAATTTAAATAGTATAACCCCTAAGAGGCATGGAAAAGTTCTCACTTGAGTGCTACAGAAGTCACACAGAGTAAATTCTGTTTTCATAAGGATTCAGTCAGGTTCTGATCAGATTCTGGCATCAAAAGTTACCAGCATCTTCAATCCATTCTCTTTTAAGTAGTTGTTGTTAACTTTATGGATGCATAACCCCAGGTAATCAACAAGAATTTAATCTGTTGGAACTAATAACACAAAGTCTTGTTTCTCTAATGTTGTTTTGGTCCTGTTGTGATCCTGATACAAGAGAGTATCCATTCTCCTTTCTCCAAAAACTTTCCTATAAATTGGGATGCAGGAGCCAAATTTATTAATCTCTTCCTGGCAGAGAGTTCCTGGTATTCAGATTATCGAAGTCTAGAAGACTGAAGTCACTTTTTAATTTGGGTGATCCTAATCCTCAAGGTTGATATCATTTATTCTTTCTTCCAGTTACAGAGGTTGATACCACCTATTTTTGGTGATAGTGCAATTTTGAATTTTGTTTTGATATACAGGACATTGAAAACCTTCTTTTTATTTTTATCATCAAAAGTCAGGATATACCGTAACTGCCCAAATTAATATAAAGGTTCTTTCAGAAACTCCTGTACACTGGTTATTGGATAATATTGCTCTAGCCAGTTTAGTACTTTGTTCATCTCCATTTGCCACAATGCCAAGATTTCTCCTGTATTAAACAGTGCCTTAGTATGGGCTGCCACACACCACAATGAATACACTATTTCAATACCTCTAGGACCGCCACAGAAGGGAGAGAGCAAGCCTGTTCTTTGCTTCCCCAGAGGGTAGGGCCATGTCTAATTATTTGAAGTTACAGGGGAGTAGATTTCAATTGATCATTAGAAGGAATTTCTTGATACTAATAGCAGTTTGGCAATGGAATCAGTTGCCTAGAGCAGTGATGTGGTCGCCTTCTCTAAAGGCTGTAGGGGTTGTTTTAGCTAGAGATTGTGCGTTGAGCAGAGATTTGGGTTAATGGCTCATGAGACCCTTTTCAATTCTATAATCCTATGACTGTATGATCTTCTGGATAACTTTCTGAAGAGGAACACATCCTGGAAATTTGGAACATGTTTTTTTTGGAACATAGGGTTAAGTTCTATTTCAAGCATTGTCTTTTGAGGAACTGCTTCCCAGAAAAATTTTGTAGAGTTAATCAAAAATAAAGAGAAATTTCTCTTTGAGAGGTGTCAGTATTTTAGATCTCATGTTGAGTTTTTTCTTTTTTTTATTAAGTAACCTATTTGTCATAGTAAATAAACCACAGTTTTAGCAGGATGATGATATAGTGTGATAATCCTTTTGATACTTCATGTGATGAGAAACTTAAACTATAATTGGGCATTGATCCGGGCTGTGAAGCAGGGAAGACACTTATTTGGATGACTCTTTCATTTGCTTACCAAGAAGACCAAATAATTTCCAGCACACTGCTATACCTGTGCCCCTCACTGCATTATCAGAATGGAAGCCACAGACCCGGAAAATAGCAGTAGAGCAGTAATACCAGTCTTGGAAAACCCCACTTTGGATCTTAGGTAGCTGGTATTGAAGAAAATTAGAACCTCTGGACCAGTGGTCCCCAAACTGTACTCTTTAAGTGATTTTGGACTTCAGCTCCCAGAATCTCAGATTTGGTCAACATAGCTGAAGTCCAAAATCTCTTAAAAGGGCACAATTTGGGGACCACTGCTCTAGAAGTGAATTGAGAGAGCCAGCATGGTGTAGTGGTTTGAGTGTTGGGCTGGAACTCCAAGAGACTAGGGTTGCAATCACCACTTGCTCATGTAAACTGCACTGGATGACCATGGGCAGGTGAGAGAAAGGTGATAGCAAACACCTTCTGCCAAGAAAACTCATGATACGTTTGTCTTAGGGTAGCCATAAATTAGAAACTATTAGAAGGCACACAACAACAGACAGTGTATCATGCAGACAGAGTTGACTTTGAATGGTTGTAGGGTTCCAGATTACTTGCTTTGCTGATATCACTTTATCAAAAACACCTGCTAAAAATCACTAGTTCACTAGTGAATCTCTCTCTTACAATTTGACATTGTTTTTATCCCTAGGGACCACAAAAGCTTGTTAAAACAAAAACAAAGACCAATAACAAAGCTAAACACATTTATCTGTAATCAGTCATGTTTGCATGCGTTGTTCAAACATGCTCATGAGAGTCAAGTGAAAGTACAGTATTCCAAACTTTTTTCCTTTTCTTTTCTTCTTAAGTGCCAAGGGGTGTAACACTACTGGCAGAGCTTTTTATGTTTACATCACTAAAGTTTGTCTTCATACCGATTATGATTATGGAGGCAGTAGCTTGCTTTGTGAGGAAGTAGGAAAGGAATGGAAATTCAACAAGCTAAGCCATCAGTATGGAATTTTTTTCCTGTTAGCATGTAGATTCACAGGTGTTGGAAGTTTTGACCACCTGCTTATCTGTCAAACCACAATGGTAGCTAGAGAGAGTGTGAAGTCACAGACCAAAGTGGAGAACTATGGAAGACTTGGGGGGGTTATTACCCCACTCCACAGATTTGGAGGGCTCAACCTCCCTATCACACCCACTCCTAATGCAGATTTTGGGATATTTCAGAACAGATCTCTCTCTCTCTCTCTCTCTCTCTCTCTCTCTCTCACACACACACACACAATTTGACATTGTTTTTATTCCTAGGGACCACAAAAACAGCCCTGGGTTACATATCACCCACCCTTGCTTTAGATATTGGATCCTGCCTCCAGTTTAACCCTATCAAGCATGAGCAGTGCTCAGGAAGGATGAGGGTTTGTCCATTTTCTGAAAGGGCAGATGGCTGCGCCTCTTCCTGCCCATAGAGAAAACAGCAGCTGAGCCTATGACACTTCTAAAGAGGATGCCTAGAGCAACAAATGGAAAGTAGTGCTTGGCAACACGCTAGTCCCATTCACTGTTATTTATCTGTGTTGAATCACTGCATGAAGAGGGTAGCACATTAATCCTAGCCTCTCTGTCACTAATTCATTCATTCCCCTTATATGGAAAGCAATGAGTCTGAATCACAGAGGTCCCCCCTAAATATGTATACTCTCCATGCTATTATGATAGACACACACACACATCTCAACAACAACAACATAATCCCCAGCTGGGTAAAAAGTATCCTCAAATAGGGTTCCTGTACAGGTTATCACTCTCCATGTGAGAGATAGAGGAAGAAGAGGTGGCACTAACATGCTCACCTCTGCCTTTTGATGCAACAAACATAATGAATAACTATCTGTAAAGTCATATGCATGTTTACAAGTGGTGGGTAGTGTATCTTCTTGTTTAAGATGACAGTGCAGACATAACCTTTAAGGTGTGCTTATAAAATGGCTTTCTCTGCTGCCAAAGAACTTACTTCTGTTATCAATGAGATTGATATTAAATTGTGTTTTAGAATAACAAAACCCAGAGATATGAGGCAGCATAAAGAATACTGGAGTTTAGAATAGAACTAGTGTTTTCTTCAACTTGCTGATCATCATGTCAAAATAGCCACCAAAAGATTAGAATTCCAAGTTCTTTGACCATAGTGATAGTTAAGCTATATATTTCACTGTAGGTGAATGTGTTCATTACCTCACTAGCCCTGTTTCTTTTGGGCTGCATTCACACTGCAGAAATAATCTAGTTTGATACCACTGTAACTGCAATGGCTCAATACCATAGAATTCTGGAAATGGTAATTTGTGAGATATTTAGCCTTCTCTATCAGTGAGCTCTGGTGCCACAACAAACTACGGTTCCCAGAATTCCATAGTATTTAGCCATGGTAAATGTCAAACTGGGTTATTTCTGCACTGCAGATACAGCCCTGTAGAGGAAAACGGTTCAGTGCAGTGAAAAGTGGTGCTAAAGTTTCTCTCCACATCCATATTTAGGAGGGCAATGCAGATCTGGAACACTGTTAGTGTCAGGAATGGTAGAATGGACCGGAAGGAAATTCAGAACATCTAGCTTGGCAGTGTCAAGCATCCTTTCTTTCACTGCAAAAAGACCCTTTCCTGAAATATAGGGGACAAGCTTCTCAGCCTAAAGGTAAAGTTTGTATGTTCTCAATCAAATAGTTTGATGGAGTTAAAATAACTTCTAGATTCATATGCCCTTAGAAATTCTGTAAGAAAGACTTTGAAAATGACAGCCAAGAATTTTAGACTCTTATTTCACTTGTTTGCATTCAGAAATTGAGAATGATAAATTCTCAGTACTAGTAGCATTTTATTCACATTGGTTGTATATTGGATAATGTCTTGTACTAGCCCTGACCTATACAAAGCTGACTCCTAGTGGTAAGTTTAAAATAGTACAGCTTTCTTTGTTTCTTTGACCAGGTTAGTTTCTGATACCCCCTTTAATCTTGGTATTGTACACAGTTATAGTCTCTAAATCTTGATTTTAGGTAAATAAGGTAAATCTTCTTCTTAAAATTATTACATAGTTGTTTTTGGTTCTTGTTTTTAAAGTACCTAGTATATTTTATTTAGAACCAAATATGATAACTCTGTTTAAGATGTAGAACCATCTTCTGTTCCACCTTCAGTAACAAATATTTGTTCAGTGTGTAAGATATGACTAGAGAAGTATTTCATACATACAGTTTTTAAAAACATAATAGCACACTATTACAGGAAATTCGACTTTATTTCTAGAAACATTAGCACACCATTAGAGGAAGCTATAACTACAGAAACAAACCTGGGGGGAAAAATCTTCAGTCGCTAGATATTGCGAAACATAACTTGGTGCTCATAGTTTACACACATAAAGAACTTAATATTCTTAATGCATTAATCCTAATAACGAGTATCACGGTAGCTTTTTATTAGTTTGTTTTCTTTATTTAGAACATTTTTTGATATATTTGGAGTCATTTGCATGTGGCAGTTAGAATAAATGGAGAGAGAAGGACTGAAGAGTGAATAAGAAGATTCCTTCATTTTGCAAGGACTGAAGAGTGAATAAGAAGATTCCTTCATTTTTTAATAGACAGGGGTTTAGGTTATACCTTCTCAGTCAGTCTGTTACTATGGTTATGTAGTGTCTTGAATGGAGAAGCAATAGCCTGAAAATATATTTTAAAACCTCTGTGTGTCTTGACAGTCTGAGAGTTTCAAGATAGTCTTGAAACACCATCTGTTTGGTCCCATCTGTTTCCTCATATCCTGTGAGTTTTCCTATGGAGTATGATGCTAAATACACTATGTACGTTCTCATGATCAAACATGGTTTTTTTAAAATGTTACCACTAATGTCAAAACCCTACGTATTTGACTACATAGTACTATACTTTTGGCCCAGGACATGCCCATATAACTAGTAATACTAAACTAAGCAGTGTTTCCTCATGTCCTCTAAACTGTTTGACCTCCCTTAGTTGAACTACAACTCCCATCCATGGTTCAAGGTAGTTTTAAAGATGTGCTCAGTAGTTTACATAATTTATATTAAAGGAAGAATGCCAAGTTGGTTCTGGCCCTCAGGAAACATGAAAACTGAATAGATAATCACATTCTTCATATCTTTCATTATATAGAAATGAATTCCACCCAAAAGATAGCTCAATGGCTCTGGGGGCTGACAGCTACTGTAAAACAAAGCAGTAGATTTAAGTCTATGGTACAATAAATTCATAAGATCCTAGAAAATTGTAAACACAGTTTAATATAGGATTGTACAGGTACTAATAATTTTCTTCCATTATCAAAGTGACAATGAAACCTGCAGGTAGATTGACAATGAAGTCAGAAATCAAGCATCTTTTCCCCTTAGGACACTGTCTTCAAGAATTAAGATGTGGTGATGCCTAAGACATAGATGAGTTATTGAAAATAAAGAATACACTGTTTCTTGTGCAGTGTTTCTGGTTTAAAAAACGTTTTGCACATAAGAATTTGCCACAAAAAAGTCCTGGATAATCATGTAGCAGTTGGCAATTTCACTGATGGAGTGTCTAGATGTGTCAGGATAATCTTTCTTGTTGAAGCCAAGACAATTCATGAATATTCTTTCCATCCCTACCATTGAGTCATAATAATGTCTTCTTAGCTCAGTGACATGGCTATCTTGAGAGCCTTTAACATCGAAATGACTACCTTGGGTCTGTGGTTTTATGCGTGAAAACATGCCCTGTCACTGGAGACACATCCTCCCAGCTAATTCTAGTGCAACTTTTGAGAGCGATTGAAGTATTCTGTATGTAGGTAACATTTTCAGCAGGGCTTAACATCTGAAAGAAGTGCTGATCAATCTGGTAATATCCTGAAAGTGTCAAATCCTGGCAATCCTTTTTTTAAAAAAATTAATTACACAAAGTAATATACATTTAGAAAATAAAAATTTTCAAAAGGGAGAAAGGCAAATAACTAATAACACAACAGGGCTCTGACCCATTCCCTGCCCCAATCCTCACTATAATTAGAGGGGAGAAATTCTGGCAATCTTCTTGAAATTTCACTTGCTATATTACCAGTCAGTAACTTGGAGGAAATAGGCTAGCAAGTACAAAGGCCTTTCAGTTGGATATAAAATTTGCCCCCATCTCTTGATACTTGGCATTTTCAATCACGGATACAGGGACTTCACCTGTCTCTACCACATCTTTATTATTATTATTATTATTATTATTATTATTATTATTAACATTTATTTATAGAGTGCTGTAAAGTTTGCACAGCTCTGTCCCTGAGCAGTTTCTTTTGCTTTTCTCCATGGGCTCTTGAACTCTTTTGCAACGCACAAATGCTTCCTGTTATCCTGGCAGCTACTTCAGTACTACAGTATATCTGGAAATGTACAGTATGTATTGGAATAAGGAAACTTTCTAGAGATCTCTGACTGTCTCTGGCACTAAACAGAAACCCATACCAGAACTCCCAATTGTCTAGTGGAGGGAGAAGTGAAGTCTCAGAAGCCAAGTCTAAATTTGCATGGAAGGTATAATAAATTGGGACTACAGTGGACCCTTGTTATACGCTGGGGTTTGGTTCTAAGATCTCCCGTGTATAACAAAATCGGTGTATGCTCAAGTCCCATTACATATAATGACATTGCAAAATGGTGTCCCTTATAAAAAATGGAAAATCAAGGTAAATTTATACTTTTTTGGTACATTTTCAAACTGTGTATGCTTAAATCTGTGTATAAAAAATCCGTGTATAAGAAGGGCCGACTGTATACACTTTCTCTTTTTGTTGATGTCTTGGTAATAGCAACCTTTAGTTAATTACATTGTTGAAATAAGAGATCAATAAGTAACACTTGGTACAGAGAATAGTGTAATTTTGAAGCTGGTAAGAGACTCTGTTTTGGGAAACAAACAAGATAGTGTCTGTCTGTCAAAAAGTAAACAAAGTCTTGCTAGCTTTTTGTCTGTCAAAAGTAACACTCTTATGTAATGCTACTTGCGCACTGTAAATGGGTGCTTTAATCTAATGATTCAACTAGTGACCTTCTTTGCTCCCATGTGGTTTCCCTGATGGCTGCTTGCCATTACATTCTTCCTCATTATTTATTTTTAAAAAGTCAAAATCACAGATTATTTGGGGAGAATGTTTTATAATCCTTTTCTAAGAATGAGTAATGATCCTTCAAAGAACTTTATTTTCCTCTCAAAGCATTTAAGTACCCTATTTATCTGAAAGGTGGAGTATTAAAATGAATAATGTAATAATCTGGCAACATCCAGCTGTACGTTTCAGCTTTAATATCGTTCAGCAGTTAATTCAGTAGGACCACTCTAGTTGGGAAAGAGCAGTAGGATTTAGGCCATAAAAATGGAAACTTTGCCAACTGCATCATGCTGCCATCAGTAAATTGATGTATATTGACTACCCTCTCACAAAAACCTGAATATCTGGGTAGCTTAAAGGCCATTCATTATTTATCCCAGCATGCAAAATATATATAATGTAAGAATGTATCAATTTCCTCACTGCATTTTCTGCTACTGATTTTATTAAGTTTGTATTAAGCAATTGCATTGTTTGTTTCAGAAGCCACCTTTTTAAGAGGCTTTAATTTGAAGGGAAATATTCTAATTCTGTAGTATTCTGTAGTATGTTGTGATACTTGAATCAGGAAGAAGAATAACAGTCCAAGGTCCTTCTAAGCAAGACTGGGAAAACTTCTAGAGCCAGTTTTCTGGTGGCACCAAGGGTTGCCTTGAGAAGAGAAGTAGAGGGGAAGATGGTTCACCTGTGCCAACATTGCAGCAATCCTCAATTTACATTCCTGAAGAAGTTGCTGAAGATGCTTATTGTGGGCAGGGGAATGAAATAGAAAAGTATCAGAAGGGACAAAACCTTTGGGTATAAGTAATGTCACATGTTGTGCTTTAGGCTAGGGCTTAATCATTCACTTCCCCTCATGCCATATGCTTTCATGACTTCATAAGACTATGAATGTTTACACTCTGATCCCCGACTTTGAATATTTGGCAAAAAGATGAACTATGATAAATTTTGCATATCTGGTTAGTGAAAAACTTAAGTAAATTAGGTTGCTAGTTACATGGGTTATACTATGAAAGTGACTTGTACCTGTATGAGATACTTGAGGTTGTTTGCTTTGGATAGTTGGAGTGTGGATAATAGAGTCAGAAGAGTGTAACTAAGAAAATTATTCATACTGCATGTCACCTCCTTACAGATTATTTAAACTACCAGCATACAGTAGCCCAGCAAGAAGAAGATTACCAGCTCTTGTATACTAGTAGACAAAGAATATTTTAGGTCAAAATCAGGTGTGTGATGTAATCCCTCTCCTAAATGCTATGGTTTTATTGTGGTTTGGTGTCTCTATTTTTTTCCTGATAGGTAAGAATAAGCTATCCTCCATTTAACAGAGAATGGGTTGGTTTCTCAGCTCCATTATAAGTCATTTCTGATATATGGGGATTTTTAACCAGATATATAACACTATTGTGTTCATCTGCTCTGTTGCACCTTCAGTAAGATTGAAATGCTGTGAGCATCAATAATTGAGGCATGTTTTCCTTTTGCTGGAGATTTCAGATTGGAACAGCTAGGTCTGGGGGTGGATTTCATTATCCCATATTGTATTTTAAACATTTGCTTTGAAGACAGTCTCTGTCTTCGCTGTTCACAAACCATTTCCCACCCAAGTATCCATTATTAAAATCAAAACGTTCAATGATGTTTCTGCATCATACCATGATATTAAACTCATATTCCAAATCAGGGCTAAAACTCATACAGTCCTCCAGTAATCAAGGACTATATTATTATTATTATTATTATTATTATTATTATTATACTCTATTTATATAATGCTGTAGATTTACACAACGCTGTACATAAAGACAATAAAATCGATAAAAATGAAACCTGCCAATGGTGTACATTCTACAAAATACATATAAAACAATAAATAGTAATATGGTGAGGAACACTGGGAAATGTAATCAAACAGCATTTGGGGAGCCACATGATTCTCAGCAATTCATAAAAATTGTACATTTCAACACAATTAAGACACGATAAGAATTAAACTGTTGATACTATTTGTTGTATATGACACGCAGCTAGAAAATACAGGGGAAAGTACTGAGGAAAGTGCATTGGACCTTAGCCTTAAATCACATGTCAGCTCATATCAGAATGGGATCCATTGAATGGCCTTGAGCAAGTCTGCTTCAGTCTTGGTAAAGTGATAGGAAAATTATAGCAACCTGTGCCTGTGGTTGTCATGGCAATGACTTGAGTTGAAATAGCAACCATAAAGTAGTTGGAAAATCAAATAGTGAGGAATAGTACAGCTTCAGTTTCGAAAGTGATTCCTGAGCAATTTTGATACCTTTGAGTTATATGATGAACTCCAGACACTTTGATTGCTTTATTTTAAGGTTTTCCAAAGAAGCTGCCACAGCTTTTGTTAATCATTTATTAATATCAAAGTATATGAAATTCTGCCACCTATCTGCAATTTTTTTTAAAAAAGAAGATATGACATGTACATGAAACCCATACATGTGTCCAAATGAATGTCCCTCCTATATGATCAAACTGTATTGGATAAACCCTATACATTGTGTGCCTTATTTGCTCTGTAGATGTTTCTATGTTCTTTTTGGATTTAAGCCTAAGATTAAATTACAGAAATGCTGCCAAAAAAGTGTCAAATACTTCTGTTTCAAGTTCAGGTGTGCATTTCAGGCATTAGAGATAGCAGGAAGTGCCTGGAAGAAGAAAAGCCCTCCCTTCAGCCACCATCTTGAGGGAGAGAGATTGTATTGTATTGCATTTTTGTAATGTACACCGCTATGATCATTGCGGAATAGCGGTCTATAAATAAAATGTAATAATAATAATAATAATAATAATAATAATAATAAAATTTATGTAAGAAACCAAGACACTTTTGAGCAGCTGGGGAAGTTGGGAGCAGAAGATTGGAGGATTTTAAGAGGTGAGAAATGACACGAGGATGTTAAAGTGGGACAGAACAAAGCTGCTATGAAAGATTTTCATTTTCTTACTTTGGAGGCAAAATCAGCAAAGCATAAATAGGATGGAAACAAGCAAAAATCAAATGGACTGTTGTGGTGGTGGTGTGCCTTCAGGTCTTTTCCAACTTAGGTTGACACTAAGGCAAACCTTTCACTGAGTTTCTGAGAGTGTGTGACTTGCCCAGGGTCACCCAGTGCGTTTCCATGGCTGAACAGGAAACTGAACCCTGAAAATGAAGGGAAAATGGTGAGATGACAGAGAGATCTGAGTGTATCTCAGACTGCACTGAAATATTTGTGTGTGGTTTTAAATCTTAGGCAGTGGAAGTAGGAGGTAGAATCGGCCTTCCATACCCTTGGATTTTGCATCCACAGATTCAACCAACCACAGTTTCAAAATTACACAAAATTACCAAAAAACAAACATTGATTTTGCTATTTTATATAAAGGATACAATTTTGTACTCATGGCCATAATAGTAATTGTTGATTTTCTTTCCAAATAAATTTGCAGGAACATTTTAAGATGAGGTTTGGCTTGTTATGTTTGGAGTAGAGTGGAGGGAGGATACTAATTTAAACTTTGAGTTCATTCAGCTCTTCAAAGATAGGTAAATAAGAAGCATTACATTGTTTCCCACTGTTTGTACCTTGTAATCATTTTGCCATGTAATGCAGGACCTGATTGGAAGGACTCTGAAATTTTGATATACAGTTGTCCCTCCCGATTCATGGTCTTGCCGTTCAAGTCCCTTCGTCTTTTTTTTAAAAAATTTATTATAAATCATTACATTCATGACATACAATAACATACAACACACCCATATATACACAAGTAACACATGCAGTAAGTTTTCAGAATAGGATGGTCCTCCAGTAGGTGGATTTTGCATTGTATATGAAGACAGTAAACTGTTCATGAATCTTAAGAGTCTTTTATAAATAAATATTTAAGAAGTGTTAATCAAAGAAAAGCAGTGAAATCTTTTATGTTAAAAGAAAATTTTATTTTCTAGTTCTGATATCTTTTGGGTTTTTCCCCCCTTAGACAAAATTGAAGAAGCACAAAAAGAACTTATTGAAACTGAAGAGCCACAAAAAGGTAAAACATCTTTCTCTTCCTTCCACTTTTATCCCACCCACTCCTATCCCCCAATTTTTGGTAACTGTATTCACCAGTGCATAAGGCTGCCTTGGTGTTGGAATATTGTATAGTATAGGGGATGTCTATTCTTAACTAGAAAGAATGCTAAATGTTCCACTATTCCACAGACATTAACGAGGGCTGGTTCTGACTTATCTTTTGCTCTTAGGTGCCCAGCTCTGAGTATAAAACAGACATGCTTCCCTTCAAATATAAAGGTGTTGCAAGTATCTGTGGTCGCTTATTCCATCATAATAAGCCTAATATTGCAGTCTGTAAGTGTTCATTTTGCTTTGAAATGCTTCAGGTTAAGATAGTCGGAGAAGAATGCTTCCCAACAGAGCACAATTGAAGTGATTTTGAGGAAAACAGGAGAATTATTTGGGCAAGAGCTCACAGTTGTGAATATATGAAGTCTACTCGAAACTTAAGAATTGACAACCAGTAGTAGACTGGGGATCGTGCCAGACACATGGGCAAGGGAAGAATACACACACACGTTATTGTATATAGACCTTGTAGAAATTAAATTTTTCCAGGTGCAGAAAGAAAAACAGAAGGATGAGTCAAGCATTATTTGTAATCTGTCTGTTCAGCTGCTCTCACTCTGGAGAAGGAGGGAGGGTAGGAGTCAGGTCACTCTGGTACCCTGAGTGTCTGCATTATTGGGACTCTGTAACTAGTATCCTTTGTGCCTCCAGTAAAGATTTAGTGACCAAAAGTGCTCTGTCTCCTCCTCCAAGCCATATAAGCAAGTTAACAGCCTGGTATTTTGGTGCTGGTACATTGTGCTTCTGCACTTTGCACATGTCCTGAATGGGCATGACAGTCATGCAGTGACAACACACACACACACACACACACACACACACACACACACAGTGTTAAATTTAATTGGGGTTATTTGGTACCTTTTGTTTTGTGAGGTTAGAAGGATTATGTGGCTCTTTGTAACTGGAACTAGCCATAAAATGGGGACATTCTCAGGAAGACAGATAAACTGAATAAACCTAAATCAGTTAGTCTATGTATGTCTTCCTATAAAGCAAGTCAACATATCACAAATGTGATGAGGTTCTATCCAAGCACAAGGCATAAGAAGAGGCCTATTGGATCAAACTAACAGTCCAAGATTCTGTTTCCTACAGTAGACATCCAGATCGTGCTGCAAAGCATTTAAGCAGGAAGCCTTCTTATTTATTGTTCCTGTTGTTCTTAGTCACCTTTGTTCTTAGTCACCTACTCATGGTGACCCTGCGGACAAGACATCTCCAAGATTCCCAATCCTGCACTGTACTGCTTAGGCCTGTAAATTCATACCTGTGACCTCTTTAGTAGAGTCCATCCATTTAGCCTGTCTGCTTTCTGCTTTCCTCCACCTTTCCTAGCATCATTGTCTTTTCCAGTGAGTCATGCCTTCTCATGATGTGGCCAAAGTATGGCATGCTCAACTTTTATCATCTTGGCTTGCAAGGAGATTTCAGGCTTGATTTGTTCTAGGATCCATTTGTTTGTCTTTTTGGCTGTCCATGGTATCCTCAGTACTCTTCTCCAGCATCACATTTCAAATTAATTTTCCTCTTAACCGCTTTCCTCACTGTTCAGCTTGCACAAATGTACATGAGAATAATAGAGAATATGATGGCTTGTACAAGTCTAACTTCCATGTTCAATTGTATATCTTATCAGGACTATCAGATGTGGTGGCATTCCCCTGTCTTTAAGAACATTTCATAGATTTTCATGTTCTGTGCATGCAAAGGCTTTGCTATAATCTGTAAAACATATGCTGATTTTGTTTTGAAATCTGTGTTGCAGAACTTTGAGCATAATTTTGCTTGCATGGGAAATTAATGCTATGATCCTATAGTTGCTGAAGTCATTTGTGTCTCCTTTTTTGTGGATGGGAATGTATATTGGTTGTTTCCAATCTGTTGGCCATTGTTTTGTTTTTCATATTTGTTGACTTATATTGGTTAGCACTTGAGTTGATTCTGTCTGTGTAAGATTGTAGTTCGATTAGAGTATCATCTACATTTCCCCCAAGTTCTCTTATTGCAGCTTCCACTTTGCTTTTTAGAATTTGGGGTTCATGTTCATATGGCTATTTGTTCCACATGTCTTTCATTTTGTCATAATTCTACTGCGTATTGCCTTGAACACCTTTTTATTTCTTCTTGGTCTTGAATTGTGCTCTTTTTATTGTCCTACAGCATCCCAGCCCTTAGTTTGAACTTCCCTTTGATTTCTTGGATTTTGTAGAAAAGGTCTTTCGTTCTTCCTTTTTTGTTGTTGTCTTTGTTTCTTTGCATTGATCACTGTAGTAGTTGTCTTTATCTTTTTGCACTAGTCATTGTACAGTTGCATTCATGGTTCTGTTTTTGTCCCTGTCTCCCTTTTATTTTGCTTCTCTCTTTCCTTTACTACTTGAAGTGTTATATCTGTCATCCATTGTTTCTTCTCTTTCTTTTTGGTCACTGAAAATATCTATCTTCCTTTATTATATCCCTGGCTTTTGACCATAGCTCTTCTGGTTCTTGATCGATTATGCTTAATAGCACAAATCTGCTTCTTAATTGTCAGTAAATTCTGTTGAGATATTGTTCAGATCATAGTTTGATATAATAACTGGTTTTGGTTTCTTTTTCCGCTTCACTCTTATTTTTGATATAAGTAGTTTGTGGTCTGTACCACAGTCAGCACCTGGTCTAGTCTTGGCCAGCAGAATGTAGATTCTCCATTTTTTGCTTCCTATTATATAATCCATTTGGTTTTTGTGTTAGTCACCTGGTGATGTCTCTGTGTCTAGTCTTCTCTCTAGTTGTATGAAAAAACGTGTTTGCAATGAATAAGTTTGTTCATTTAACCTGATTCGTTTCTTTTGCCTAATACAGTACAAATCTTCCTACTGTTTTTGATTCTTCTTCACTTCTTACTTTGGCGTTCCAGTCACCTTCCTTTTATATCCTATTCTATTTTACTTTATTTATATCCCACTTTTCTCTCATAATATCAGCTGTTGACCCCCCAGTAAATGTTGTTCATAGGTATATTGCTTCCAAACATGAAACAGCTAGTTAAATTCATAATCTGCCTTTCCTAAATGAGTCCAAGCCTGCATAAATGGCTTTCCTCTTCCCCACTTCCTCTTTACAACCGTCCTAGTGAGAAAGAGAGAAATTAGACCAGAGTGCACCGTGATTCAGTGGGGTTGATACTGGATTTTCCAATAATGCCTGACTCTTGACTCCTACTGCTTAGCTAGAATAACACTAATAGCTGTTAATAGAGCTGTCTTCCACAATTTGTTGTCTGGCCAAGTGAACTGAAAAATAAAACTTAATGTACTTTCAGAGTTAAAAAACTAATCTTTGTTTGTATTAGAATTGTTTTACGACTTCCTTATGCTTTAATGATAATGCCATGTTGCCTTCTACAATCTAGATCCTTCATAGTTTCTGCACCAGAGGTGAGAATCACACAACCCTCCAGATGTTGTCAAACTACAGCTCCCAGAAGCCCTACCTAGCATAGCCAATGGCAAGGAGTGTTGGGAGTTACAGTCCAACAATATCTGGATGGTCACATAATTCTCACCCCATACAATACATACATACAGCTTGGATTCTAATTATAATTTCTGTCTTTTAGCATCATATTTGAATAGAAATGGTTTTTTTTCTTGCCCATCAGTCCTGAAGAAAATATACCATTTGTAAGTCCATATGTTTTAAATCTTTTCACTGCTGAAATCTACTCAATAAAATCAGTTGCAAGTGCCAGACCCAATAGAGCTGAGATTGTTTTGACAATAGGGAAGAAACCACACTGTGTTTGCTAATTTAACACTTCATCTTTTAAAGCTATTCTGACAATTCTGTCTTAAATGTGAGGAGAAAAGCATGTATGTAATGATGTTGTGTAGTGTCAACAAAAGAGACAGTTACATTCTGATATTTTTAAATGAGCATTGTAAAGATCTTGAGGCCAAAAGTTATTCTGCCACTAAAGATATGGTGGCAGATCTGCTTTCAGTATTTTGTATATCTCCTTAACAGTTTTCATAGATGTGGAAATAATCCATTGAATTTTAACAGCTTGCTTAGAATTAGGACCATCAGATGAAGTCAGATTCTTAGAATCAAAGATCTGAATGGATGCTACTCAGAGACACAGTTGTCACAGAAAAAAAAGTCCAGTCAGTTCATTATGATTTATAGGAAGAGGATAGTGCCTGTAGAACCAGCATCTCCAGCTGACTATAGTCCTGTAGATCAAAAATTAATGCAGAATACCTTGTATGTGTAACATACATAGACCATTCTAGCACATGTTCTCCACCCTTACACAGTTCTTCAAGAGTGATTCACTGGATGCTGATACTACGAAACTGAAAGGGTGACACATTTTTCCTACTTCCAGCATGGAGGGATGCTATGCAGATAAACTGCATATTACTGTAGAGTAGTACCAGTGAATCAGATTGTGGCAAAAATAGAAAAAAAACTGATTGTGGTAAATCCTTTCTTCAGTACCTGCATTAAAAAAAGAGGGCTAAAATAGTATGTTCTGGAAACTGAAACTGGGGAACAGTGGGGTAGACTCTGAAGCAGATCAGCTCTATTCCTATTTAATGAGGTTTGATAAAATGCATTGTTGGATTCAGACTCTGCTTAGCTTTCTACAGTTCAGGTAATAGTGAGGAAGTTACTGCCATTAACTTCAGTTTTTAAACTGCAAATGTTGAATGGTAATAAATGGCTACTGTCTGCATAAAGTGGGAGAGAACCTGTAAGATTATGGAACTCCCTTCCATTAAGAGACCCAGGTGACCTAAAACCCTATTTATATAATTTTTCAAGGAAAAAGCAAATGTTTTACTTGACTTATCTTTCTTGTCTGTTCATATTGTTTTAATTGTATTTTAGCAGAGTTTTGTACTTTGTTGTTATGGATACTTGTAATTTATTATTTGAATCGTGTATTTTTATGTAGGTTGCTTGCCATTTTGAATAGTTATGTTGAAGAGCAAAATCTAAATCTTTCTCCTCTTTTCTTGCCATATAAATTATATTTTTTGTATATTCACCATATGATCTTTTCTTTCTTTCTTTTTTTGTATTTGGACAGACATCTCTGAGGCTGTTGCAAGAAGCAGTGGTGTAAAGCGTAAAAAGATAATAACTGGGAACCATCAAACAAAAATACCAAAATCGCCTTTGAGAACCCCTATTCGGGCAAAATCCAAAAAAAAAGTAGAAGAACCTTCTTCTTCTTCGAATATTCTTCCTGATACTTCAGAGCTCCTAAAAGAAGTACATAGTTTGGGTACACAAAATGGGAAGCAAACCAAGCAAAATGAAGGGATGCTTAGCAGTGAGGTAGCAATTAAAACATCCAGATCTGAGACTTCACCACATAGCAAGTTGTCTCTGTTACCTCAATCCTTGGACTTGAATAAATGGCCAGTAGAAGACTACAGTTCAGCCCAACCAGCTAAAAAAGGCTCCACTAGCTCTTCAAGTACAACCAAGGTTGACAATAATGAATGTATTAACTTTGTTGATTGTACTAATTCATCCTCCTGTACAAATACTGCATTTGATGTCTTACTGAAAGCTATGGAGCCTGAGTTAAACACCTTAGCACAAGAGTGCCCTTCGGGTGGGATGCAAATAGAACAACTGAGACCAAATAAAACAGTAAGCGCCTCTTCTTCTCTTACATCCAATACATCAAGTGTCCAAAGTCCTGCTGCTTTGCTGCAACAAGAATTCATAGCTGGATCTCAGTTTTATCCTTGCACTTCACAGACTGTGCATGTAGCAACATCAGGGAAGACTGAACAAGCACAGATTCATTCAGTTGCTCAGTCACAAGAGCAAGTTCTTACTAAAGTTGAGCAACAAAACCAACAAATTACAGTGTGCCCCAGTTTTACTAATTCACTGGTACATCAGCCAAATCAGGAAAATCTCAAACTCCAGCATATATACAGCATAGCAGTAACTTCTTCAATAATCAACCCCCAATCTTCTGTTACTCAGGCATTTTCTCAAAACCAGCTAGTAGCAAAATCATCATCTTTGTCAATTCATCCATCTAGCTCCAACACCCAGTTACCTATAGCTCCCTTGTACAATTCAGCCCAGATAGCTTCAGTCGTCAACCATGGTGTAGAACAAATATGTAACCTTCTGAAAGTCCAGAAGCCTAAAAAATTGGGGAAATATGTATGTGAGTATTGTAACAGGGCTTGTGCCAAGCCCAGTGTTCTCTTGAAGCACATCCGCTCCCACACAGGAGAACGACCATACCCTTGTGAGACTTGTGGATTTTCCTTTAAGACCAAAAGCAATCTGTACAAGCACAAAAAGTCTCATGCCCATGCTATCAAACTTGGACTTGTCCTCCAGCCAGATTCTAGTGAGTTGTTTATCTCCCATGAATCAGACAAAGCACTTAGCATCCATTCAGATGTGGAAGAAAGTGGTGACAGTGACGATGAAGGAACAGCTGATGAAAGGCAAGATGAGCAAGCATCATTAGAACTGGAGTCTAAACCCATAGTGAAAACCCTTTCTAATTCTGACTCATTGCACAAAGGTAGTCCCATCCCACTAAGCAATCCAGAATATGTATTAGGTGACTCTTCATTTCAGGACTCAGTGACACAAGCAAAGACAGCTTTGCCTAAAGTGATAGTTTACCCTGTAAATGTTTCACCTTTAAGAACTGATAGCCCCAAAGTAGCAGACTCAGACTCCACAATTTCTACAACACAACAACAGGGGGACCTGAAAGTCAAAAGTGTGAAACCAGATTTAACACACACAGATTTTGTAAGGGAATCTGATACTAAGCAGTCTCAGAGAACAGAAACAAGTGTTTCTGAGGAACAGCTTGTGCCATCTGTAGGGACCGCAGTACATGCACAGCTACAAAGGCAGCAAGCAACAGATTGTTCTCAAGATCAGCAAGGAAAATGTCTCCTGAGTCCACGAAGTTTAGGTAGTACAGATTCAGGCTACTTTTCACGTTCAGAAAGTGCAGATCAGACCATGAGTCCACCAGCTCCATATATGAAGGGATTGTCCACTTCTGAAAAAGACGCAAGTAAGAGTTGTGTGCCACGTATGAGCAGTACTGTGGCATCTGTTGTTCAAATTGACAAAACACTGCTTTCATCTGGCCAGATGAGACCACCTCTAGCAACTAAAACTCTTGAAGAGCGCATTTCAAAATTAATATCTGATAATGAGGCTGTGGTGGATGACAAACAGTTGGATAGTGTGAAGCCACGGAGAACATCCCTTTCAAGAAGAGGCAGTATTGATTCGCCTAAGTCCTACATTTTTAAAGATTCCTTCCAGTTTGACCTAAAACCAATGGGTAGAAGAACTAGCTCAAGTTCTGATATACCAAAGTCTCCTTTTACACCAACTGAAAAGTCAAAACAAGTTTTTCTCCTGTCTGTACCAACCCTTGACTGTTTACCCATAACAAGGAGCAATTCTATGCCTACTACTAGTTATTCAGCTGTACCTACAAATGTTATACCACCCACCCATGCCCTACGTGGAAGTCAGTCTTTTGATGATAAAATTGGCTCTTTGTATGATGATGTTTTTGTGCCAGGGCCTGCTGCTCCCCAAATCCAAGGTGGACACCCCCGCACCCTTGTTCGCCAAACAGCAATAGAAGATTCTTCAGCTACTGAAGGACATGTTTTTGGACCAGCACGCTCTGTAGATGAAAGCTATGGAAGCAATGCATCAAATGAATTCTTAATGGCAAGAAGCAAGTCTTTAGTACAAGGATCAAATGTGGATAAAAATAAAAAGTCACATCAAGGCCGAGGGACAATGTTTGAGTGTGAAACCTGCAGAAACAGATACAGGAAACTGGAAAACTTTGAGAATCATAAAAAGTTTTATTGCTCAGAGTTGCATGGACCAAAAACCAAGGCAGCTATTAGAGACTCTGAACATAAGACAGTTTTAAACAATACACAACCACAAATCCTTCACTATAGAGTTGCCACTTCAACAGGTGTTTGGGAACAGACATCTCAGATCAGGAAAAGGCGGAAAATGAAAAGTGTTGGTGATGATGATGATGAACCACCAACACATGATGCTATTAGTTTGTCAAAGGACCCAGCAGAGTCAGAGTGTCAAAATAAACTAGGAAATGTGACCACTGTCTCGAAGCATACTTCTGCTATCCTAAATTCTCATAGCATTTCACTTCAGAAATTAGCACCAGATGAACTGGAGACCCAAAGCACCAAGCAGACCATGGAGCCAAAGATGTTGTTGCAGGGAGCAAAACAGATTGTTCCAGTTACACAGGAAAAAACTGAACAGAAAAGACAAGGGGCTGGGATTTCAGTAATACAGCACACAAACTCCTTAAGCAGACCCAGTTCTTTTGAAAAATCAGATTCTTTTGAAAGACTGTCTCCAGTTTCCTTTCAGGATGCTAACAAAGCTGTAAAGCTCCATTCCTTGAATACCATTAGAGTTCAAGAGGAAAAGCGTTCCCTCCTGAGTGCATCCCACCCTCCTCAAGTCACAGACACAACAAGAGTTCAGCTTCATGAACATCAGCTTACCCCTAATGAAAGGAATGCCCCAATACAACCACTAAGGCTTGTACGCCAACATAACATTCAAGTTCCTGAAATTCTTGTCACAGAAGAACCAGATAGAGACCAAGAATGCCAATGCAGTGATCAGGAGAAGACAGAAAAATTTAATTGGCCCCAGCGTAGTGAAACACTATCAAAGTTGCCCACAGAAAAGCTTCCACCCAAAAAGAAAAGAATTCGCTTGGCTGAAATAGAGCACTCTTCTGCTGAATCAAGCTTTGATTCAACCCTTTCCAGAAGTCTAAGTCGGGAGAGTAGTCTATCACGTACGTCTAGTTTCTCGGCTTCTTTTGATAAAGATGATGTCTCCAAGAATGAGAGTGCTTCCAAAATGGAACCTACTAATAAATCTCTGGAATTCCTTGCAATTCCTGCCAGTTCAAATATGCTCAATGTGCCTGGCCCTCACTACAGAGAGATGAGACGTGCTGCTTCTGAACAAATTAATTGTACTCAGCCATCTATGGAGATTGCAGATTACAGAAGCAAATCTTTTGATTGTGGGAGTGTAACTCTGCCAAAGCCCACTTCGCTTTCAGAGATACCTGCTTCCAAACTGTCTTCTGGTAGTAGTGGTGCTGGACATGTCCCTCTGTTAGAAAGGAGGAGGAGGGCCCTTGTAAGACAGATATCATTAAATATCTCTCCTGAAAAGAATCAGCCTGACATCATGTCAAATTCTTCCTTTCAAACTGCTCCTGCAACAGATATTTCTACAGTGTCCTTTCAGAGGTTGCAGAGTTCTGAAAATATTTCTGAAGAATTATCTTCAGGTTCTCATCACCTCCAGATTTACACCAAACCTTTGCATGAGTCTGTGAAAAGTAACAGTTCTTTTACCCAGTCTTGTAATGAACAGTCTTTAAGTTCTGCTTTGAGTCATCACAACCAGCAAGCTTTGCTTAATCAGAATTCTCAAGCACTCCATAAAGGACCAGCACTTGGGACTCAGAAAGGTAGAAGCATGGTTGCCAG
Source organism: Sceloporus undulatus (assembly GCF_019175285.1). Taxonomy (NCBI): domain Eukaryota; kingdom Metazoa; phylum Chordata; class Lepidosauria; order Squamata; family Phrynosomatidae; genus Sceloporus; species Sceloporus undulatus. Next base: position 171,133,814 of record NC_056525.1, read on the forward strand.
CCAGCACAGTGTACAAGATGATTGTTTTGCTCCCAAATACCAGCTTCAAATTAAAACACTACATGTAGGACAGCAATACTCTCTAGGTCTTCCAGGCACAGCTGACATAGAGCAAACTAGAACTTTATTAGAGGTCAATACAAAGCTAAATGACAATGTGTCCAAGCCATATGTGGCACAAACTTCACAACAAACTGCTACTGATAGTAGTCACATGTATCAGATTTCACCCTTTGTTGTCCCTGTACGCATTCACAGTAATATTCCATCTTATGGCTTAGCTACTGTTGCTCCCCTTCCTCACATTTTAGTAACCCAGGATCACTCTCTTTGTAAAGCTAATACTGTATCTGTGCCAACAATCAATGATCAAATTCATCTGCCAAAATCCCACAAAGATCATCTCAGGTGTTTGCCAAGCTCACAGCCAACATCTGTGTTTGAAAATTTGATTTGTGAAGCAGAAAGCAAAAGTCCAGCTGCACTGGGATCCTTAAATATGCTTCAGAAAGTGCCAGTTGGCGGACTCTTCCCTCAACAGGAAGCCACAGCCTCGAGTAAACGTATGCTCTCCCCAGCCAACAGTTTAGACATTGCCATGGAAAAGCAACAGAAGCGTGTTAAAGATGAAAGTGGTGCTGCCTGCACAACAGGTGCTATATTGCTACATCCACCAAACATCAACGCTAGTGAGCCTAATAAGCAAAAGAAACCACTCCTAGTGCGACAGATCTGCACCACTGAGCTCCTTGAAAGTTCCTCATCAGATCAAGATGACAAAGGCAGTGGAATCAAAAAGTCATCAGATATGTTGCTGCCTGGTTCAGCTGAATCTGCTCAGTCTGGCATTTCTTTATTCATAAATGAACCTTTAGAACACAACCTACCAACCTCTGAAACTGTAGGTTTTGTAATGAGAAAACCACTTGAACCTGCTGTGTTGAACAGTCAGACTTCATTTTTAAAAGTTCTTGATAACAGTCAAGAAAGCATGTCCCTGGGAGTTAATAAGGAAAATAAGCAATCCAGTATGCAGAGCCAAGCAAAATCTGGAACCACTGTGTCTGTTGTAAATGTGGGTGACATACAGCACCTGTCTTTTCCAAGCCTAAATACAGCAACAAATTTTACATGGTGTTTCCTTTTAAGAAGGAAACCTGTGCATCTGTTACAAAATGAACAAAAGACTTCAGGTTATTCTTCGTGGTCTGTCAGTCCTAACAATCCCAATCCACTTGGTTTGCCAACAAAAGTTGCTCTTTCTCTTCTGAATTCAAAGCAGAAGGCTGGAAAATTTTCTTATACTCAAGCAATAAGTACAAACTTTACAGCTGACATACTGGTCTACTCAAGCAAGTGGAAGAACAACTTACTTAAGGTACTTAACATGTGCATGACACAAATTGATTTTAAAGAGGGAGTTCTGTATATATGTTAAATTGCTTAAATAATTTTAAAAATACGTAACATTTGCATGTGATGACTTCAGTGTGCTCTGTTCCAGTGTATCTATAATCCTGTTCAATTTGTATTGCTTTATAAATGTTGAATACTCTGATTAGGTAATGGAAAAGTTTATCAAATCGAAACGAACTGTTCATAACAATTTGCAGCGAAAGCCAGCTGTTTCTGGGGAAAGTGTTTAGATATTCATCACATATAAAGTAGACCTGTTGAACCTTGGGCACTCAGTACGTCAGTTTGCTTTTATTTGCCATCAAGTCAACTTTGACTTATGGCGACCCTATGAATGAGAGACCTCCATGATCCTGAACTACTGTGCAAACTCAGGGTCATGGTTTCCTTGATGGAATCAATACCAGTATGTATGTTCTGTTGAATGGATGTACATTGCATGGGACTATCAAATGGATTTAGGCCTAAGCCTTTAAAAGAAGCTTCATCTTATTATAGTATATAATCATTTGGAAATTACTTTTTTCTTTTTAAGCAAGAAGGAAAGAAATTTTGAAGCATGGATTGGGCATTATGAATACAATTCATTTTAAAAGAGGATTGTAAAATGTAAACAGACAACTTGCAGCCAGCACAATAGATGAAGGCATCCATGCTTGATCTTAAACATTACAGTTCATTTTCAGACTTTGAAAATTAATGACATGACCCACTTTCCTTCTTGAGCTATCTGTTTATATTGAGAAAGAATTTCTGCATTCCAAAATATCCCATCCCAGTCAAATCCTTTTATGTTTAATATAGGCCCGGTACAGACGGACCCTTTGCAGTTTGCCTATGACGTGCTAGGGTTGCTCGGGGACAGGGCTTGCACACGCCCCATAACCCTAGCACGTTATGGGTATGCCGCAGCTGCACAGCACCATATAGATGGTGCGTGCAGCGATGACGTGCCAGCAGCGCAGTCTCCAAACGGGGCGCTTTGGGGCGGTGGAAGTACGCCACAAAAAAGGAGCCACTTCCTCACGTTCTTTTCTTGCTGCATAGCAGCGCCATGCAATTTGGTTTCTACAGCACTGCTGTGGAGCAAGGAGAGGCGCCGAGAAGGTGCCTCTTTTTGGCACTCTGTACCGCGCCATACATACACTAATATAATTTGAATGGAATCTAGAGTAATAAAGAATTTACAATAGATCACATTAATCTTACATCCTCACCAGTGGTGCTGAATAGGTTTGTCATCTCACATCATGCAATACTTTATTTATGTAGTTACAGTATTTTAAATGGTTGTTCTACCTACCGAGTATCTTGAAGTGGTGTACAATAAAATTCCAATATTAAAAAGAGAAAAGAAACTCGACATTATATTACATTGACTAAAAAAAGGTTAAAGGTAAAGATCTGGTAGAATAATAGTGCCTATCACAAACTCAGTAAGCATGGAGCCAGTGTGACTTACCTTGGGAGATAGCTCCACATTTAATTTTCTGCTATGGAAATATAAGCAGAAGATACTCCATTGTTCATTATTTCTACTGATCTTCCTAATGACTTTTCCTTCAGTGTTTAGTTCTTGTTTATGTATGAGGTTTTTGCCAATACACAGTATGAAGCCATTGTATATGCAGTTCAGTTTTTCACTGTGCTGCTAACAGCTCAAATGCTAGAGTTGACATAATCTTTTTAAGCACAGGTCAGCCCAAGTTAACCACTTTTAGTGCCATTGATTTTGCAAGCATCTTGTTTGTAGGTATGTGTATATGTATGAATTTGTATACATGCTGCTTTTCTTGGCAGAGCTCCCATAAAAATAGTTTACAAAATTTAAATACAGTTGCAAAAATAAGTCAATAATAATTCAAAGAAAAACATTCAGCATGAGCAATAAAATACCAATTGTTGATATTCTTCAAGTGTACAGTAATAGTCAATCAAGTAATCGTTTCTGTTGAAATAGAATTCAAACAGTCATTAATGAGAGAAATTGATGATGATGATGATGATGATGATTTAACCAGATATAGTTGCTGAGGTCTTGAAGTGGCCATTTAAAAGGACCCCTCTTGTGTGCCTTCTGGTTTTTACCAATATTTCTGCTAGGCATATTTCTTTGTATGTGGATTTATATTGTTTTTCTAATGTAGGAATTTTTTTTACAAAGTTATGAAAAGCATGTCAAAATTCTCATTATCTACAGTACATCTTCTGGATAGTTTGGGCAACTCTAATATTGCTAATTCCAGGTGATTAATACTATGAGGTATCATTAACAATATGTGAACTTCAAAAAAGGGAAGCAAAGAACAAAACATGATTTGTTTGTCTGCTATTTCTGAATCTTCAGCTTTACAAGATTTTTTAAAATAAACCAAAGGGTTAAGAAGGATTTATTTCTGAAAAAGATATTGTTTAAGACTCTAAACAGTGAAGGATTTCAAGTCCAACATTAAACTCTTCCTGCTCATTTTCAAACAAATGTTGTGTGTGGGTGGGCATACCGAAGAGCAAATTTTACATGTTCTACCATTGTCCAGCTAGACAATGCTTACTTTTTTTTCAGAATGCAAATAAGGAAATCTTTAACACTGGAAGCAGCTCTGAGCAATCCTGGCTAGGTACCCATTTGATTCTCCCTGCTATATGTTGCTTGCTCTTTGCCAAGATTTGGTAGACCACAAGTAGGAAAGAGTTGATGGTGATGAAATGTTAGAATTGCACTAATTCTTCATACTCAATAAATGTCAAGATATGATAATAGTAAATAGTGAATGTTGTCCCAACTTTAGCAGCTGTCTTGAGCTATTAGAGAGCAGTGTTGTTGTTGTGAACTGCCCTTGAGTCAACCCCAACTCACCGCAACCTGGTGGATGAGACACCTCCAAAAACCCCTGTCTTCATCCTCTCTGCTTAGGTCCTACAGGCCCAGGCCTATGTTTTCCCTGTTCAAGTCTAACCAACTGGCATGTGGACTTCCTTGCTTTCTACTGCCATCCACCTTTCTTAGCATTATTGCCTTTTCTAATGATTCATCTTTCCTCATAATGTGGCCAAAGTATAACAGCCTCAGTTTAGTCTGGCTTCCAGGAATAGTTCGGGCTTGATCTGTTCTAGACCCATTTATTTGTCTTCCTGGCCATCAACAGTATCCTCACCACTCTTCTCCAGCACCACATCTCAGACAAGTTGATTTTCTTTCTATCGTCTTTTTTCACTGGCCAGCTCTCACATCCATACACGGGGTACAATAGAATGAACCTTAACTGAATCAGTCGTAACTAAAGGTGAATAAAGTTCCTCGTTTAACCAAGATACTCAGTTCTTATTAATAAGATGGCTTGTTACGTATTGAAAAAGTACTTTATTTGTTTAATTTTTTGGTAGCCATATGCATTACTTTCTTGTCCTGAGAACTGCAGAAAACCTTGAGATCTGGGAAACCTAGGCAATAGTAATGCAAGTAACAAGCTTGCTTACCTTCAATGCCACAAGTGGCATACCTTCAATGCCACAATTGTTCCATGCAGTTAATGGGAATTCGCCTATTACTATAGCTTGCTCTGAAAATATTCCATATATACCTATAGACTAAATTCTGGCAGTTAGAATCTGTTCATGTAGCTAAGAAGCTGTTTTACTACTGTGTTTATCCCAATATTTGGCTGATACTATTCAGGCCATATTCATATGTTTTTCTAATAAGCCATAAATCCATCATTCATGTTTGTATAAGTGAGAGTTACACAAAGACACTACTGCATAGTTGTATGAATGACCACAGGTTTTTGTGGGTGCAGGGTTGAATTCCTTTTTAGATTAATACTTCCAGAATTTCCAATGGCCATGTTTCATTGGGGATTATGGGAACTGTAATTTAAAGACAGATTTTCCCCAGCCCTGTATGACTACCATTCATTTCAGTGGGCCTGTGTTAATACCTGTTATTAGTGAACTGTGCTTGTCATAGTTAATGTACTTATTAATATCAAGAGAACCTCTTGATATTAAGCAGTGCTCAATACAGGACCAGTAAAAATTTTAAAACATTGTGTTTCTGTGTTACCATTTTATTAAATTGGAATGAGCAAAATTGTTAAGAATGTCAGCTGAACAATTTATACATATGACTATAATTTTCATCAATTAGTCTGGAACTTTGCCTATGTTTGGGGCCATTTTATAGTTTTGGAAAGATTAAAAGGATTAGTTTTCAATTAGTAAATGTAGAATTCAGCATACACACAGGAAAATTGTTCAGGGAGGGAGATTATTAATAATTGGGAGAAGCTAAAGCATATGTTGCCCTTTCAGACAACTGGTATGCTAATTTTCTCTGGCAGCAGAGATACATTTGGAACAAGACTGCTTTGGGGGTCTCTTTTCTGCAGCTACTAAATCATGCACAGACAATTCTGTGCAGAAATCTAAACATCAAGTTCTTTCAAGTATATAACCATATAAATGGCTTTATAGTGCTGTAGTTTTGCTTTTCCCCTCCCTTTCTGTCCCATAAGCTTAGATGGCTGATTTTTAAATATACAGTGGTACCCCGGGTTACGAATTTAATTCGTTCCGCCGCCGCGTTCGTAACCCGAAATCCTTCGTAAGCCGAAAAAGCCATAGGCGCTAATAGCGAAAGCCGCGATTTCGTGCGAAAAAGCGCCGAAAAGCACCAAAAATTTTTTCGTAACCCGAAATAACCTTCGTAACCCGGAACAGTTTTTTTCTATGGATTTTTTTCGTAACCCGGAAATTTCGTAAGGCGGCGCATTCGTATCCCGGGGTACCACTGTATATAAATCTTCAGGAAATCATGTACTATAGGCAGGAGGAGGTAAAGGTATGACATTTTGAAGTATATTTAAGTCATTACATTCAACCATTTCAGGGTGTGCATCTGCTTATTTAATGCTTCTCGTTTCTAAAGGGAATATCATACTTGATTTTCCCCCCACTGCCATCTCTGTTGGGTGCTTTTAAACTCATAAACATCCCCTTTCCCTAGCCTACCATCTTCCCCTTTTCCCTTGACCTCAATGATTCCCATACTGCACATCGAGCAAGTATATGGACTTCTTCTAGAGGACAAGAAAACATGCTGTTAGGTTTAGTCATAGATTCCAGATTATAGGGGGATGAGGCAGTTTTTACTGAAATCAGTGTTTGGCAGATGAAATGCATCTTTCTCATGTCATTTCCATACACTATGTCTTCAAACAGACAGGGCAAAAGGAGCGGCCAGAGGCCACTTGCAATCTCTGCGGGACTGCAGCAACTGCATGCGCCCAGCCCTGGTCCAGGTCACTGCTGAAGTCCTGAGCTGGCCAGCGAAAAGGAGCAGTTTTTATCCTGTCCTTTTTGGCCCAGCTCTTCCAGGTTGGGGAGGGCTTGGCATGGTTTCTGGCTGCACTCGCGGTGTGCGTCATCTAAACATTATCTCCTGAATGGAGCCAGAAACTGGTTTACTTGGCTCGTCTGTTTCGGGCCTATATCTCTCTAAATGTGTGCATCCAAGCTCTCCAATTATTTGTTGGTCTACAACTCCATTAACCCTAGCCCAAAATGACCAATGGTGGAGGTGATGGGAATTGCAGATTACTCACATGTGGAAGATTTTTAATATAAATCAGATATAAATCATCAGAAAATGGGAATATTAGTTGGTTAAAAAGAGAGATGGCTTATACTTTTCAGAGCAAGATGTCTCAAAAACATTCTCATTCTCAATACGTATGTTATATATTAAATCATTCATTCCCTGCCACTTGTTCCACTGTCTCTGCATATTTAATTCTCAACTTTGGGTATCCTGAATACTGGTTCTGACCTATACAGTGAAGGACCCTATTTTTCAAAAGAGGACCTTCTCAGTGGTTGCTTCTAAGGAATGGTAGACTGGCTCCATTCTTGTCTTCCTTCTTTGGCAGGTGAAGACTATTTATTCCAACAGGCTTATGGAAACTCACTGTTTATGAAAAACGGTTTTTTAATAGAGTGCTCTTTTGTTTTTAATCGATATTTTATATTGTTCTTAATTTTCTGAATACTGTATTTTCTGGCATATAAGACTACATTTTAACCCAGGAAAATCTTCTCAAAAGTCAGGGGTCATCTTGTACACCGGGTGTCATCTTATAGGGCAGGTGCTGAAACTTCTGAGCTGAACTGGAGAATCTGTGGTTGCTGCATATGGTGGGGAGAGCTCAAAAACAGCCGTGGCCGCATCTCCATTGTATGTGACGATCATATGAAAGCAGCTACTGCTCTGATAGCAGGGAGTGCTGACCAATCCAAGCAGGCTTTGTATACAACAAGATTTCTTGCTAAGTACCTGCATGTCATTTGAATTAAAATTACCACATTGAAATCAAATCTGATGTTTTTTTTTTAATTTGTATTTGGTTTGCTTTGGAAGAGGGGTAGTCTTATACGGTGAGTATATCCCAAACTCTATATTTTAACTGGAAAAGTTGGGGGTCATCTTATACGCCCAGTCGTGTTATACGCCGGAAAATATGGTAATTTCATCAACAACAATAGAATTTATATATTGTAACTAATAATGTATTCCTGTTTGTATTTGTTTTAATTTGCATAAGCTATCTTGAGTCTCAGTTTTGTGGTGAAAGTCGGAGATTGTAGCAATGGTGATGGTAATAATAATAATCAACCTCATCATCATCATCTTCTGTTAACACCAACTTTACAAAAAAACAGCAGTATCCTTTGGTAGTTTAACTTCTAATGTATATTAGAATGTATTTTTGGGGCTACGTTTTTGTGTAGTACTTCATCTGGTGGATACTATATTATCCTTTAGCAAATATATAATATTTATTTATTTATTTATTTATTTTATTTCTTATCTGTGCCACCTTTCTCCCAGAAAGGGGCCCAAGATAAAATTGTTGAAAACTGCCTTTTACAATAACACATGCTTCACATACATGGGTACAGAGGAAAAGAAACTATGAAAAATGAAGCAAAATAGCCATACAAAATTTAGTGTAGAACCTAGATGCATCCAAGGTAAACATAGTGACTATGCACAACAGTGGTAAGGCACAATTTTCTGCTTCAGCTTTGAAGTGAATAGCCCTTTGGCCACACTTGTTAAAATCTCCTTGTGTTTACCTTTTAGTATTTGTATAATTGAGTAACTGGGAATAATTATAAATCTCCTAAAAATTCCATGAAAGTATCTACTGTAATAAATGTATTCACACTTTTCAGGTATATGCACTTAATGTTTGTTGGAACAGACTTAATAGAACTATCCCACTGAAACTTTCACCAAAGACAATTTATTCTTCTTATTTATTTATTTATTTTGATGTCTTTGTGTGGTAACCTTATACCCAAGGTACTAAATTATGAATAAATATGCACTGGATTATTAATCAATAAAAGAAATAATGTGGTTTTGCTTGAGGGGGGAGTTTAATTTTACTAACTGTATAAATATCACTGTTTATCCATTATGGATTTGTCATGTTTTCTTCTGGCTCTTTTAGTCATGGTGAAATGCAAGTAATTGTTTTAAGTCCATCTTCTGACTTGTGGCCCTCTTTGTCCTTTTTCTTTAAAAATACTAAGAAGACCTGTGCTGGCTCCATTCCATGCAATCCATCTTTCTGTTCACATATTGATAAACACAGGCGGGTTATAGAATGCCACTAAAGTACGCGCAGAGCACGTACTAGGGTTAGGGGACGGTGTCCGTAACCCTAATACGCGCTCTTCGCGTAAAAAATGACGGCGGCCATTCCAGACGGCCGCCGTATGAGGACGTCGGGCCCGCCGCTCCTACACGGGCGGGGTGGATGTGACGTCCTCGCTCCGCGCAGGGCGCCTAGGCGCCCTTTGCGCGAACCAGGAAGTCTGTTTCAGAGCTCCTTCCTGGTTTGAGGTGCCGCTTTGCTTCACTGGGCGCAGCCTTCAGACGGCTGCGCCCAGCGAAGCAAGGGAGAAAGGGGCCAAGCGGCCCCTTTCTCCCCCTCCCCACTGCCGCGGGGTATCCTTGGGGCTTGAAGCCCCAAGGACACCTCTTTTCAGGCTGCGGGGAAGCGGTGTTTTGCAGCTTCCCCGCAGCCTGAAAAGCGGTGAATTGGGGCCTCAGCGGCTGCCGCTCTACACGCTGAGGCCCCGATACAGCGGGGAAAGGGGTGGGTACAGCCTGTCCCAAATAGGCGGTCTGTAACCCGCCTAATACCCTTTAGTGTTCCTGCTTCATCTTGCCCCATTAAGACCACATGTTTCAAGGACATTGCCCTTGCTTTTTTTTAAAGTCACTTTTCACAGCCTTTATGATTTGAAACATTTTAAAAAAAGCATTTTGAAACTTTTTTTTAACTTTAATTGAAAGTAATGATTTCCATTATGCTGAATTCTTCATCCAGTGCTTGTTTGTATTCTTGCACAGCATGATTGACCCAGCTCTGATTATATTAACCAAGCTATTTTGGTTAGGTCTGTGTCCTTTTCTGAAGTGGGAAACAAAAGTTCCCAAAGTTGAATCCAGAATACCTCCTTTCCTGTGTTAAAAACTAATAACTGGCATCCCTACAAACAAAAACAACATATAACATACCCAATTGATTGCCGCTTATTAGCCATATTTTTATTAGTACATTTCTATATGCTAGGGCACTTAAAAGTCAGCTCCACTGGGGCTTTCTCCTAGGTAGTTATAGGTAGCAATTTAGTAATTTAAATTGAAAGTGGTTATTTTCTCAAACCACATATACTTTTGGTCCTTGTGCAAGAAAGTAGACTGATAGCTGATAATAGTGAACCTGCACTGATTCCAAAGTGGCATTTACAGTAGGCGGCTAAGGGCTTGTCTCCACTTACCAGAAAACTCTGGGCTATCCCCAGAGTATCCAGGCCCTGAATTCTCCCCAGATTTTCCCACTTGCTTTGCTCTCTTCCTCCTCCCCAGCAACAGTGAGCAGCTGCTTTCCCACATGGTTCCCATTTATCACCTGGTGCCACTGCTGAGGTCAGAACAAGGTGTCCAAGCAAATTGACGTTGGGCACCTTGTTTTGACCTCAGGGTGACTTGCACCCACAGCGGCAGCAATGGATGATGAATGGGGACCATTAGTGAAAAGGCAGCTGCCTGTCATCACAGGAGCCTCCTTCCCCCAAAGAACCCACAGCAAAAAGTGAGTTTTTAAAATAGGGAGAAGGAGCCCTGAACCAGGTGCAGGGGTCGTGAAGACAATTTGGACTGAATTCTGAGTTTTGACTCTATGTCATGTGAGCACTATGCAGCAATCCCAAGGGAAAACTCAGGATAAAGCACACATGCAGACAGAGCCCAAGTACCTGAATTGATGCCTTTTTAAATCAGGCACAACATAGGATGCAGAAATGAAATTTAATTGTGTTGCCCTGTACAAAGGTAACTATGCCTGCAAATGGTAGCCTTTGAAATTTATATTGCCAGGTGTAATAGTATACTGATAGATAAACACAAATATGTTCTCTAATACAAAAATTAAGAGTTTGCATCTCTTTCAGCGGGCATTAGTTAAACAAAAAGCAGCAAGGGAACTGAGCAATAAAGAAAACTCTGAAGTAAGCACTGATCAAGATAATGAGAACTCAGCCAGAAGTGAGCCTCGAAGAGTTAAAATATTTGATGGAGGGTAAGTATTTTGTTTTCTAGTACTGTACCATGGCGTTTTATTGATTACATTATATTGAAGCCTGATTGTTATCCTGCTCCCACCTCTCCCACAGGTCTACAGTGCGGTTCCTATTAATTGTGGGAACCATACATAGACTGAGATGTAGCATGTGCAAACAACAAAAATTATTTAGTAGATTCAGCATCCTGATGTTCTAGCTGACTTTCTAGCAGTCTCTTTCCCCTGACACTTCAGTCAGCTAGTCTTTTTACTTTAATACCATGGCCCCAAATTTCTTATCGTACTGGCCACTTTTTGTTGCGGCATCTTAACATGAAATGCTTCCAACTTAGGATAAAATAACCCAGGTCCAGGCAAGAATTTAAAAAACTTGTGTTCTAAACCATCTCCATGCCTACAAATATATCTGCACGGGCCTCTGGAGAAGATTCACACACAAAATGGGCACCATAGATGATTTTAAATATATACACCTGTTTTGTTTCAGAATATGGTTTCACATCACTCTCAGGTTTGTGAATGTAGATAATATTTGGTCAAAAGTAAATTGGGTGAAGAATGGTAAAATTCACATGAGAGAGGGTGAAGTTGACAAGGAGGCAACACTATATAATCCTATTGTAATATGTACTGATATATGGCCTTAATTGCTATTTGAATTTCTAGTATAGCATCCACACCACACATTTTGTTTTTTTACAATAGATTGTTATTTTTAAATTAGGTACAAATCAAATGAAGAATATGTCTACGTTCGTGGGAGAGGAAGAGGAAAGTATATATGTGAAGAGTGTGGAATACGCTGTAAAAAGCCCAGTATGTTGAAGAAACATATTCGCACACACACAGATGTCCGCCCTTATCACTGCAACTATTGCAATTTTTCCTTCAAGACTAAAGGTAAATGAACTTGCCATAATTCTTTATTTTCAGTTTTCCCATAGCCTTGTCAATAGCAACTTTGATAAGCATATTGGAAAGATTATGTAAAGCTATAGGAATCTTAAATGAATTGGTGATGTGCCATTACTGTGAAAACATTTAATATCAATCATTCATTGATACTAATCTGTTGCCTTTCAACCAGAGAACTTAAAAATTAAACAAATATTGAAACAAGAGTGAAAAATATTCTTTTAAAATGTTCTTTAAAAACATATCTTACCAGATTTTCACTTCAACCACATAAAACTATGTATATCTAAATACATTAAGTCTGTGCATATAATAATGTAATTTAAAGGTATAATTTTAATTTTGTCAGTTGTTTGTCATAAATATTGCCATTACATTCAGTGATATACAGGAATTTGGATTTATGAGTAATATTAGTACAGAAACCCATTATAGAGGATTCTATGTGGCGTGGTATGGGAGGCAATCAGTGGGGAGGGTGGCACCATGGGTTATCACACTGGGTAACGCCAACCATAGTGATGCCAATATTTGGGTTGCTATATTTGAAAATCTTTTCAAAGTACAGTTTGAGTATCCCTTACCCTGAAATCTGAAATGCTCCAAAATTCAAAACTTTTTGAGTGCCAACACAACTCAAGTTCAGTGTACGAAGATGTCTCATTATGTGATAAAATCAAAAACACTCTGGTCCCACACATTTCAGATAAGAGATATTCTACTTGTAGTGTAACATAATTTAAAACATATATGTAAATTCAAATGATGAAAATTCAAAATTATATTTAAAATCTAGCAATTGAAAAGTTCTTTGAACAAGAAGACTCTTGAACTGCCTAGGTAGAAAGTGTTGGAACAATGGATTTGAAAAGAGACTAATGAGACAAGATACTATAAAAGGCTTTTATCTAAATACTTAAAAGGGTAACAAACAGTATATGTAACAGAATCACACAAAATCCATATATACAAAAGATACTAAATAAAGCATAATAGTAATGGCAGATATAATAACAAATAGCAAATAATATAAATTACATAATATAAGCAAATAACATAAGCATAATGCAACAGAAAGAAAGGCTAAGAATAGAGTGAGCTCACTACAAGGCTAGCCTTATTAAGGGTCTAAACTTGATTAGAGCTATGCATATACAGGTGAAAGTCATCTGCACTCAGGAACTCTGCATTAACCCTATAGTGGTTACCAACCCTATAATGACTCAAGTGTAGAGCTTGTTATTATTCCAACGGAAAGAGCAGGAGGGCAGCTAAACAGATACATCCTATAGAAGAATGTTTTTTAACATTTGCCTCCCACATTGCTCCATGAATTTGAGTGAGACCTATTTCCTATCATAATGAAACATGCATGCCCTTTTTTAAAGGACATATTGTATTAACATTTGGTTGTACACACACACACACACACACACACACACACAGTATACATTTACTAAGAATGAATCCATATTCATTTACAATTTGCAAGCAGACTAGAGCCAGTTTAAATCTCAGGTTTATCATATGCTCATTTTGGCACTCGTCAACAAGTTGTAGCTTCTGTTTCTTTGTTTTTCCCATCCAATAAGAAGCTGTTTTACTAACATAGTTGTAAGGGAAATGACAGGAAGTCTACGTAACACTTTGCATACTGAAAGCATTGATTAGAAAGCAATGTACCACAGAATGTGCATCTGTTCAGGGACAAATCATGTCCCAGGTAGTGATGATACCTTAAAGTAGTGCTTTTTTTTCCTTAAGGAAACTTGACAAAACATATGAAGTCCAAGGCGCATAGCAAGAAATGCTTGGATCTGGGAGTCTCAGTAGGATTAATAGATGACCAGGATATAGATGAATATGGTAAGCTTTTAAAAATATTTCTTCTGCTATACTTCCTATGTCTCCCTGGAACACTTTCTTATGTCCAAACCTTTTGTTAGGGTGCTTTTACAGGGTAGTCCTATTCAGATATAATTTCAGTATACTCACCACTCAGAAAGATTCACATGGGGTGAAATTAAAATCTGAATAAACCCTGTATGTATTTCATTATGTTCAGTTATTGCTGTTAGTGTAAATTAGCCATATAATGTAGGAGGTTGCTGCACTGTAGAAGGTGTGCATCATTTTGGCTATTGTTAGTTTCTTTACATTTATATCCTATCTTTCTTGCCAAAGCTTGGCTCTCAAATAGTAAACTAACAATAGTGCATTCAGTTGTAAATATATCCCATTAAAACATAAAAACAGACTAAAATCACAGTTAAAACATATATCAATAAAACAACAACAACACAGTGTCACTAAGGTAATCAAAGCCACCATCAACAATAACCCACATTCATTGCAAAAAAAAGGCCTGGATAGTTAACTTGATTAGGGGTTTCAAGAGCCTGCGAACAACCACTAAGAAAGCCTTCTCTCATATCCTCACTATTTGTTCCTTCTAAAGCTGTGGGACCTTAGTCCTTAAAACCAGTAAGTCTGAATACTTTAATCTAAGAAGTATAAAAGAACCCACAGAGTTATCTATCTATTGTCCATAAACAACCAGAGAATCAAGCTTGGTCTTGATATGTAGCAGAATGATATTGGTATGAAGTGACAGTATTCCAAGGTGATAGAATAGGCTGTACTGCTTCAGCCTAGAGGTTGTACTGGCTTGGAATATTTGCTTGTGTTTTTAATCCCATATCTCCCAGTTGCTCTTTCAACATAGCCAAGTTCAGAAGTAGAGTTTTGGTGTAAAAACTTTACGGAAGTGATAGAAATGTCTGCATGGCTGTCTCCCAAGATATTGGGGGCAGGCAGCTTGTTCTCCTTGCCTACAGTGTTGCTATGACACCCATGGTTTAAAATAGGTGGAGATAATTTATTTGGGGGGAGTAGAAACAGTGAATTCTTAACATGGTCCAAATACTTAGATACTTCCATAGCACTTAAAATGATCTCTTGTTGATGGGGATTTAATGAAGGCATGCTGGTATTCTTCCCCAGTTTGCTCTGTCAAATATTGGATAGGATTTACAAAAAATATGTTGTCTTTTTAAAAACCATTATTATGGATCTGAAAGAACTCCTGAATCTATTCAAATTAATAGGCTTGTTTTCAGCAAGCTTTTGAATCTCTGTTAAGTTTGACAAACCTGCAACATGTAGAATATCTGAACACAGTAGCCATGATCTGGCAAGTGCAAATGACTAGCCAGAGCTGTCCCATTTTAAGTTGTGCAGTTGTTTTTGGCCATTATGGTGCTTTGTTTGCTCAGCTATGTAGTTCTCCTGGATTGCAACCAGTATTAAATATAATTATAGTTCAGAAACTCCTGGAAGCTTCTAGACCAGGGGTCAGCAACCTGCGGCCCACGGGCCGCATCCGGCCCGCCAAGGCCTTCCTGCCGGCCCCTGCGCAGTCCTGCCGCTGATTTTCCCCATTTTCGCACCGCTCTGGCCGCCATTTTGTTTTTCAAAATGGCGGCCGAAGTCTCGCGTGACCTCAGGATGGCAAAGGTCATGCGAGATTTTGGCCGCCATTTTGAAAAACAAAATGGCGGCACCCATTAGGAGGCCTGGTGCAGCCCCTCAAGCACTCCAACAGGGCTCCAGGGGCTGCAGCAGGCCTGCATCAGGCTCCACTTTGCCCTCTGCCCTCCTCCTCCTTATGAATAGAAGAGCAGGGAAAGGAGGAGGAAGGAGGAGGAGGAGCCAGCTGGCCACAAGAGCAAGCCAGAGAGAGGTTGGTTGCTTCCTTAGGGGAGGGGGGGTTAGCCTTCTGTTCTGAACTGCATTTTAGTAGTAACTTGTTAATATTATTATTATTATTTATTTCCCTTGGTGGTTTCTTTGCAAAAACTCCTTTCAGCTCCTTGTGCTTCTCTGGGTTGAGACAGTGGTGCATGCTTTCTCCCTTCTATTCTGAATTGCATTTTAGTAGTTTCCATGCTAGTAACCGTTAGTATTATTATTATTATTATTATTATCATCATCATCATCATCATCACTCTGGGAGCGGAGCATGCGGCCCCGCCCCTGGAGGGTGGAAGCTCCACCCCCCGCATGTGGCCCCGCCCCCAGAGGGTGGAAGCTCCACCCCACTGCTTCGGCCCCCCAGTTGTCCGAGGGACAGCAACCCGGCCCCCAGCTCAAAAAGGTTGCCTACCCCTGTTCTAGACCTTCATGAGCAGAGGTGACAAATCAATTAATAACATTGCTGATTCCTTTCCTTAGTCTTATTCCATTATGAAAATAAGAGTAAAGCAGAAAATACAGTATCTAATGCTAGGAAAAATGGAAACCAGCAGAAAGAGAGGAAGACCGCAAGCCAGATGGGTAGGCTCAATCAAGGAGACCATGGGCCTGAACCTATAATACCTGAACAGAGAAGTAGAGGATAAGGGGTCTTGGAGATGTCTCATCCCCAAGGTCACCATGAGTCAACATAGACTGGAAGATAGCTAACAGCAGCAAAGTGCCTTGAGAGAAATAAAATAGCCAAATCAGTTCCTCTGCAATCTAACACTTAAAGCTTTTGATTTGATTTTTATACATCTTAAGGTGGTTGTCGAATAACTTATAATTCTAAATTTAATGGGTTGCCCAGTATTTGAGTATCAGATAAAGGGTTTGGGCAGGAAAGTGTATTTGCGTGTATTCATGGAAAGAACATCCTACCTAAAACAGAGGAGCTTGTTTTACATCTGTGCACATTTTAATTGTTCTCTACAAGACTTGCACACACTGAATGCAGGATTCACAACACTAGGGTTAAGTAGACTGTGCTAGTGGTCTCTGGGGTTTTTCATCATTTGGGTATTAAGCAAATACCACTCAGTTCCACCTTTTATGTTCCAAATCATCTTGCATCTTTCATCTCCTGATGCAAAGAATGCCATTTCCACATGAAATGCAGGACTACTATGTTTGGAATGCTGGCTTCTGGACTAAGCTGTCAGACTAGGTGAACCATTCAGTGTGACATACTACAACTTGGGGGTATCGTTTTTCATAGGGATGGCCCATGTCTTCATTGTGCATTCCTCTGAATTAGGTAACTAATGTGCCTGTCCTATATGCACTTATTCAGAAGAAATAAACTTGTTAATTTGTTTGGAACATACTGGCACAAAGGTACATTTAGGAGCATAGCTTAAATTCTCTTACTGGTGAAAAAATTTCATCATAAATGGCTAGAGCTGTGAAACCTCTAATCCAGCCCTTTTAGGGGTCCCCAGTATAGCCTACTGCACTCCTTTAGATTACTGAACCTTCATTTCAGGGTCGGGAAACAATGCCTTTGGTAAAATAAAATGATTATTATTAGTTTTATTTATTTTATATTCTGTCTTTCTACCTGCATGGGATCCAAGACAGCTTACAAAAATGCTAAAAAAAGAAAAAGCTTTAAAAACTGATAAAAAGTTAAACCACAATTAAATAAGTTATTGTATTAATATGCCACTAAACTTTAAAAATGTAAAATAGTTTAATAACAACAAAATGGAAATACAGTGCACCCGCACATACAAATGACTCCATACATCCAATTAATCGTTGTATGCCTATTTTAATAGAAAAGTCTTTGTTTGTTTGCAAAAGGAAAGTAAAGAGGGGACATCCTGTGAAAAAGAATTCCACAGAATTTGTTGAGAAAGTACTGAGAAAAGAAGATGGAAGATTACCTCCACAAGACGAACTGAAATTTTGGATGGAATATAAGGATGGAAATGGCTCCGGGGAAGGGGGGCACTGAGGGGTATATAAAATATTTTGTTAAAATGTAATAGAATGTAAGGAGATATTTGTTTATGGAAATACTATAAAATTAAATTAAAAAAAAAGAATTCCACAGTCTAGGGTCAGTCTCTCACCCATGACCTTACAAGACAGGCCTGCGATGGTGTTGGGACCAAGAGAAGGCCCTTCCACAACGATCATAAGATTCGCAAGTTCATATAGAGAGATGTGATTAGTCTGAATCTGAGCTGTATAAGATTTCATAAAACATAACCAGCACTTTGAATTGTGCTTGGAAAGCAGATTGGTAGCCAACGAAGTTGTTTCTACAAGGGAGTTATATATTTCTTGTAACTCATCCCAATCAAGATTTTGACTGCATTTTCAACTTAATGAAATTTCCAAGCAGTTCCTAAAGGCAGCATTTGACATACTAAAAACTCTTATACAGTACATCATGCCTCATCTTTATCCTCACCTATCATTGAAATTGTCTATCTAGGTGACAAGAAATATGGAAAATGTAGGACTTGCCATTTTATTGCAATTTGACGAACAATGGAATGGAATGGGAGAAAGTGGCTTGGATGATAGGGATATTTTGGATGTAGATGTAGAGGCAGTTGTGTTCAGTAAATAAGAGCATTGGAAGGACAAGTATCAATACATGATAAAGGGGTCAGATGGTGAGAAATGTCAAAGAGTGCAGAGGCCTGGCAACAAGATACTTGCAACTATAGTTAACAGTGGCCCGGTACAGACGGTGCGAAAGCGCCGTGCTGGAGCCAAAATGAGGGTTGAGGAGCGCGCAGCAACAGCACGCTCCCCAGCCCTAGTAAGTATGGAAGGCGCCATGCCAAGATGGCGCCATGCATACGAAACGTGATGATGGCGTCACATGCACGCCGCGTCCAAATGGACCAGCGCACATGTGACACCATCGCGCCACTACAGGGCACTTAGGGTGCCCTATTTGCGGCGCCAGAAGGACGAAATGGAGCTCCTTCCTGGGGAGCACCCCATTCCCGCAGCCACCAAACGGGCAACTCCTGGGGTGTCCTGGGGCATGAAGCCCCAAGGACACCCCTTTTCAGGACCAGGGGGGAGCATCATTTTGCCGCTCCTCCCTGGTCCCAAAATGTGGCGTATTTGGGCCTTTGGGCTGCCACTGTGGCTGCCCTGGCCCCAATACGTGCTTCAGTGTAGTGGCTGCAGGCAGCCCCAAAGGGGCGATCTGTATCCCGCCAGTAGTGGCCTGGTAAAAGGACTTGGGTAGTTGTGTTGTTGTTGTATTCCTTCAACTCATTTCTAATTTATAACAGCCCTAAGGACCATGGTGTTTTCTGGGGCTGAGAGTGTGTGACCTGCCCAACGTCACCCAGTGGGCTTTGAGATTCATTCAGAAGCACCAAGAGGGAACTAGCAATAATTCTTCACACATACAGATAACTACAGCAGCAATTTGTGAAGCAGTGCATGCTGCACTTCATGACCAAGGAAGACAAGGAGATCCCCTAAATTTGCCAGCTGCTATTCCCCACCAGCAGTTGAGAAGAGATAGAGGCCAATTTGCTCAATGCTTGACTAGTTAAAGGCCAGTAGCAGCCAGTGGGGAATTATTCAAGCAAGCCTTTAAACTCCTTTTATGAAAAGGAGTTCTTCAAGTAGCAAGCTTCTGCTCCCAATCATTTCAAGGCAGACAAGAAAGCCCTTTTAATCTCTGGGGCTTATAGGTTCTTCCAGCCTGAGCTTCCCCAGCAGATGTCAGTATTAGTCTGTTGTGCAATAAAGAACAGAAATAAAACAGGAATAAATCCAAATCTAGTCATAAGCATTTAAAAAGAAGTGAAATATTAAGTAGGGAAATATGTACAGCTATCAGAAAATGTATAGATGTCTGTTATGTTCCCAAAGCCTATGTCTACTATAGGTTATAGATCAGGGGTAGGCAACCTTTTTGAGCCAGGGGCCGGGTTGCTGTCCCTCAGGCGGCTGGGGGGCCGAAGCTGGGGGTGGAGCTTCAACCCTCCAGGGCGGGACCATGTGCCAGGGGTGGAGCTTCCACCATCTGGGGTGGGGCCACGTGCCGGGGGTGGAGTTTCCACCCTCCGGGGTGGGGCCGCATGCCGGGAGCGGAGCTTCCAACCTCCGGGGGCCAGGCCTCCCCATCTTTGCCGGCCCCTGTTATAGATAGTGGATGTGCAGTTATGGATACTATCCAACTGAAATGAAATTGAAATTGAAGAACAAATTTGCATAGGAATATCTGTCCATGACAGAAAATTACTCAGATGAAGGAACACCACTTTATTTGCATGCAGTTAAATTTGTTGTTCCATTATTCCTTGTAGTAAGATGCCATTGGTAAGGGAATTGCCCATGTAGCTGGTATATGAGTGTGACCCCATCCAACACAGGATAAATCCTAGTTCCATGGTTTGCCCCTTGGACTGACAGAAACACCACTGTTTTGTCTATGTTCAGCTTCAGTTTCTTCACACATACCTAGTTCATTGTGTTTATTGATGCTGCTGCTCTTTAGTGTCATGAACTACTTTCTGAATATGTCTCTCCAGGAAGGATGAGAGCCAACATAAAATAGTGTGTCCAAGTCTGATCCCAAACAAGTGATTCAGAAAGACCGCCCGCTTTGGGTGGTCTGTAACACCCCTATGTTGTTTAAAAAAAAACCAAGGTGACTACTTCTCATTTGTAAGGAATCCAAACAACATTTTTATATTAAACAGTGCAAAGTGCCTCTGCAGCATACATAAAAGATGAACAACTACTCCTTGGTTATGGAGGCTTCCAAGAGAGGCAATTCACCCCTATCTTTTCTCAAAAAATGGCAGTTTAGGGACTTTGGAGAGGGTGCCTATTGCAAAAACAGCCTTCAGGAACTGTGTACAGCCCAGAGCCACACTTTGCACACCTGATTTAGAGGGTTATATTATTTTCAGCATTAAGCATTTCTCGGTGACTGTAAATATTGAACAAAGTAAGTAAAGGTCATTTCAGATGATTCACTATTTGGTTTAATGCACAATAAATAGTGCAGTTTCTTAGTTTTGTGGGATCCATAATAATCTCCCTTCTCCGGCTGATCATTCATATTTAATTTTCCTAACACCTGAATTAAAATGCTTTATCTGTTATGTTTGTTCATTTGTTGTGATAGTGGAGTGTTGCTGTGCTTGCCTTGGAGATGGTCCTACACTCCTTTAGCTCAGAGTGAGTCTTGTTGAACTCAAGGGAGACAATCATTAGTTACTAATAATAGATTCTATTTTAATGCTCACATTCTGTATGTTTTTAATTATCTTCTTTTAAATTGTGAGCTGCTTTCAGTCCCAATTTGGAGGGGAGGAAGTAGGATATAAATAAATATAAGAAATATGATACAATTACTTCTACACAGACATATGCAGAGTTATTCTCTTGGCTGTAGTTTACAGCCTATAAAAATTTTTCTTTAATGCCTGGATAGTGGTGGTGGTGTGTGTGTTATTTTCATTAGCAGAACACATTGATGTGCAGTTCTATATGGTATTAGCTGAGCACCTTATTTATCAGCTAGAACCTATAGAGAATATATAGTTTGAATTAAGTTATTAAGGTATCTTTTTCTATCCTATTAAAGTGAGAGTTTAATTTAAAATCTGCAAGGAAGAAAGATAAAAATACGCACTTTCTTAAAAGTATGTAATTGAAAACTAACATTGTGCAGAGTAGACATGTTGTTATGTTTAATTGCCACAGTGATAAAGATACTCTCTCTTCCTCTATATAACCTAACGATCCAGCCAAAGAAAATTAATTTTACATCTCACTGATTTTGGGTGATTTTTTTTAAAGACAGCTTAATTCTCTTCCCACTTGAAATATGTAAGACATTAAAAGTGTTTTATCATGGCTGGATTCTGCTAAGTTATTGGCCTTTTGGTGTGACAGAGTAAATTAATGGCAATCTACTATGTGGTCACAAAGTACGGGGTTTGTTTTCCTTAATAATTTTCTCCTTTTAAAAATAATTCAGTGTAATTGTTTTTGGAAAAATCTACAATTTCCCTGTACAGTCAGTGATACATTATGCAGGATTCATAATTAAACTATAGCACCACGATAAATAAAACAAAAAGCTATCTTCGATCAAATTGCTAGTTATGTATTAGTTTTGTTGTACTTATTCAGTTGGGTTCCCCTTCTCCATAAAGCAAGGAATTGAACCAATCTGTTTTATGCAGCAGAGGTGCTCTTGCTATATATTGCCACAGATGGCAGTCATGAAA
The DNA here is from genome assembly GCF_019175285.1 of Sceloporus undulatus. Classification (NCBI taxonomy): domain Eukaryota; kingdom Metazoa; phylum Chordata; class Lepidosauria; order Squamata; family Phrynosomatidae; genus Sceloporus; species Sceloporus undulatus. Next base: position 171,155,829 of record NC_056525.1, read on the forward strand.
AATCATTTGCTGATATTTTATCATTCAGAATTTTGCTATAGTAGTAAAACTTATTTTATGTTTTATTAATGACAGTGTGCAGTTTTGATTATGGATTCATAATAGTTGGATAATATTACAAATATTATAAATAAAGGATAATAAATAATAATAATAATAATAATAATAATAATAATAATAATAATTCCCCAGATTTATAACGTGAATTTGCATAGCTGAACCAGGAGTCACCCCGGATCTGAGCTGCAAAAACCTCCATGTGATAAACACCATTATCCCACTTCATTAACAAAGAAAACCCTTCCATTATACTTGAATATATTAGATTTCTGTTTAGATATAAATGAGCTTTAAGCATATTTAGATTGACTTCAGTTAATGTTGACTCTTGAAACTGAACTGAAAGGACCTCAAATGACTGTTATACTGACTATGATAACTGAATATCCCATTGACTATATTGTTTTTATTTACTTTCATAATTGAGTGTAGTGCATTTAGTAGTTTGTTTCAAAATTTAAGTGACAAACCACAATGTCAGCCTTTTTAAAATATGTATTCTAGAGCTATAGGGACACAAAAATGTAAAATGGGAAAATGTAAAGTAGCCCATGAGCCACACCTTGCCTGTATTACATAAAGACATTTTAATTTGTCTATCGTATATACTCGACTATAAGTCAAGAAATTTATGCCCCAAAATGGACTCCAAAATCATAGGTAGACTTAGGTGCTTTATAGAGCGCCCAAAAAGGGCACTCTGGCAGCGCCCATGTTTGCTGTGCGAGGGAGCTGCAGCAGATAAACCGTGCAGCTCCCCCACGCGCCACGACGTGCGGACACTAAGCGTCCATCATGTCAAAATGGCAGCGCCCATGTGTATAGGACGCCACTATTTTTACACCCTCAGTACATACTAGGGGTGAGGCCTGATTGGACGCTGCATCCTCAGCCAACCCCTAGTACGTACTGGGGGCGGAGCAAAGGCTCATCTGTAACGGGCCATATATACAGGGCATATATAAGTTAATACTGCTTATAAAGTTCCTAAAGGAAGTGCCCACCTTTATCCTATCACAGAGCTAACAAACAGCTGCTGAGGCAAGGGACAGAGAGAGAGAGTATGCCCAAGCTTGTACCTTGTTTTGCAAGCCATGAGCCTTGGAAATCCTGTGAATGAAGGGAAGAAAGAGAGAGAGGTCTGTATACCCTTTGCCAAGCCATGAACCTTGGAAATCCTGGGGGTACAGGGCAGAGAGAGAGGTTTCTACCCCGTTTTGCAAGCCATGAGCCTTGGAAATCCTGGGGATGAAGGGCAGAGAGAGAAAGGGGTTTTTACCCCGTTTTGCAAGCCATGAGCCTTGGAGATGCTTTTGGTAAAGGGAAGAGAGAGAGAGAGAGTATGCGTGCTGAAGTTTATTTCCCCATTTTCCATGCCGAGACCTTGGGAGAGGCCCAGAGAGGTAGATATAAGGAGGGAAGTGGTGCCTTGTTTCCCCCTTTACATTTTTTGTAACACGCCCCAGTGTTTGACCCTTGACTTATCCATTGGTCTTATCAAAATCCATGATTTTGGCCCCAAAATCTGCCCCTGACTTATACATGAGATTGACTTATACACGAGTATATAAACAGAAGTGTTATTTTACTTACCTTGGTATGTATTTTATTTATGGTGTAAATATGGTCTTACTTGTTCTTGTTGTGAGGTTTTTTACAGGGTGTAACATCATTCTCTGCTTATGTTCCATTTTATATTTTAATTCCCATCTGATCTGGGGAAAGGTGTTTGAGATTAACAGTTAGTGGGGAACAGGCACCAATCCACCCAGGAAAGGGACGGGGAGCCAGTTAAACAGATGGGGAGTTGGGCACTTGTTCCTGTTTCCCACCTCCCATCCCTTTTACTGGCTTCCTCTTGAAGGGGGAGTTACTTGCTGTTTTCCCACATTTGCGGAGATTGCACGCCCCTAGTCCCTGCTGATGTGAAGGGACGCGACTGTAAATGGAAACAAGGACATTCTTTCAAACTTTAAAGCACTTCACTGTTCTACCTTGAAGAATTAAAGTTCCTGCCATTCTGTATTAATTATTTTGATTTACTACCAGGACACATTATATGTGAATTATTTAAAAGACTAAGGGCTATTCATCTGTTGTAGTTTGTAAACCTGTTTCGCGGTATGGCATTACTAGAATCTTACTGAACCTATTGGTGGTTTCAGAAACATGCAAGGAGTAGTACATGCTACTGTCATTTCAGGAATGTACCATTTTATGCTTGGACAGACAGAGAGTTTTGCATATATGAATGTTCCCTCTATGAAAACGACAACTATCTAGATATAGGTATCATATGATAGAAAAGTTGAGACCGAAGCTCTTCTCTCTGACATACTAGCTTTCCTCGTTGTTTATTGGGGGTGGAACAGTTTGATTGGAAGTGTCTGAACAGGCACTATCATAAGAATGTAACTGTAGATGCTCTGTGATATAGATGCTCAAATTTGTCAAGTAATGTAGCAAAAGCTGTCTAGTCATTTTTTTTCTTACCTCTGTTCGGTAGTACGAAAATTTGCAACTTACCTCAATTTAGAATGAACTGCAGTGGCATCACAATGAAAGATCTTCTCTCAACTGCAGTGCTGCTAGACCAAAATTTAATTTCTCCCTTTTTCACAGGTGAAAAGCAGCGATTGGGTTATGATCGGTCTGGATTTGATGGAGAGGATTCAGATGGGCCAGATGATGATGACAATGACAATGAAGATGATGATGAAGACAGCCAAGCTGAATCAGTTTTATCTGCCACCCCCTCTGTTTCAGCCAGCCCCCAACACCACCCATCTAGAAGTGTTTCTCAGGAGATCTCAAGTGCTGATGAAGAGATTAGAATTGCAGATTGCTTTGCTGGAGTTCACACAGACTCTATGGATGGCCTGCCGAAAGCACTTCTCACAAAGATGACAGTACTTAGTACCATGCAGTCAGACTGCAGGAGCTCAGGGCCACCAGTTGCAGCTGTTCCTGGAGAATCAGATGAAGGAAACACACAAGGCACAACCATAGGGCCTACCAATTCCTCTGAAACTATTCCGAAGTCTCCATGCCATCCAATGTATGTGGATTATCCAGATACAGAAGAGGCATTAAGGCATTCTGCTACTGTGCCTACTATAACTGCTTCAGAAACATCCAAGGTGAGCAGATAACTTTCTTTTGCCTTCAGAATTTATTGTAGAGAAGCAAATAATCTTTGGCATGTTCTTGACATGACCCCTAGATGTCCTTGGCTGGAAAAAATTTTGTGAAACATCTACTACTTGAAAATAAGTCACCTTTATGTACTTGAAACTGAATACATACCATGTTGATTAGATTTCTTCATTACATTAGTCTTGGGTCCTCAGCACAATGAAACTAATGGGATATTTTTTCAATAAATACACTAACATGATCAGTATATGTGTGTGTTCTTATGCATGTGTGTATACCAATATACATACATACTTCATTTTATTCAGCTGCTTTTAAATTAATGGAACAAAATTAAACTATGACTTTTAGTCAATTAAAAAAAAATTAGAACTCAAGAAATGTTGAACTGATCATCTTTTTGTTTTCTAAACCCTGCCCCTCCACCCTGGTCTTGTTTAATTCTAGAGCACAACTTCTACAACGAGATTTTCCTCTCCACCTGTGGACCGGAGTACCCAAACTGCAATAGTTATTCCTACAGTGGCCTCGTCTTTCCCAGAGATCCAAGAGCAGAAACATGAGGGGCATCAACCGCAGACCATGAAATCAGCATCTCCCCAGACTCGCTTATTTAGCCACCTCCCTTTGCACTCTCAGCAACAAACCAAGACCCCCTACGGGATGGTTCCAGTGGGTGGGATCCATGTGGTACCTGCTGGTTTGGCCACCTACTCTACTTTTCTACCCTTTCAGGCTGGGCCAGTGCAGCTTACTATTCCAGCTGTTAGCGTGATCCACAGAACTACAAGTGCTCTTGGCGATCCAACCTGTGCAGTCTCTGGCACTGGAAATCATCTGGGCGTTGCTGAAGTGAACAGTGTAGTCCCCTGTATCCCAATAGGCCAGATTAATGTGCCAGGCATGCAGAGCCTGGGTGCATCAACCCTGCAGCCTCTTCCATCCCTGAGCATGGAAGGAGTGAACGTCTTAGGCCTGACCAACACCAACATTGCTCCGCAAATACATTCTTCAGGATTAACACTAAATGCTGTAGGGCTACAAGTATTGACTGCTAACCCTTCCTCTCAGAGCAGTGCTAGCCCTCAAGCACACATTCCAGGTCTGCAAATATTAAACATAGCACTGCCGACTCTGATCCCGTCGGTCAACCCTGTGACTGCAGATGGACAAAGTGTTCCAGAGGCACCAGCTTCCAGCAACAAACCCTGCGAAACTTGCCCAGATCACGGTCCTGGAAGTATTGCCAGCAATGACTCTGCTCAGATCACCAGTGCTCTGTCTCCTCAGGGAGCACTTGCCAACCAGCGGTACAACATTGAAAACCAATCGGAACCTGCTCCTTTGAGTGAGCACCGACAACATGAAAGCCCGGGTAAACTGGACACTGAAAAGCCTGACTTGAGTCATACGAAACCAAAGTGCAATATTAATTCTGTTCAGGTTGAACAGGCTTCTGCATCAGAGCCTCCCATGAAGGTGAATTCTAAGATTTTATCCAATTCCCCCAGAGATCAGACTATTTCTCTAGATAGACAGATGCAAAGGCGAAAAGGATTGCCTGAAAGGCAGAATACTGTGGAGTTTAGTGATGGCAGCAGTGATGATGAGGACAGACTTGTAATAGCAACCTAGGATTATGGGTTTTACGTTGGGTTGTGTGTGTGCGTGCGTGTGTGTGTTTTCCGTTTTGTGTGTATGTGTGTGTTTTTTAAGTAACACTTACCAGGTTTCTTTGCAAACCTCCCTTTTACTTAAAGCACATTTTTTTCTGACACAAACTCATTATTAATCTTTGTGCAATCATGAACTCTTGACCAATAATTGTTGTTTCTTGTCAGCTCCGGCCATTTTTTGTACATGTTGTATAGACTATTGTGCCTTTTTTTCCCTTTTTTGGAGTTTTATGTTTAGAAAATTGTACAGATTGTCAAAATTATATCTTATATGTATATTAAAACCAATTAGTTACTTGTGTTTCATAAGCAAAAACAAAATTTAAAAAATTCTATGTTGGATGAAATAAATGATTAAATTATATGTTGCACTGTTAAATGTAAATTTTTATGGCTGTGGGGCGACGTTTGTGTGTACAGACTGAATATGTACAACTCCATATTTATTGTATCCATACTAGTCTTGGGGGAAAGGGTCTGTCCATCTTTCTTGTGTACGACATTAGCTTTACACTTTAAAAAAAATCCAGTCTCTGTGTTATTGAAATATTTCAGTAAAATTTTTGTTTACTGACTTTACCACTGTTCAAGTTGTGCCTTCTTCGTGTAAAGGGAGCAAACAAGAAAGAGTTACTTCTCTTCCCTTCCACCCTTCTATTAGTTTCTTAAGTGAACTTCAAAAACTAGTAGCAAACAGTGGTGTAAAACTTTTCCCAGTCTGGTACCTGCCAAATAGATTGAATGTAGCCCCCAGAATCCACCCAACAGCCCAACATATCTGAAGGGCTCCAGATTAGGGAAAAGGCTGGTATAAAGAATATTTCTAGTCATGAATTTTTTTCACTCTTCTTTTCATAGAAGGTAGGTGTTGTTTTGTTTTTAATTTTGACAAGGAACAAATCAACTTTTTTTGCAGGAGGCATAAGCCTCCTAAATTTCTAACAAAAGGATCTACTTTTTACCTATTATAAGTAAACTTCATACTATTTTTATTGAAGCCGGTGTGTCACAAGAAAGCTTCTTTACAACTGTGACAACAAAAACCCTATAGTTCCTGTTAACTTTTTTTTAAAAAATGTCATTCAGGCATAAAGTCGTGTTTTATTAAATTATTGTATGGTTGAGAAAGGAAAAAATAGCTTTTGTGTATCTGTTTTTATAGAAAAAGAATTTGGTTTTTAACAGTAATTGAATATCATGTTGCAATTGTCATTTTTCTTCAGTTACTAATTCTCTCAAACACTCTCTGTAGCTTCCAAAATGGATTTTATATTAGGTGACCTGAACAATCTAGGTTTGAATATATGTAGCTTTCCAATGACTTTATTTCCTTCAATGTACGTCTTTAAAGAACATGTGTATTTCCTGTCTTTTTTTAATCCCAAAAGGCCCAGTAACGTTGGATCATCACATAGTAGACATGTAGGGTGAGGTAAAGGATTGGTGCACCACATTCTAGCTCTAGTGATTTGCAAGAGAATGGAGATAAAAAGCCATCAGTGTTCAACAACTGGATCAGTGATTCCCAAACTTTGGTCCTCAAGGTATTTTGGACATCAACTCTGAGGAGCCTCAGCCAGCTTGGCCAACAGTCAGGAAGTCTGGGCAGTGAAGTCCAAAACATTGAGGGCTAAAGTTTCGGAACCACTAAACTGGACTCTTGATGCCAAGTGTGATAGTCTAGTTGGCACTGTGAGTCAACATAGAAAATCATGCCTAATCTTCACTCACTTTAGAATGATAAGGAATGATGTGCCCCTCCAGATGTTGTGAGACTCCCAACTCGCATCAGCACTAACCACAGCAGCCCTGAGAGGATAGGAGCTTTAGTGCAACAACATTTGGAGAATCACTCATTCTGCATCCCTGCCTTACAAGGTGTAATCACACCCTTAGGTACTGGGAAAATTGAATTACAGTTTCACATATTAAAAAATACCTTTTAGCAAAACTACTACATTGGAAAAAAAACATCATATTTAAAAAAAAAATCACATGAACCATATTGATTAACCATGGATAGGAAAACCAGTGAGTTCTGCAGTTCAGTGCCCTGAATTGTATACAGCAAAATAAATTGACTGGAAAAATGCAGGGCCCTTTCACACTGGACAACTATAAAAATGCATGATTCCAATTTAACCACCATGGCAACATCCTATGGAATTTTGGGATGTGCAGTTTAGGGAGGGGTACTTAGAATTCTGAGCCAGGGAACTCTAGTGCCTCACCAAAACTACAAATGCCAGAATTCCATAGGATATTGTCATGTTAAAACGTAATCAGTGCTATAACTGTGGTGTGAAAGACCCTACAAACTGTGTACTAACAGTGCATTAGAAGTGTGCTATTTAAGTGATACTGGTTTTATAAACAATTAACATTTTGAGCCCAGCCTAGACGTTTAGACTACACTGGTGCCAGCTTGATGGAATAGTGGGTGGAAACATTACTCAAGCATAGTGTGAATTGTCTTCCTGTCATGGTAGTGTGGAATAAACATCCAGATAACATGCAAGATGTTGTACAAAGAGTCATTTGACTCTGTTGCCATTGTTTCTTGTAGCACTGTGTCAGGTTTTCTGTTTCATCAGGGAAAATTTTTTTATCGACCTGAAAGGAGATTTGAATAGCAAAAAGTGGATAACGACAATTCATTTGAGTGTATCAAATATTATTCTAACCCACAGTGAGACTCCTCTGAAGAGTGTGCTACATTCCTGAAGTTCATTCAGGAAAAGAAAAGCATGGCTTCAGATGAGTTCATTAGCTTTATTTTGTTTGTTGTGCCTCTCGAGGTCAAATGTTAAACCTTGTTTGTTTTCTTTAATTCACCACTGCTACCTAAGTGTTACATGACAGCTTTACACCAAGATGCTGGTTTTGTCCTAATGTTACAGTTGTCTTGCTTCATGTGCACCAGCTAGTATTTGGGAGGAAATGAGCAAGAAGGTTGTACAGTATAGGAAATCTTAGATATTCAGATGCCACTGGACATATTGCTATCCCTGCTCAGCAGTTAGTACTAGGCTGGTGTTAGGGAAGGCACAATACTAGTAGCAGATCATATTTGGACGAACAGGGTCATCAAAGTTTTGTACAAAATTTTAGATACTAATGACCAAGACTTTTGATATTGTAGTTACAATTGTACTGGAGGACTCTCCCAGTGTTGAAGAAAGATTGAACTGCTAATCTACCCAGCTTCTGTGCATGGAATATGAAGAGGAGTCATCTTGTCCTTCACTTTAGGCAGCAAAATGTCTTGGGACAGCCCTGAAACAGTCCTGTAGATACTTACATCAAAATCTGTCATAAGAGATGAATTTGCTCACTCCTAAATGTGTGTAAGGTTGTAGCCTACAGCATATGCCAATGCTGCACACTAGATTTCTGCTTTATTGTTCAGAAGGAAACATACAAGAAAGACCCACAAGCTCAAGAGATGTTCAGCTTGCATATGCTCCTTGTGAAACATTCCTTTTTGATGTTACAGTGGAAATGGAAAGTCCTCTGCTTTTTGATGCTAGTGTTGCCAGATTTTCAAAATAGCAATATGCAGCAAGTGCAGAGTTAACAATCGGGGGATGCTATTAACAAGTTTCTGTTACACCTAAATACCAAATGAAAGTCCTGGTTGCAGTTAACGTAGCCTTATATATCTGTGTAAAATCGACATATTGTCCACATTCATCAATTACATCATACACATGTTTCTGTATCTCAAAATGCAAGATTTGGGGCCTCTTGTTCAGCCTACAAAAAAACTTTCCAACCCTCAAATTGGGAACATTCCTTATAATAAGGGACATCTACTAGCCCTATAAGGGACAAGCTTTCTGGTCCTGACATAAGAGTCATCCCTTATAATAGAGGAAACCTAGTAACTCTTGTTGACACTTCTAAAATTTAACACCATTATCCCTATCTTCCGTCCTAGTTACACCTTGTGTATCAGGAGGAAGGCAAACTACAGTCTTAGCAGGAGACAAAGCAAACCAATAATCAAATTTTATCTAAATGCCTAATAATTTCACAGAAGAGGTTTGTGTTGGTGCCCTCAGTTGCATGAAAATCTCTTTTTTATTTTTTTTTAATAAAATGTTTATTGAACATACATATATCCATACAGAAAAACACAAGACAAACACGGATGCATGCATACATACATTGATATATTTTTTATTTTTCTTTATTAACATTACCACTTTCTTTTAAAAACATACAAAACACACAAAACATTACAACTTTACACATATTACATTACATATATCACACATATAACCTCTTTTCTTGGTCTTTCAACTCAAACATTCTTACACACTAAAATTGACTTCTGTATGTTTGTAATTTCCCAAGTATCTTTAGTTCTAATGCAATTAATTACGTTCCTCATTTATTTCATTTACCTCATCATATAACAGTTTCAACTTAGGGCCTTTCTTGCATTGTTTCACAAGATTTTCGTAACTTAACAGTTTTCTAAATTAAAGTAAACAAAAAACAATCTCTGACTGTATTTTGTTTTCATTAAATTTTCTTATCCTTATAACGACTAAATTTTATATTTCAAGATAATTTTTCAGTAATACCGACACTCATTCCAGTATATATTGTATTGTTTAGTAGAAATAAAAACAATCAGAATACCAATTAAATTTACAAAAAGGTTATAGCATAAAACAAGTTATAATGCTATTTTCCTTTTGTTCTTTAAATTAAATTGTATTTTATTCATCCTTATTATAGCATACAACATTATTCCAGTCCTTTATCATTTTACCTGTGTTTTGTGTAGAATTCTAGTCCGTTTATCAGATTCAATTGCGTCGAGTAGTTTCTTCATCCATTCTTCTATTCCTGGTATCTTTTGTTCTTTCCAAGACTCTGCCAAAGTTATTCTAGCTGTTGCTATTAAATAAAGCAACACTCTACCATAAATTTTCTCCAATTCTTTCTGTATGGATAAAAAAAATCTATGGATGCAGAGGGCTGACTGTTTGTGAACTGACAGCACAAGGTAAGCTTGTCTACTAGACGTGATTGTAGAAGAAGCTAATCCCAGGGGCAACCATACATTTATCTAGCAATGCAGCTCGCTGCCTTGGCCTTCCATATCTATTTTATGCTTTTATGTGGCTCAAATATCAAAATGAAAGCTTGTCTGGAACAAAACATAGATTTAATCAAAGCTCTTATAGCTTTGCCTTAAAGGCTCAATGTGTCTGTCTTCCTCTGAAATGTTGACATAATGAGGTTTGAACTCGGCAATCAATATGACCAGTTCTACGTGTCTGTGAACCTTTATCTTTGCTTATGTAATTAAATTTTTATCTTTTGGGTGAAAAAAAATGACTCTGAAGATAGTTGTATGCCCTTCCGCATGACCAAGATAACGTTTATTCAAAAATAAATCAGGCAAATGTCCATTTCAAAATCAAGAACATAGTGAATATTAAAAATGCTTTTAACTCTGTGGAGCCAGTTTCTCCAATGTTTATTTTATATGTTATGTGTTTTAAATTTTGTAAACACCCCTGGGAATTTTGACTGGGGCTGGAATAATATATATATATACATGGATTTTTAGCAGGAAATTAAGATATATGGGGATCTAAATCATGGGTAGGCACAAGATAGTTTGGCCTCAATCCTCATAGATTTCTGGGCAACATGGTCCAAGGTCAGCAATCATGGGAGCCAAAGTCCAAAATCTGCAGACCTACCTTCCGCCTATTCTGGGTCTAAATCATGCAGCAATATTTCACTGTCAATGCCAATAAATGTTCTAGCATCAAATTTCTTTTACGGGTTGAACAAAATCAGAGTTTATACTTGGCAATATACTACATGTATGTACTGTAGTCTATAAACCATGAAACTAGTTAAATCTGTGGCATTAATTTTTGCAGTGTTAAGTAATTCTTGTGTACATGGACACCCCCCCATAAGGGGGAAGCCATGTATACTCATGCATGCAGCACGGTGTACGCGCCATGGGCACAAGCACCATACATTAAATTGTAGCACGGCTTCAGTGTATGCTGAAAGCCATGGGAAGGGAGCCCACGCATGGCGCAGGCTGACTGTAGTTATTGAACAGGTCTATACAACTTTTCTCTATATAATACATCCAAGGTCACTAACAACAGTGCTTATATTTAAAAAATAACTATTTGGTATAGAAAACATACAATACAATCCCCACATATGAAACAGAAATACAGAATGGGGGCAATATGTCATCAGTCCACCAACCACCAGCAACTTAAGACAGGAAGGACTTGCAAAGAGATGTTTACTTACAATTAGGAAGAAGAAAGTGTTTGAAGTATTTTCTCCCCAATAATTCCTCAGTTGCACCCCACAGGAAGCAACCAACCAGGCACAACCTGGACATAGGAAACTTTCTCTCTATATATAAATTTCACCCCTCAGTCAAAATTCCCAGGGGTCAGTATGGCATTGCCGTATCGATGAACAGAAATTGATACTTCACCAGTGTTTCCTTCATTGTCTGCTCTCCCTGATTGCATCTGCAGATCACAAATACCAATAAACAGGGAGCGTAAGCGGTGCATCAATCTTACTAGAAATGATTGCTTACCCCAAAGTTGCCCACGATGGGTCTGCAAACTGTCCTGATCTATTTGTCATCTAAGGAGTCCAACATAACCTCCTTGCCAGCAAGTATTCATTAAATCTTCGGCAATTAAAGGAATGCCACAGTAGCAACTCTTATGAAAAATTATTCTTTTTAATAGGCAGGACTCACTCTCAGACTGACTGCTCCTTTGAGACCAAACATTCCCTCCAAAAATATTGAATTGCAGAGCAGTGTGTGCAAACATTTGGGATTCAATTTTATTTTTAAAATTCTTGCAAAACACAAAGGATGTTTGTTTATTCAAACTAGAGTAGACTCACTGAATCAATGAAACATACATAAATGTACTTACCAAGGGTTCATTGATTTAATGGCTCTATAAGTGTACTTACCAAGCATCCATTGATTTAATGGGTCTGTCTAGCTGAATGAAACAACTGGATTTAGGCTGAAGCCTCCAGAGGTATCTGAGCCAGAAACAATGATGGGATTTAAACCTGGAAATTTAGTTTCAAAGGCTCTTGGGTGCTAGTCTTTCCTTCCCTGCTAGAGACAGTAAAACCTATTGATATGATAGTGTAACTGCTTTTTGTTGTTGTTTCCTGTGACACTGTTTAGATTTTAGAAAGTAATTTAACTGCTAGTATTACAGTTTGAGTCTCCCTTATCTGGAATTCGAAAATCCAAAATATTTCAAAATCCAAAAACCTCCACATGGGTGGCTGAGATAGTGGCATCTTTGCGTTCACACATTTTGTTTCATGTGAAAATTTATTTTAAAATATTGTATAAAATTACCTTCAGGCTATGTGTACAAAGTATATGAAGCATAAGTGAATTTTGTGTTTAGACTAAATGGAGTTTAATCTCATCTCCAAAGTATCTCAGTATGTACATACAGGTTAATTCTCCCTTATCTGGAATTCTGAAATCTGAAATATTCCAAAATCGAAATTTTATCTGCAAGGATGACTGAGATAGTGGCTTATTTGTCTTCTGCTGGTTCTGTATACACAAGCTTTGTTTCATGCACAAAATTATTTAAAAATATTGCATATAAAATTACATTCAGGCCATTTTTTGTAAAGTGTATACAAAACAAATGAATTTCATATATAGACTTGGGTCTCCTCTCCAAGATAGCTCATTATGTATATACAAAAAAGCAAAAATCTGAAAATCTCCAAAATCCAAAATACTTCTGGGCCCAGGCATTTTGGATAAGGGAAACTCAGCCTGTAGTTGGTATCTCCCACACTATGTTGTCCAGCAGTTAATGACTATTGATTGATTGATTGATTGATTGACTATGTCAGACTTCAGGCAATACATTGTTCCTGCAGATTGAGTAAGGGAGGCAGAGACCTCTGCCGCCTTCAGTGCTTTTCCTTAGTTTTGCCTTTGGCCCTTCCACATTCTGGGCTAAACCTGCTAAATTCTTTCTTTTCTCTTTTTTTAAGATGCAGGTGTGACTCTGGAGCTCATGTGTTGGTATCAAGATTGGTTCAAGGATATAACATGTTCTTTATTGTTGCCATTGTTGCTTACATTTATATCCTTCCCTTTCCTGCAAAGAAAGGCCACCAGGACATTCTCTGTAAGCATGATTTACCTTACAGGCTCACTCTGCCTCTGAACCTTACAGGGCCACTCTGGGATGGAAATCACCTTGAGTTCACTACATAATAAAGAATATCCAAAAGAGCTTTTCTCATGGATAGACTCTAATCTCATTTACTTTCACTACTACATCACTTGACCTCATGGCCAATTTTGAAATCTATGTATGTTTGTTTTTGAATCATTCCAAGAACACAGCCAAGTCTCAAAAAGTTGTCCATGGAGCCATCTTGGTTCAGAGGCAGAATTTCTTATAGTGGAATTCATAATGCATAAGCAAAGACAAGGTGAGTTCAAAGCTCCAGTGCTTTTACAGTATAAATGGCTTGGGTCCAAAATATCCATCCCACACACTCAAGTCCTCTGGGAGAAATCTGCTACAACCAATAAAAAACAGGTTATCTACAACTGCCCAGAGAACCTTTTCGGCTATCACTCCCATACTATGGAATGGCTTGCCAAATGAGATCCATCTTATAACCACTCTTTAAAAGCTGTTAAGATGGATCTCTTCCGGCAGGCCTTTCCTGGATAGACACCCAGCCACCAAAGAGAGAAAGTAATGGATCGATCCCGTTTGCTGTTTGCTTGTCTATTGTTGTTTGTTTTTATCTATTGTTGAAATTGTTATTTATCTTTTAAAATGTTTTAAAGTGTAAAATGTTTCATTCTATTTTAAGGGAGGGAGGGTTGGGGATATGATTTGTATGATTTTTAATGTTGTAAGTCACCCCGATTGCCTGAGTGCAGATGGGGTGTGATATTATTATTATTATTATTATTATTATTATTATTATTATTATTTACCTTTCCCAACAACTTGGTGAATGTAAAATTAGCAGGTATGGGCTGTTAGAGCACAAAGATGAAACATTACTTACCCACTGAGCAGTGGCATCCCTAGGGTTGGTGTCACCCAGCGTGGTAACTCAAGGTATCACTCCCCTATTGACTTCCTCCCATTTCACACCATACAGAATCCTTAGCAATGCTTTTCTGCACCAATATTACTCATAAACTGTAATTCCCATATAGCACTGAATATAATGCTAATAGTTGTGACATAAACAACTAGCAAAATTAAAATTATACCTTCAGATTACAATACCATATGCATTACGTATGCATAACGAAGATTTGGTTAAAATTGCATGTTTTTAAAGAAAATTTTAAAAGTTTTTTTTAATTTCAAACAAAATGAAAAAATTTAAATTTAAAAATTTGAAATTTTAATTTAAAAAAAATTCTGGGGCACCTCCTTTCTCCTCCCACTGAGCTTCACCCCACTTCCACCATCTTTTAAAGCATTTTGAAGAGAAGTAGATGAATGCCACAGCGCATTTCTGTCAAAAAAGGAGATGTTTGAGAAGTAGTGTTGTCACTCCCCTTAAAGTGTCACCCACTAGTGACGCCACTGCCACTGAGTCTAACCCACATCAGCTTGTCCATACTGTCAGGGACCCTGATCTGTGAGAAGCTATTTTTAAAGCCTGCATGCTTTCTGAGAGAGATGATTTCAGAAAGGGAGTTGTGTTTGGGAAGTGAGAGAGTTAATTGTCCACTCCCTTCATGTTATGACCACAGCTGTCCTTGAAAATCTTTCCTCACCCCACATGACAATTAGGTATGGAAAGGGTCTTCTGCAAACTAGGATCCCTGATTGCATGGACAGACCTATGTGGATACCATTTGTACATATTGTTGTTAGCTGCCTTCAAGTCAGCCTCAATTCATGGAGACCCTGTGGATGAAACATCTCCAGGTCTCCCTGTCCTCAACTGCTCTGCTCAGGTCCTGCAGGTTCAGGCCTGTGACCTCCCTAATTGAGTCTTCCTCTCTTTCTACCATCTTTCCTAGCATTATTGTCTTTTCTAGTGATCCATGCCTTCTCATGATGTGGCCAAAGTATGACAGCCTCAGTTTAGTCATCTTGGTTTCCAGGGAGAGTTCTGATTCTTGGCTGTCCACGGTATCCTCCGTACTCTTCTCCAGCACCACATTTCAAATGAGTCGATTTATTTCTATCAACTTTCTTCACTGTCCATCTCACACATCAGTACACGGTGATGGGGAATACCATGGTCTGAACAATCCTAATTTTAGTGTTCAGTGTTAAATCTTTTCACTTTAAGATCTTACCTAGATCATGCAAGGTATGAAATATGTGTCCTACTGAGCCCGTTATGTTGTATTATGCTGAGGAAGGGTGCTTGCTAATACTAATAATCCCTTTCAAACTACATGTAGAAATCTGACTACATGTTGCCATTGTTAACACACTGGTAATAAACTTCTCTGTTGAATTTGATCAGACTTGCTACAATTCCCTGTATATTATTCCTGCTTAATATGAGTGAGGGAGCTAAGAGAGCTGAAACACCCAGGGCAAAAGTGGCAGCAAATGTCTTTAAATGCATCGAAGTAGAAAAAGCAAACAAAAAGGAAGGGCAGATTATTTCAGAGATTAAAAGGTCAAAGGCCTTTGTGCAGAAAAGCAAACCTCAAATCCATTCAAAGCCTTTACCACAAGATCAACCAAACACCCAAATCTGAGGGCTCAGTCATTCCAGGCCTGCTTGGAAAAGAGTATGGGAGATGTGTAGCTCCAGTACAGAACATTCCTTGCCTGGCAAACATACACTTGTGGTTATTGATTTGCTCTCTGATATGTCCCTTCAGCACAGATTGTCCTTTGAGTCTTCTTCGAGGCCTTGCACAAATTGTGACCTACCTTAGCCATATGCTACTTAGACCGGTTGCCAATAGCAAAATTGGAAGTTATCTCAAGCCAATGGTAGGCCATTATATTTAGACAGATGGGTTATGTTTTAGTTGAATAAGATTCATACATTGTGCAAGCAGAGGCTAGGGGTGTGTCCACACTGAAAATTAAAGCACTTTTGGTGATTTAGTGGATGTTCCCCTCTGCTCCCTGGGCCTATGGGAGTGAGACTTATGTTTCAGATTAAGATTTTGGGTGGATTCCAACCAGGGCTACCTGGTGGCTCTCAGGTCAGTATGATGGCAAATCCATTTTGGGATGTAGTGTGAATTTTAAATAAGGTGTTCAAAGTGCCCATTTGAGGATAGAGTTTAGCCTCTCGGACAGATTGTTTAGATTAAAATAGAGGTGAATTCAATGCCCTACTGACATGGAAGCCTGTGGCCAGGTGTGATCACAGCCTGACTTTCCCTATTATTCCTTGCTATCAACCAGAAGCCTGAGTAAGATATGGCTTTTCAGTCATGAAACTCACTGTGTAAATCTGACCCACCCAGCAGCTGGTAAGAGGTCTTCTCCCCATATCCCAACCACCCTTGCTCTGGCCTCTGAGGGAGAGATGAGCAGCCAGCATCTATCCCCACTGCCACCCTCTTTTCCTTATACAGTGGGCCCTTGGTATCCACTGGCATTTGGTTCCAGGACTCCCTGTGGATACCAAATTCGTGGCTGCTCAAGTCCCATCAAATACAATGGCATAGTAAAATGGTGCCCCTTATAATAAAATGGAAAACCAAGGTTTGCTTATTGAAATTTATATTTTTAAAAAATATTTTCAAACCATGGATGCTTGAATCCATGGATAAAAAATCTGTGCATATGGAGAGCTGACTGTACATCGTAACTTACTTAGATTGTCAGCCTGAAAGCAGGGGACAGTCAAATTACTTGTTTTTAAGCCACCCTGGGTGACCTTTTGGTTGAGGGACAGAATATAAACACCATAAATGAATAAAGTTCATATGAAATAAATAAATGAAATAAGATGAGGAGAAAGTTGCTTTTGAGGGTGCAAAAATACAATTAAGATAGTTTCTTGACTGTATTTTTGCGCCTTCAAGAGCAACTTCCTCCTCATCTTGAGTTGTTTTTGTATTGCAGCCTTCCTGCAAAAAAGAAAGAAAGAAAGAAACCAGGGAATACACAACAACCCTATGAGGTAGGTTAGGATGTCAGATAGTGATTTGCTGACAAGTTTCACATCTTGGTAGGGATTTGAACATGGATCCTAGTCCAGCACTCTTAACCGTGATACCACTCTGGTTCTCAAAAAGCACTTTGCTGTAAGTAACTATCACTATTCAAATCTTCTGTTCCATCGTATTCCTACGGACTGTCAGAATGAAAACTAAAGCAGGTTCCTATACATTTCATGGTTGTGTAAATGGAATTTCAGCAGGTGTTGTTTGTTCCCTGTTTGTATGACAAGCAACACCTGACGAAATTTCCTCTTCTACCCATCCATTAAAGGGACAGGAACTCTCTCTAGTTTTCACTCTAGATCACTTTTCACTGATTTATTATCATCTGGAGACGGCCAAAAGCATTGTAAAGGAATCCTGTGGCAAGTCATACTGTACCAAAGGCTAAGTATTACTCTAGCCCTAGTTTTTCCAGGATGAAAAATTAAGAGCAAAGCACCACCTTGTGGTCTGATGCATTTACTAAAGCAAATCTGATGCATTTACTAAAGCAGACTTCTTTCTGCACAACTTCTGTTTTTTTCTCCAGGCCATGGTTTTACCAGGAGCAGGGGGTTTCCTCCAGCATATGAGGAGTAAAACAGCTTCTGTTGGATTTCTATTTATGTCTCACATCTTTAATGCCCAGGGAAACAGGGGACAGGGGGACACTGTGACTATCTATCTGTCTATTGGAAATGCTCATAATCTTTGTCTTTTGCTTCTAAACGTAGGTGGCCTTTATTTCTAACCACACACCAGTTTTCCCATCTTCTGCATGATACTTGGGGGACGGGGAGAACTGCCAGGCTATATCATTCTCTCATCTGTGGTTTTGCAGGAATGCAGTGGGTACTTGGAGGTGTCATCCAGGAATGTATGTGTGGGAAGAAACATCATCACTAGCAAGCAAACACAATGTTTTATCTGGATTATTATTATTATTTAAAAAGCTGAGCTGAAATCTTCACAACCATATGGTGCTTGATCAGCATATTAACATGAGATAAACAGGATGTCTGGAGCAAAGAAAAAACCCTTGAAAGTGAATGGTAACAACACTGGGGATTGTGTTGTGTTAACCATCTATTTTGAAGTAATGTCTTCCCTCACTCCCAAGTAGGAATAGAAGATGGGAATTTAGCATCCTTTTTTAAAAAAATACTTAATCAACATTGTACAGCATATGATGAGAACGAGAAAAAGGGCACTAAATCTAAGCTTTCTGGTATGGGCAAATACCCCAAATTTGTGAATTAGGCTTCCTTCTTTTGACAGAAGGCCAAGCTTCTCAAATCCTTGTAATTCCATAGTGCCATAGCCTTCAGGTTGTCAGTTTGAATAATGTTTATTTTTAAGGATGCTCACCATCTGAAAGCTAGACTGGACATCCCCAAATGCAAATTTCAGTGTTGCTGCTACTTACCAACCTTTGGGGGGAAAAAACTCACACCCTTAAAAGCAAACTGCTGTAATTAGCTGTCAAACCCACAGATGTTTGATGTTTTAAGAGTACTCATTTGGGGGGCAGTAACAAAGCACTGGGGCAGAGGAACCCACTTCAAAGCTCTGCTAATCCTCATGGAGGTGATGCACAGGGACAATAGGAGAGAGGCGTTTCACTGGAGGGAGGCCTTAGTGATGAAGAGGCCTAATCTCTGACACCTTCGCTGAGCAATGGGACTTCTAATTATGTTAATAAAAATGTCTACTGACCTGAGGGAGAAGAAAAATGAGGGAGGGATTAAAAATTCATACGTATTATGTGAAGCTTTTTGAGGCAAGATCGCCAAAGAGAGCAATTGAGAGAGAGAGATTCTTTAATTCAAAATAAATCAGGGTATCTATATATTCAGGATACCCAGATTTCTTTTTAATTAAAGAACTTCTATGCAAACCCAAAGGGTGACCTTGGGCAAGTCACACTCTCTCAGCCTCACAAGATGACTATGGCAAACTCTCTCTGAAGAAACTTGCCATGAAAACCCCAAGATGAGTTTGCCTTAGGGTTACCATAAGCTGGAAAGGATTTGAAAGGCACACAACCACCAAACAACAACAACAATGATATATTCAGGATATAGAGATATCTTTTGATACAAGATATAGATGCCCTGGATCTATCTATATGCAGAGACAAAGAGAGTTGTGAAACTTTAAAAATCAGTTTGTAGTAAATGAGAGGGAGGTTTTAAATCTCAAAGGCATCCCAAAAGAGAAGTCGGTTGACATAGTTTTAGACTATGTAAAGTAATATGCGAGTGCTTATTACATTTTCTTCCAAGGAATTCAGAGTAGCATACACAGTTCCATATTCTTTCCCTCCTCACAACAACCTTATGATGTCAGTTAGACAGAAAGTACTGAAACTACTCTGGCCCTCTGTGAAGCATACAGCAGGCATATACACTTTGACACATGCATTGCTTATTGCTCAATGCACACAACTGAATACCTATGAAAATAATGGGCAAATTATTGTAGCTGTGTCTTGAGCCCTATGCTGGGGAAACTGTGAAATATAAATTAAATAAGTAAATATTAAACACACCACCAATGGGTTACTGGCTGATAGGAGATGTAATCTAAAACTTTGTGTAAAAATATTACAGATACACACCAGTGGGTTATTGGCTGATGGCAGATGTGATCTAAAACTCTGGAGTTTGTTGGCCTGGGGAAGATAGTACTAGGGAGCATCTGTTCAGAAACATATATTTGTTAGTCTGGAATAACAGTATGCAAAGAGATCTTGTAGTCAGGGCTGCTTCCAGGGAGGTGAGGACCACACCAGGTGATACCTAAGATGGGGGTATCTGCCTTCCAATGTAGAGTGTACTGCTGTGCCTCTCTACAGATAGACCAGGACTCTGAGAAACTGAAAGTCATGGGAAGGACCCAGTCCCACCCACTCGGAGGGGACAAGGACACCAGCCGGGACACTGTTGGCATGCCAGCACGAATTCCTGTAGGCCTCTCCTGTCCCTGAATGGTATCTGGACCCCTTTGGGGCTTATGAACATCCCATGACACAGACAGTCCCTTCAGGTACTTCAGTCCACTAATCACTGGCAACAAATGGATTGCAGTGTTTCTGTTCTGTAGCAGTCCAGTCTATTCTTGAGGGACCATTGGCCTGGCATCCCTAAGCCTTGGAGTGATAGTGTGACTTACTGCACTGGGCTGCCACTGTTCATAGCACCTTTGGGACTAACTGTGCAATAGAAATTGTAGCATAAGCATTCATAGAATTGGTCTGCTTCCTCAGATGCAGGGGACCCTATAGCCCTCCTGATGTATGTGAGTCCAGTTCCTATTAAGCCCAACCAGCAGAATGTTGATGGATGATTTGAACAGAAGTTCAAAAACAAGAGGAGGGCCACATGTTCCTCATCCTTGATTAGTTCTATAAAACTAGCAAAGTGCACCTTGTTTTTACAAGTATGGGATCTGTGTGAAGGGATGAGCAATGTGTTCCTAAATGTATGTGCACTGCTTCTCTGAAGGCCACATCTCAGTACTGGTAAGTACTTTCACTACTTTTTGCCTAATTGACTTTGTAGGGTCTGTAAGGAGGAAAAGAGCAGGGAGCCCTATATGTTACCTTGGATTCCTTGCATGGGGGGAGTAACAGAGAAAAATAATAATAAAGTAGTAGAACTTGGGAGCAGTATTTCCTGTAGAGGAGAGGTGGTGAACCTATGATCCTGCTGAGAATGTTGGACTTCAACTCCTATGAGACCTACCTAATATGACCAGTGGCCAGGGATTCTGGAAGCAGTAGTTTGACAAGAAGCAGCCAGCCACTGGCTCCCTTTTCCTGCTGCAGAAAGAACAATTTTGATTCATCCAATAAATATCAGAAAATTTTGATGGCAAACTTAGGTTGGTAGATTCACTTTTCATTTGACGAGTTCTTGTATCTTGAACAAAAGCATGACTGGGAGAGCAGCTATCCATAGCATAAATGTGACATTTTGGCTCATTTTTTGATCAAAGCACAAGAATAAAGAAAATAAGGTGATCATCCTAGCCAAGTAAATTTAACATATAGGTAGCCATCTGGGGGCAGAGAAGATAGCTGCTGTAAAGTGGACATTCAGGGGTAATAAAGAGTGTACACTTTTTAAATATCTTCTGTAGCTGTGTCTTTAACAGCTGCTTGCTGTGTATGAATTAGCAGGTGAAATCTTTCACGGCATGAAGATAAATGTTACTATCAGCTAATTGCTTCCTATCAAGTTGCTAAGAACTTAAGAAGATTCTTGATGAATGAAGTCCAAGCTAAGATCCATGTAGTCCAGGATTCTGTTTATTCCCACAGTGGGTTAGCCAAATACCTCCAGATATCCTTCTAGTAATGCGCAGAGCCAATTATCTTATCAAGACACAAAGCCAAGGGCAGTGAGGAAAGTTGGCAACTCTAGTGAGAATGTCTGCTTTTTAACTTAGCGGTATTAAAATTACATTCTATGAAGTTACTTGGTGTAGTGGTTTTCTAGATAAATGGAACAAGATTCTGTAACAAAGGCTAGCAAGTTTAGCTTATTAGTTAAGTGTTATAGGTACAAAATCTTTAGTTTGTTTACCAAGCGACAGTGCTAGATCCTAATTGTTGCAACATCCAATTATATCTGACAAGTAAAATATACAGCTGGCCCTCTGTATCCACAGATACTTTATCCTCTGATTCAAGCATCCACTGCTTGAAAATATTAAAAATATATAAATTCCACAAAGCAAACCTTTATTTTGCTATTTTATATAAGGGACACCATTTTATTGTATTTAATGGGACTTAAACATCCATGGACTTTGGTATCCACTGGAGATCCTGGAACCTAAGGGCAGCAGATATGAAGAACCCACTGTACTTTCTCTAGATTTGGCACTTGATCTAAACACGCCAGTACTCTGTAAGGAGCATTAGTAAAATCTAGTCTTCTCCCTGCTCTCACTCAATACATGTGAGTAGATTGTCATGTGGAAAAACTACCTGTGGATCCTTAATGCTAAAAAATGTTTTTTAACAAGTGGTGAGAAAAAGCTTGGCCTGATTAAACCTTGAGCCTAATTCATGCACTTTTTTTTTGTCCAGCAAATGGAATGAGGGTCTTGACTCCAGAAGTTTCTGCAGTTAGATGTCTTATCAGTATATACAGGATCTAAGCAGTATACAAAGATTAAAATATGTATTACGGGGTATTATATATACAAAATTGATCAGTGATACCTTTTTTGGCCAACCAAAATGCACAACTGAAGCTTGTAATAAGTATATTGTGCATTTCAGTTGGCCAATAAAGGTATCACTGATGGATGTTTGTTTGTATTCGTTAAATGGCCAACACAGCTACCCCAGCATGTTTGATGTATTATATATGTATATTATATAATTCACATTCTTAGCTCCAGAAAACCCTATGATAGAGTTGACATAAATCAGAGATTATTTTGAAGGCACACAACAACAAATTATATAATTATGTGTTGTTGTTTTTATTTTAACTTACATTTATATTTATTTTTATGTAACCCCTGGAGAAAGCCATTGAATTACAATATATATAGGCTGAAATGCATTGGGCTTTCTCAAAAATTAAACCACCACCCATTGAACACTTGGAGACATGTCTCCCTCTTTTCCTGTGGATTCTATTGGGTGCTCTCCATTTTTTGTCTCTTCTCTTCAAAACTCTTACAGCTGTTACAAAGTATATTGCAGGATTAGGGGATATGTTCAGTGAGATTAAAAGGAAAATCAACCCTATGCCACAAGTAGAGAGAAGTGTTGCAAGGGAAAAGAAAGGAAAGAGGAGGCCTTTCCTTCTCTCATTCTCCAAGATCACTCCCACCCCCATATAACTATATTTTGGGGCTAATAGCCAACCAATTTCTTAAGCGCTATAACTTTATATTGCATAACTAGTGAAAATCAGGGAGGGAGATGTAAGGCAAATTTTCTCTACTCTGGTCCCTGAAATCCTGTCCCCATCCCCAAAGTGAATAACTTAGTAACAACATTGCTCCTCCTAACAGGATTTTATTTCCAAAAGACTGGGTCACTCATTATCAAGACAATTTACAGTTTTGTGAAAAGAAAGTTGTACATGCAGATGCCAGAGACCTATTCCTAAATAATTATAGTGTTGTGGTTTTACCAACATTCTGGAATGTCTTTACATCTTGAGCTCCAGGGGAAAGGGGTTTCCCCAGCTTTCTAGTTTAGAACATTTTAGAACTTGGCAGACTATACCTGACACGCACAAAGCCAGAAATTATTCTCTGATGTGATAACCTTTTATCAGGTGTGTTCAGAGTGGGCTTGCTTTTGCCTTTAAGGCTGTGACTTGCCCAAGGACACCCAGTGGGTTTCCATGGCTGAGCAAGGATTTGAACCCTGGTCTCCAGAGTCATAACCCTAAATGTAAACCACTACACCATGCTGTCTCTCAATGAATTACACACAAACCTATTGGCAATCAAGTGTGAAAAGAGAAAAGAAAATTATCTTTCTTTGAAAAATGTCACTTTCTTTTCAGTGCCAGTTTATAAGGGTTAGGGTGCCTTTGGTGTGCTTCTAAGCAAAAGATATGAGGTGTACATCTTGGGAATACAATACTTTCACTCTCTCCTTGAACCTGCCACATGGTGTTGGTCTTGGACACCTTACTACTTACTAATAAATTTTAAGGGTTCTTCTTTAAAAAATTTAAGGGTTCTTCTTAAATATCACCTAAATGTGTCCTTTTAAAATAATAAATCCTGTCTCTATGAGAGAGCATCATGGCTGTCACAAAACTGTTCCAGAATCTCCAGAGGGGCTCTGGAAGTGACAAGCCAAAGAAGTTACTTTTCCAAGCTCTGTTCCACACAGGATTGCCCTTGTATAAGTAGAAATAAAAACACCACTCGATAAAAGGAAAAGAGCCAGGTGTGCCTATTGCAGATTGGGGAAAAGAAATGCATGGAAGTGTATTGCTACGTGGCAGTGACAATGGAATCTCTTAAAGCAAGATACTGTTGGATAGTACTATAAGAATGAGGAAGTGGACTCTTTCAGGATCAGACAAAAGCTTCATCCAGTTTGTCAGGAGAGAGGAAATTCACAAGGATACAGTAGAGCAAGTAATACCAACTGTAGACCTCCAGATTTTTTTTGGCTCATCAGCTCCTGCAAATATAGCCAATGGTGAGGGATGATGGGAGCTGACATCCAAAATCCCCTGGACAGCATAGTTGCTCACTCCTGTAGAGAGAGGGTAATGTTTTGACTCTGGTATGTGGTTATGAACAGCTATGCTGTTAGGTATATGCTGTCCCCCCCCCCTTTTTTTTAAATAGTGTTGCCAGAAGTAACACATTTGATTCCTATGTATCTGTCCAATAATCCTTTTTAAACTATCTCTGTGAGATAGTTATTTTTTTATTTTATTTAAGAAATTTATAAAGTTACAAACAGTACAATTAAACAAAAAAGAAATATATGATATATAAACAATATCAAAAATCTAAAGAAAAGAAGAAGAAAGATGAAAAAAGAAAGAGAAAAAAGAAAAAATAGAGTTGTGAGATAGTTATTTTTTTAAATTCTGGCAATGAGTTCCACAGGTGAATTAAGTTTGGTGTGAAGGAGTCTTAATTTTTCTTGGGAACTTGTGGTTATCAAAGTGCTGATGAACTCCTGCTTCTATCATCCCCTACCTTTTCCCACACTGGCAAAAACTGATAGGAGTTTGAAGTCCAATAACAGCTGGAGGACCACAGATTGATCTCATCCTGTTCTTGTACTAGCTAATTTGTAGGAAGATGTAGTTTCATGAAGGAAGAAATAAGGGGAATCTTGCAACTGTCAACTTTTCTCTGTATGTTTAATGGCAGGCAGTGTATGTTTAATCCAGGACCTCATTAATATATGATCTTATGCACACTTATTTGGGAATAAAGCCCATGGAGCTCTGCTTGGCTTCTGTAAGAACATGCATGAGGCTAGGCTGGAAGACAGAACAGAACCTCCTACCATTCAAAAAGGAAAAACATGTCTCTCTGTGTGTTATGTTGTGTGCCTTCAAGTCATTTCTGACTTATGGCAACTGTAAGGCTACCCTAAAGCCAGGGTTCAAATCACTACTCTGGCATGGAAACCCATTGGGTGACCTCAGACAAGTCACACTCTCTCAGCCTCAGAGGACGGCAAACCTCCTCTGAACAAATCTTGCCAAGAAAAACCCATGATAGGTTTGCTTTAGGATTGTCATGAGTTGGAAACAACCAGAAGGCACACAATAATATCAAAATCAAAAAAACAAAAAGGTAATAACCTCTGGGAAAAGAAAACAATTATGGTTCCAGTAGCAATAAGTCTTCTGGAAGCAATTCCAAATGAACTGGGAGAATTTCTGAATGAGATTGCCATAGACAGGCTCACCATAGGACAATTATAAAAGGTATCAGGGCTTGGAACACGCCCCATTATACAGAGATTCTTGGACAGAACATAAGTCACTGGAAAGTCTCAACTCCATGCATCTGAGGAAATAGGCACAAGTCCATGAAAGCTCATGCCACCTACTCCTCTCTTTCATTTAGTTTCAAAGGTGCTACAAGATCCCTTGGCATACTGATTTTCCAGGCCCACACAGCTATGTCTTTGAATTCTGCACTCAGTGATACCTGGTATCAATTTGTATGCAGAAAACATCATACAAAGAGCAGGTTTAGACTCAGAAGAAGTAGTAAAGATAGGCAGAAGGAACATCAACAATCTACTATGTGCAGGTGACAATATACTACTGACAGATAACATCATGGACTTGGAACAATTACTAAGGGAAGATCAATGAAGAAAGTGCAAAGACAGGCTTGTTGCTGGTCTTTAAAAAAACAAAAATAACAACCACAGAGGATCAACATAAATTTAACCTAGACAGTGAGGAATCTGAAATGGTTAAAGAGTTCCTGTACCTTAGAATCGAACATTGATCAGAAAGGAGACGGAAGTCAAGAAACAAGAAGACTAGGAATGGGAAGGGCAACCATGAAAGAACTAGAAAAGATCCTAAAGTGTAAAGATATATACAACAGAGCACTAAAGTCAGAATGGTTCAGGTTATTGGATTTCCTATTACCATAGGAGCTGGACAGTGAAGAAAGCGGATAAGAAGAAAATCAAGCCGAGAAGCAGTGCTGGAGAAGAATGCTTAGGAAACCATGGACAGCCAAGAAGATAAACAAATGGGTCATAGAACAGATCAAGCCTGAAATTTCCCTGGAAACCAAGATTATTAGACTCAGGCTGTCCTAGTTTGGCCACATCATGAGAAGGCATGATGCATTAGAAAAGACAATAATGCTAGGAAAGGTAGAAGGTAGCAGAAAAAAGCAAGACTGCATGCCAAATGGATAGACTCAACCAGAGATATCATGGGCCTGAATTTCCAGGACCTAGTAGAAGACAGAGGGTCTTGGAGAAATCTCATCCATAGGTTTGCCATAAGTGGAGGAGAGCAGCTGGCAGCAACAACAACAACACCTTGTAGTCCGCAAAACTGTGACATAACACTGTCTTTTGGATGGGTGCGTTTCTCATTGCCCTCCCAGTCTTAATGTTGAATTCCTCAGTGAAAGCAGGGTGACCAGATGTCCTCACCGCCAAGGAGAACAAGGCACCACAAAATATAGGTCCATTGAGGAAAAATGTAGGGCATGACCAAAGAAAAGCTCAAGAACACTCCTATAAATAAATGTCAATGAATGCTTCTGAGTCATGCTCCAAATGGAGGACAGTGCCATGGCCTGTTCAAAGTGGGGTCGAACTGAGTTATTTCTACACTGTAGACCATTGATTCAGCCATAATGGGGCTGAAGTCCCAAATAATAATAATAATAATAATAATAATAATAATAATAGGTTTTATTTGTATCTCACCTCTCCACAGAAGGCTCTAGGTGGGTTACAATAAAAATACTTAATTAAAATACATGCTGTATATACTGGACTATAAGTCAATCTCATGTATAAGTTGAGGGGAAAGTTTAGGGGCCAGAATTACGGAGAAGTTGAGGGGAAATCTTAGCAGTATGTGACCAAGGATTTAAAGGATGAAGCAAAGGAAAAGGATGTTAAAGATCTTTAAAAATGTTGACAGGCATAACCATTTGTGCTCACCCTAAAGGCTGGGCGGATGAAATACTGGGTTTCCCCACAAATAAGAGACTGTCTTATACAACACTATGAAGTAGATGTTAAAATGAATTAAAGTAGACAGGATTGGAAGGCCAGAGTTTGGGGGTGAGGGATGGAGGGGTCCAGGGCCAGCCTTGCGCCCCCTGCTGCCTGGATCTGCCTTTGCCCTGGGGATGCTGGCTTCTCTCTCTCTTTCCCTCCTTCTTCCTTTCTTCCTTCTGCTCTGGGCCAGGGCTTTGTTTTCCTGCCGGCGGCGTCTCTCTCTCTCTCGATCTGGGCTTCCTTTCCAGAGGCTGCCCTTATCTCGCCCCGCACGTTGCCTAAGAACACAATGGCAGGGGCTCCGCAGGAGAGGAGGCTATAAAAGAGGCGGCCCAGGAGGCAGCCAGCCAGATGCTCCAGAGAAGAGCCCAGCAGCAGCAGCACTAGCAGCCTCTCCTCTCCTCTCCAATCCTCCTCTTCCCTGCTGCCTAGCGCCTTGCCAAGCCCTCTCCAGCCTCAACCACTGCAAAAGGGATCTCCTCCTCTCACCTGGAACCTGGCGATGGATTGCCTGCCATGGACCATCCTCGCCCTCCTCCTGGTCCTCCTGAGCATCCCCCAGGCAGGTAAGAGCAGCAGCAGCCAGAAGAAGGAGAAGGAGACCTTTCCCTTCTGCTTCTTCTGCTTCTTTTTAAGAGTCTTGGGTCCTGGGTTTGAGTGATTGTGATGATGCTGATGCTTTCCTGGCAAGGTTCATTCATTCCGAGGGTGGCTTTGCCCTTGCCATCCTCTGAGGCTGGAGCGCTGGACTGGGACTCTGGAGTCCTGGGTTCAGATCCTGGCGCAGCCATGGAAACCCACTTTGGGCGAGTCACACTTTCTCAGCCTCCGAGGATGGCAAACTCTCTCTGTAGAAACTGGCCAAGAAAACTCCGTGAGAGCGTCGCTGGAAGTCCGAAGCGACTTGAAGGCACCATCATCATCATCACCATCTATCATCATCATTATTCTGTATTACGGATGCTAAAGCAGGCACCCTTGGAAAGATAAAGACGGTGATGGTGATGGTGAGGATAGTAGCAATAGCAAGTGCATTTCTATACCTGGCTCCATGCTCTGGAATTTGGGGATTTGTAGCTTGGAGAGCCATGTAGCCTCCTCCGTGAGGGAGCCCTGGCGCCACAGCAGGCTCAAAGTTCCCAGGATTAAATAGCCTGGAGCCACGGCAGTTCAAGCGGTGTCAAACTGCGTTGATCCTTCAGTGTGGACGCAGCCCTACATTTCTTTGCGCTTTGTCAGCCCTAAACCGAAGGGAAGCTATACCTGAGAAAATGCTCCAAGGGAGGAAATAGCTCAATTTCTTCTCATCTGGCATGAAGGGATTGGCTGGGGGGTCCTCCATTTCCCGGACATGTCCTCCATTTCCACCTTCTCTCCAGAAGGAACGTCAGAACCTCCTCCATTTGGAGCATGGATTTATATTTCTGTGAGTGGTTTCGTTTTTGTTTTTAGTTTTTCTTGGGTCATGTCCTACATTTTTTCCCTTGAATGTCCTCCATTTTCCAGTGCTTTGTCCTCCTTTCTGTGTAACACGTAGCTGGGGGAACTTTGGGAGATGCTCTCCAGAGGCCCTGTAGAACTACACATCCCAGGATTCCATAGGACGGGAGCACTTAAAGTGGGGCTCTTGAAGTGGCAACACACTGTTTCTTCATGGTTGCAGACACAACGCAGTTTGACAATGCTTTCGCTGCCATAGGATTTGTAGTTTGGTGAACTAGTTAGCTGTCTGTCCAAGAGCTCTGGTGCCACAACAAACTACAGATCCCAGGATTCCATAGCATCGAGCCATGACAGTTAAAGTGGTGTCAAAATCCATTATTTCTACAATGCAGATTTAGACTTGGAAGAGGCTCCACTTATACTGTAAAAATCATCCAGTTTGACACCACTTTGAGCACCATCTTACAGAATTCTGGGATTTGTAGTTTGGTTAGGCCCCAGCCATCTTGGGCGGAGATGGCTAAAGACCTTGTAAAACTACAGATCCCAGGGTCCCATAAGATTGGGGCAACCAGATATCCACCATTCTGCCTTGGAGGAATTCCAAAGAGGTCCTCCATTTGGAGCATCACTTAAGAAGCATGAATGTATAATTCTATATGAGTGCTTTTAGCTGTTATTTTGTAAAGTCCTACATTTCCCCCCCCCGAATTCCCCCCCCCCCCTTTTGCCCTGCCTTGTCCTCCTTTGGAGTTAGGACCTCTGGTCACTCTGCAGAAAAGGGACCTACAGCCCTTAAAAGTGATGTCAGGCTGCTTTCTTCGTAGCAGTGTAGATGCACCCAAGAGGCCTCAGCCTCAACCAAAGTCTTGGCTGAGGCTGAGGCAGCCTGGGGTTCCTTTCCAAATCTCCTGCCTTTTACCCACTCTTTATCACACTAGGGTTGATTTCGGCATTAAAGAGAAATTAAAGCACATTTAAAGCATTCCTCAAATGAAGTGGCAATGGCGAGTAGTTCTGTGAATGATTATCACAACCTGTTGCACAAATAAAGTAATATCAGAAGTGCATTGTTGCTGAAATCCTGAAAGTAAAAAGATGTGCGTTAATGCTTCTTTGTGACCACTTTAATGGTGGGTTTTGTGCAACATCGCATGAAATTGGTATGCGTCATTATGTGATTTTTCATGCCTCCATCCTTTGTGCGCTCACTCACCGCTTTCTTCCCTCTTTCTTTCTATTGCATCTTCTTCTTCCCAGGTGGCGCAGAGCTGAGCCTTTTTGGGAGCACAGAGAAGCCACCGTCCGATGCTCTATCCTTGCCTTTGCGCCGGACCAAGCGTTGTTCCTGCTCCACCCTTTTGGATAAGGAGTGTGTCTATTTCTGCCACCTGGACATCATCTGGATTAACACCCCTGAGTGAGTCCTCCCCCTCCTCTGCCTTAAGCCCTTAATGGAGTCGCTATCTTGCAGAGCTTGCAGCATCAGTAGCCTCCTGCCAGGCAGTACTGACTTCATCCACAATGAAGAAATAGTCCAGTTAGCTTCCAAGATCAGACAGAGTCTCTTAGCAGTGATTCTCAAACTTTGGTCCTCCAGATGTTTTGGACTACAATTCCCAGAAGCCCCAGGCAGCTTGGCCAACAGTCAAGAATTGTGGGAGCTGAAACCTAAGAAACATCTGGAGGACCAAAGTTTGGGAATCGCTGGTACTAGTGCCTTTAGCATGTCTTAAGCTGCATCATCACTGCAGAATTAATGCAATCTGACATGCCTTTAACTGCCCTGGCTCCATGCCATAGGATTTTGGGGGTTTTGTAGTTTGGCTTAGGGCACTGAGCTCTAGTTTGGCAGACTGGCAATTCTGGGCAGTGTGCCCTTCCTAGGAATGAAAAGACAGGAGTCTCGGGGGTTATTCAGATGGGTTTTTTTCAGTGCGACTATCCAAATAATCTCACTCACCCATTCCAGTTTTGATATTCACACTATTTATTTTAATCGGAACCACATCTCTCTAAGTTCTGTTGCCCACACGTGTCAGCACTGCAAATAAAGATGGAGCTGCTGATGCGGATGTATTCTAAACACATTCAAGGCATAGAGAGTTTTATTGCAGTTTATCCTGGCTCTATTCACACTGGTTATTCACACAATGTGAATCTTTTACAAAAACCTAGGGAAACCACCCCCAAGATCAGGTTAATCTCCCCCCCCCCCCCCCCCAAAATGGGTGCATTCAAAATGCATGTGAACAACAAAGATTCAACCCACATTCTACTAGAATTATTTTGATCATCTGCATAACCCTTTAGGTGGCAGGGAGAAGTGTGGAAGTTTGGGGCACCTGGGCCTTTCCACCTCAAAAAGTTCTTAACTGTTAGACATGCTAGGTTGTGACCAAAGATGTGATAGAGAGGCTAGTAAAGGGGTTCCATATTATTGAAATACAGACCAAAGAAAAGGCAGCCAGACTCTCCCCTGCTCCTTTCTGCATCAAGGAATGAAGGGACCCAAGTTCTGGTCTGCCAGGAGAAATAGCAGGAAATCTCTCCATTAATTTACAGGCCAGCATTTTAAAATAAAGTTGGAGATTTATCATCTTTTGTCTAAGTCTTCTCAGTCAGTCAGAGATACATCCCATGGCAGTACCACTTGAGGCGATTCCCTCTCCATAGATAAAATTAATTGTACCAGGCCTCTTCTCCATTGCCTCAGAAATGGAAGAGGCAATAAACTCCCTGGTGAAGGACCCAAACAGTGCCAGTACTTAATTTCTAAGGAGATTGACTAGGTTTGGCCCAATATATATCCCTTATTCCTCCCTTATCTACCTGATGCTAGCAAGCAGAGGGACCTCAAAGAGCTGCAAAGGGGAGATCTAAGTGTACCTGAGATTTGGCATCACCTTAGCACTATGCCCTTTGAATCTGGTGGTCTTAGCTCTATGCACTCAAAAAATAAAATAAAACCTAAACAACCCTGACGATGCAATAAAAGTTGACATCAAGGCCGTGCTGTCGGAAAGAATCACTACCAGTGGAATGCCATTGGATTTGGGTGTAAATCTCCTAGGGTTTACTGCCACGGAAGCATATCCCTTAAGCATTGTGGCTGTAATCCCTGAAACCGATAGGATTTGTGGCAGCCATAAGTATTCAAAGTTGGGGCCCCGGCATATTACTAGGAGAAAAGGCTTCTTCGTAAAAAAATAAAAAAATAAAAAAAGATATGGAGGGTTGTAATCGATTTCTAAAAAGAGCGTAAAAGTCCCATTAACTTCAATTTAAGGATTCATTCAAAGTACACTCAGTACAGTAACTTGGAGACATACTTAACTATTGCAGACTTGTACTAACCTGGCCTTAAAGTAATTTTAAATGCTTCTGGGCATCCGCATATAGGGTTGTCTAACACAGTCATTTTAAAGCCAGTTCAACTGTTTGTTTTGGGCAGTGGGTATGTCTATAATCTTACTTTAATTCATCCATAAACCAACTAGTTTACAGAAGTGTTGTAATTTTAATGGATTCTTTTAAGACAAAATCTGGCCACATTCTTTCTTTGGACTCCCAACTAGCTTAAAACAGTAATGTGAAGAAGGGTCTGTGGTTAACCATCTTGCTTTACAGATGAGCAAAGAAAATCTTAGATCAGGGTAGGAAACATACAATACTCGAGATGTTGCTGGACTGCATGTCTTAGCAACTCCAGCCAGCAAGCGCAATGGTGAGGAATGCTGGGAGCTGCAGTCCAGTATTATCTGGAAGGATACATAATTCTTATGCTTAGCACTAAACCATTTGAAGTAATTGTGTGTGTGCAATTCAAAGCATTCTGATAAGTGTACTGAAATACATACACATTTTAAAAGTTATCTAGCACTAGCATATACGTAGTGTTTTAATAACCATTTTAATACATAGTTGGGATTGGGTTTCTTTGCTAAATAGACAGGAGCAATGAAAACCTTCTAGTATTTATTTAGGACAGACTTTGGTGGATGCTGTTGAGTATGAGGTCTACATATCAAAATATCTCATGTTTATGTAGATGCAAACCTGTGTCTGAGATTACACTTCCTGACAAGTGTAAAGTTACTAGTTATTAGTTAAGAAAACTGAGTAAATATGTTATCAGCCTGAGCAGTTTTATTCTTGC
Source organism: Sceloporus undulatus (assembly GCF_019175285.1). Lineage (NCBI taxonomy): Eukaryota > Metazoa > Chordata > Lepidosauria > Squamata > Phrynosomatidae > Sceloporus > Sceloporus undulatus. The sequence goes on from NC_056525.1 coordinate 171,188,741, forward strand.
AAAATAAATTAGAACCCTAGAGTTCCTGCAAATGAAATTAATGTTTTCTTTCCTCTTCTTCATAACAGGCAGACTGTGCCATATGGGTTGGGAAGTGCTTCTCGAACTAGACGCTCACTGGAAGATTTACCTCTTCGAAGCCTTCAGGGGTCTCCGAACAGATGCCAATGTGCTAACCTGAAAGACAAGAAGTGTACCAACTTCTGCCAGGCTAGAAAAGAACACTGGTATGTACTAATGACACCAGATCCTATCTTATCTTGGAAGCTAAAATGAATTCCAGGTGTAAGCCACCTCTGAGTATTCCTTGCCTAAGAAAGCCTTATGAAATTCATGGGGTGGTCATAAGTCAACAGGCAACTTAAAGGCATGTGCACACACAGCTGCACTGTTTTGTCCTCTTTTGCCTGTGCTGTCAGGAACTAAGTAATAGATTGCAGTGTACTTATTCAGCCGCATAAGTATTACTGAAAAGGTTCTGAGCAGAGTTTGGGAACCCATCCTGGTGGGAATCTGTGATTTGTTGTCTAAAGATAACATTTCCATCCTCTAAACCTGATCCACAATGACCTGAAGAGGTGCTGATGCTACTACTAAAATTAAGAAAGTTAGATGTGTGTATCTGAGTTTTCAGAAAGCTTAATATTTAGCTACAAAATCAGAGCAGTTTAGTGGATAGTTTATTAACTTTACACAAGGATTCAAATCTTTGTTCAGCCTAAACTACCTGCCAGGTGGTTGTGGTAGTGCATAAGTTTGGAGGAAGGGAAGGATCTAGATATAATTAATAAATACAAGAAAGTTGTACAGTCTGTGTATGGAATGTAAATTTTCTCATAGCTGTGCTTCATTTTTTTCTTCCCGACACATAACAGGATACAGTCCACTATAGAGAAAGGATGGAGACAACTTCCTAAAGATGGAGACTGCAAAGGGTTTGGGTGTGCATTCAGGCAACTAACCAACAGCAAGAAAATGAGAAGGTGAGTTGGTCCTTTTCATCCATTGATTGAAAAAAATATCTTTGCAATTGATTGCAAGACACATTCCAAAGAGACATTGGAAATGTAATATGGGGTGTAGGGTAAGATGACTGCTTCACATGCCAGATACCAAGGGCAGGGACTGGTGGTGAGATGCTATTATCCAGCACACTCTGCACCTTACAGCCTGGAATAGAAATCATATTGCTCTCCAGATATTGTTGGACTGCAATGCCCAGTAACCGTAGCCAAAATAGCCAATAGAGAAGAATGCTGGGAACTGAAGTCTAAAAGCAACTGGAGGGCAAAATGCTAGCTACCCTGTCTTAAGCTATACCAGTGCCCTTGGCTGTGGTGGAGGACACAGCACTGCCACTAAGTCTTGAATTAAGGCTAAGCAATCTCAGTCCAGTTCGCTTCATGACTCCGTGAGTCGTAAAATGCCATGGACCAGTTCTCAGTTAAAGCAAGATGGATCCTTCACATCATATCCATAAAGCTTTTTCTAGCTTCTACCTTCAAAACACATCACAGATCCATGGTACAAACAGCTTTTGACACAAACACTAACTTGGTTCCATTTCTCAAAAATGCACGCACAAGGCATTAGGAATTGTTATACAGTATCTAAGAAACAGGATCTGAACACCTGTATAGAGAAGCGGCTTTTTGGCTGTTTTGACAAATAGTATTTTACTCACATGCAGGATCCAATACTAAGCATAAGCTTTTCTACAGATAACAGAGGGTATTGCAACTTTCCCTGCAGGATTTGATAGTTTACTTGTGTGCATCACGTGAGAGATGTAGTTCACCTTACTATCATTTATACTGTCTGTATGAGACTTATGCCACCACTTCTGCCTTTGATGGCTTCGGGAGAGAAAGAAACGTTCTTTTTAGGAGAAAACTCTCCTATGTAGTCTTCAGAACAAACAGCAAATTTAGTGAGGAAGTTTACTATTTCTTTTCTTTGTGCCAGGGCAAGATGGCAGCTTTATAAGTTTATACTGGACCAAGTTGTGTGTAGGAACATCTGTTTTTCACATACATTCTCCAGAGCAGCATGGGAAAGTAACAATCTTATAGCATCTGTGCTTAACAATTTGTAATATTCTGCCATAACATTTTTGTAATAATGAAAAATTTATTAGATGAATATACAACTAAACAGAATAGAATGCATGGTTCCTGTGTCTATAAATGCATTCCTATATCATACACATGGTATCTTAACTTATTTAACTTCTTGTTTCTGCAGATTAGATACCATCAGTAACAGCATCAAAGCATCTTTCAGTATTGCCAAACTGAAGAGCAGGCTTCACAAACCAAAGCAGCTGAAGCATAACCGAACATATAAAAAGCAAAATGTTTGGGAAAGCCTGAAGACGACATCTTAGTGGAAAGATCACCAACCCTAATCCTCGAGTCATCAAGAATTACTGACAAAGCATTGCTGAAGCTCTGTTTTGACTTCTTAACATTCCACTCCTGGAAGAGATCAAGGAGTGTTGTTCTAAATATTAACTCTCTAAAGGTAAAGGAGGGCCCAAATAATCTTCCATTTGGACAGATGACAAAGCAGTTAAATACTGCCATCCTCTTGGAATTCAGCTGTGCGGGTTGGGTCAAAGATTGTTCCTTCAACTGACTTTTTTTGAGTGGACTATCAGAAGAAGAAGGGGTAAATTTGGGCTCCAATTGTGAAGAGAGGGGAAAACTGAAGCAGTTGAGTTCATTTAGTTTGACAGGCTTCAGTCAGAGCAGCTCAAAATGCAATGCACAGCTGTTTTGGGATCAAGACGATCAGAAGTGGAGAGGTTAAGATTTAAAAGAAAAGACTTCTGTAGCTTTGACTCTAAATGCAAATTGACTCTGCAAGTTTGATCAGGAGCCATCTCCTATCTAACAGGTCTACCTCACATACTCTGGATTGCACTCTTGCCGAAGTGTTGTTCTAACTTTTTGTGACTTTCATATGTCACCCAAAGTCTCTTATTTAATTTTTTTTAAAAATAGCTCACGGACACCTCTAGCTCACCATTTAGTTCCATCTGAATTTTCAGGGCTGTGGATCAAAACTGTGCTCTAAAACTGATGGGGAAATAATGTTACAGTTGTCTATTCTAGACTTAACACAGTTTTGGCAGAAGTAGGCCTCACTGTGTTTGAAATAATTCTGCTTAGAATGGAGGCATAAAGGGGTTTCCATAAATGGGAGATGAGCATATTTTGAGAAACTGCATGAACATTTACAATCCAAAGATGGTAAGGTCTTACAATGTTCAGTGTAATGTGGAGATCTGAATAACCAGTATTCTGATATGGGGCTCTGCTGCCTGGACCTGATTTCAACAAAAAGAGAGGTTCCTAGAAAGCAAGAGATATTTTAGAAAATCTCTAGAAATGGGAGAAAGTGAAATGTGGCTGTTGGTTTAAAAATAAGGCCAAAGGTTAATATTTAGTTAATGTTAGTAGGAGTGAATTTATCTGTTCTGACTGAATTTGCTGAGTAGGGTCTGAACTGGCTTTTGTATGATGTGCTTTTATAAAATCTATCTATCTATATATAATATATTTATATCATGGAATTGTCATTATATTTGCTATGTTGAATATACATTGAAACAGGCCATATTGGTCTATGCACGTCTTACATATTTCTGTATGAAATTTGGGAAATGCCTTATGCCTGTTAAGGTAACATATGAGAAATAAATATTTTAAGTACTACAGTGGTGTCTTTCATGATGCTGTTCAGTTGCCTAGACTAAATGACAGACATTTAGGGAGGAGGAACATTTTACACAATGGTTGATTAGCCCACTTTTAATAAAACCCTCTGAGTTCTGTCTTGGAAGAGGTGGCAACAGTCTAAACCTCTTATTGAACAGCTGCTTAGAATGCAGCTGGTGGCACTTTTCACAACCTGTAGCTAATGGTGGTGGCAAAAGCATCACCCTTTTGTCAGGCTGCTGTTACAGTTACAGGTGTAGTGAATTAAAATGTGACCACACTGTTGAGCCAGCATGGTGTTCAGCTAGGACTCTGAGTTTGATCTCTGCTTGGCCATGGAAACCCACTGTGTAACTTTCAGCAAGTCCAGTCTCATAGCCTGAAAGAAAGGCAAAGACAAACCCTCTCTGAACAAATCTTGCCAAGAAAACCATGTGATAGGGTCACCATAAGTTGGAAACAACTTGAAGCACACAAAAACAACCACCAATTTACCCTATTAAAACACATAGGATGGCTTTGTGTCCTTCTTTATAGAGGTCAGTCCTCTATTTTGAGTCGATCTGAAAGGCTGTCCAATCCAAAGCCAGTCTAAAGATCATTGGAGGACAAGCAGGGACATTAACTTACCCCTGGAGTTCAAGTACTGTAGACCAAGAAGACACACAGGTTACGGGGTAGTCTATAAGCATTTAACACAAGTCACCATGAGTTTCTCAAGGCTGAAGGGCTTCCCATTCACTTCTGCATTAAATGAACTGTGGAACATTTTCTGACCCCCAATGTATTGAAGGTTAGGGTTAGGTTCATGTACACTTGAATGTACTCAATGAAAATTTCAGTACCTCTGCCCTCTGAATGGGGCCAACCTACGTGTCAACCAGAATACATTGCTTTGATTCTCCACTCATGGTTCACAACCCATTCCCTGATGGCACAGAAAAGAAATGCTGGTGCAATCTTCAGAGGAAGCAAATTTATAATAAAATAATAATAAAATTTTTATTTATATACCGCCCTTCCATCGATCAGGGCGGTGAACATTACAATAAAATCAAACACAATACAATAATATACAATATTAAAAACAAGTCAAACCCCCTCCGCCAGCCATCTTGCCGACCAAGAGGGAGGAAGGCCATCAGGAACTCATTCGGGGAATGCAGCTCGAATAGGAAGGTTTTCAAGTCCCTTCTAAACTGAGCTGGGAGTGGCCGACGGAGCTCTGTGGGCGCATATTCCAAAGGGGTTCAGCCTAGGGCAAAACCTTGAAGGTGGCACAGATGGACCTATTCTTGAATCTAGGTGATGTGGGATTCGAAAGGCTTGATAAAACACAACTGGAGCTACTAAGTATTTTCTCTCTTGTTTAACCTTTGCTCATTATCTTCTTGGGAAGATTTTTTCCAAAAACGATGTTAAAAATAATCTGTAACTTGATGTGAACCTGATGAAAGTTGGGTATGTGCTTACTGGTTACAGAGAGTCAGGATGCTTAGGAAAGGTCTGTATCAGATGTGTGGAAGTTAAAAACTTCCCAAGGCTTATGGTAAAAGGCTTCTGCATTAACTGTGACTGTTTTCATCCCTGATAATTTTTCTGCCCCTATTCAGCATGCTTCCTTTTATCGTAGTTGTTGCCAATTTGCATGGCCCTACTCTCTTTCAGAAAGCATGTCAGCATCTGATTGAAGTCTACATTAAATACTTCTTTTATGACTTCGATTTTAATATTCATTTTTATCAAAGACAAATGCAACCCTGCTGGCCCATCCAAATGGAAAGGAGGAACTGAACATTTATCAAGCCAAATTCTTAATGGAGAAGCGCAGCCTTCGGTATTGCCCACTATGATGAGATGCAAAAAGTAAAGTATAGTGAAAATTCTAAATGTTGCATTGATTGAACTGAGCATATGGAAATTTTTATGCAAATCAGTGTCTCTTTTTAGGGGTGATTTGTTTCTTTTTTATGTGACTGTCAGTGGCTACCCTATTATTACAGTGTGTTTATGTTTGTTGCAGAGAGCCAGTGTGGCATAGTGGACTGCAATTATAGAGACTAGGGTTCAATTCCAGCTCAGGCATGAAACCCACTGAGCAAATCACCTGCTCTCAGCTTCAGGGAAGAAATGGCAATCTCTAAACAAATTTTGCAAAGAAACCCTAGGATAGGTTCACCATTGGAGTTTATCAGACAAGGGAAACTGGAAGTATTTCTAATGGCAATCGAACACAATCATGGGTTTAACGTTATTGCGTGATGACTAGCACACGCAATTTCAGCAATGGGAAGCCAGTCTGAACGCAATCATGGGGTTTCACATTATTGTGTTAGACTACCACATGCAATTTCGGGCAATGGCAAGCTATTTTCGGGCAATGGGAATTCAATTCGACAGCAATTCAATTCACGTAAATTTGCTGAATTCGCGAATTCACATGAATACGTTCTGGCCCCACTTTCTTTTCATTCGAAATTAAGAGAAATTCCTCCTGTGTGATAAACTCCTGAGGTCGCCAGAAGTCAGAAATGACTTGAAGCACACAACACACAACAACATGTTTGCTGCTCACGCTGGACTACTTCCAACACCCATACATACCTTTCTTCTTAGTCAATGGGGCTTACATTTGAGCAAATAATTGGGGAATTTTATATGATTAAATGTACAGTATTAGCCCAACACAAGACTGGCCAATTGAGAGGGAGCCATGGGCCAATTTTCTACCTCCATAGGCTACACTCTTCCCTAGACATATAATACCTCAATTTTCTTATATTCCTCCTCCAAAATGGTGACGGAGGTAACACAACACCCCTTTCCATCACCATTTTGGAGAGGAAACAAAAGATCTGAGGTAGTGGAGAGGCCTTTTTGCATTTGTATGTTTAGGAGCTTTGAGAATGGTTTTGGGCAAAACTCACAGACCAACTGCAGCCTCTAGGTAATACACTAAAATTGAATATCACACAGTATGATATAACAGAATGGAGTGCCATACATATATAGTAGACCCTTGGTATCCACTGGGGTTTGGTTCCAGAATCCCCATGTGTACCAGACTCAGTTGATATCAGTCCCATTAATTACAGTGGCACAGTGAATGTTTGTTCAGAGGAGGTTGATTATACAAAATGGACAAAATAAGGTTTGCTTTTTGTAATTTATATATTTGTTTCATATTTTCACAACATAAATAGTTGAATCGGTTGGATACAAACCATGGATATGGAAGGATGAATATAACGCATATGTTAAAAAGGGCAACTGCATTGTAATAAAATGGTTCAGACTTCCAATCTGGGGCTGAACCATGCAGCTGCCCTTGTATACTGGGGTGGGGGAATGTCCTCATTTTGGTCCTCCCAAATAGGGTATTTCCATAATATTGCTTGTAGAACAATACAATGTCACCAGTAGTCCTTTTACTATACAGATTTTCTTACTAGGATTCCAATTTAAAGGCCACAGCTGCATCCTGGGAAATCCTGGGGTTTTAATTATGTCAGGGCTCTAAAGGCATACTCTGGCTTAGGATGTTAAGGCCCCTTCCTAAAGGCCCAGGATTCCATAAGAATAATAATGCTATGAAATTGTAATCTAAAGGGCCAGGGTACGGCTTGTCTTACCCCAGTGCTACAATTATAGGACGCTGCACCTGCTTCACCTGCTTCTCCTCTTCCTGACCCTGCTTGCCTTCATGTGCAACTATTGAGAGTCAGGTGAGGCTTTGCATGCATTTCATGACTGTATTCAATCCACCATATTATTAGAATTATTTATATGCTTTTGACAGCATTCTGGATTAATTTTCCCCGACATTACTGGAATCCTAACTATGCTGCCTTATCATGAGCTTTGTGATAACCTGACAGATAAAATATTCTCCTCACATCATAATTTACAATTGGTTTCAGCTGAGCAAAACTTTTGGTATTTTTTCAAAATTCTTTACAATTCTTTAGTGTTAATCAAGTGGCCATTGCTCCATGCTATTATGCAACTAAATTAGTTCCTTATCAAATTGCAGGACTGCAAGGGACAGAAACTTGTTGTTGCTATCTGATGTTTTGGATAACAGTTCCATGAGCCCTACACAACATGGCCAATGATCAGGAATTGTGCCAGTTGTAGCCAAAACATCTGGAGGGCTGGTTGCCTGTCTCTTTATTACTGAGTTAGAGGTTCATTTGTAAATAATATTTCGGCTAGGATTGTTTATAACAAGACAAGCTTCCAGTGTGGATTTTTTTAACACAACCTACAATTTACATAGCATGAAATGTTTGTCTTTAAAATGAGTAATATAGCGGCATACGATGTATACAACCTAAATTACTATTTTTATTCCAAAATTTACCTATCATAACAACTGACAAACCATTCAAGGAGTGGAATAAGGAGATAACTAATTTATATGGGACAAAAAGAAACCAAGAATCAAACTCAAAATACTGCAGGTAGTAAAGAGAGAGGGGGGGTTGGATTACCAAATTACAAACTATTATCATGCATGTTGTCTTGATGGGTAAAGAATGGGTACAGATTAAAAAAGACAAAATTCTACAACTAGAAGGTTTTGATACGTTGTAGCTGGCATGGATATCTATTATATGATCAAATTAAAATAAACAAAATTTTAACAACCATTTCATAAGGAGATCTTTATTAACAATTTGGCAGAAATATAAACCTCTTCTGTAACTAAAATTCCAGGATGGGCATCAATAAACGAAGCCTTCTTCAGGAGAGAGAGATGAAGGATATGGATTGGGTGAGATATAAGGATTTGTTAAAGACAGAAAGGGAACGATTAGAATAAAACAATGGAAGAGCTGACAGAAGAGGGTTTCAGTGTCAATTGGTTTCTATATAGACAAATTGTGGAAAGATATAAATTAGACAATAAAAAATATCAGATAGAAAAAGAAGATACCACATTTGGAAGATAATGGGGAGGATACAAAACATACCATCTCCCAGCTATACAAATTGTTACTTGAAATAGAAATGGAGACGAAACTGTGAAACAGTTTATGATAAAATGGGCACAAGATCTAAAAACGCCAATATTGATGGAAGAATGGGAACGAAACTGGAAAGTAAGGTTGAAATTACACTCAGCCCAGAGGTAAAGAAAATTATCTAAAGCTACAATATAGATGTATATAACCCCAGAAAAGCTAAACAAGATGATAACCAAATCAGAAGAAAGAATGTTGGAATTGTAAAGAAAACAATGCAATTATATACATATGTGGTGGGAGTGCAAAAAAGTCACAAACCTTTTGGAGACGAATTCATAAGGACTAGAAGAAATCTTAAATACAGAATTAAATTCGAACCTGGATTTTTTCTGTTGGGTATGGTAAAGGATGTAAAACTTGAAAAGTTTTGGAAAATTATCTTTTTTTGATAACAGCTGCTCGGATGGTGTTGCAAGAAGATGGAAAAGTAAAGAAGCCCTACTGATATCGGATTGGTACTTGAAAGTGTTTGATATGTAGAATCAGATAGACTCACAAATATATTGAGGGAGGAGAGGAGTCAGATGGGAGGGAATATGGGCACCCATTATAGAACATTGTAAAGAGCAAATAAAGAAAGCACAGAAATAAAGATAGAAAAGAATATAGATAAAAATCTAGCCCGGGAAAGATGTTATATTATAGCGTGCTTAGTGATATAACAGACGGTCAAGTTTTGAAAATAAAATAATGATTGATAGTACACAAAGGAAAAAGAAACACGAAGTGATATGAAGTGTACAATAGAATGGAGTTGATAGAATACAGGAAAAATATATTCATAGGGGACATTAACAAATATGTATCTGTTAGCTGAATGTTACATAATGTTACAATCTATAATTGTAATGGATACAATTAACACAATATTAACAACATTGAAGGGGTGCTTTCAATAATCTGCAACAAAGAAAGGAGAATGTAAATGAAGAAAGTACACAAACGACAGATGTCTTTAATTTGAAGGAGGGAAGGGTCTTTAAATGTAAGTGTGTTTTGTTTAATGTGGTTTATGGTGGTGTTATTGTTTTGATATTTTGTTGATTTTTTTCTTTGCGTTTAGCTTTGTTTGTATGTTTTATAAATAAAAATAAAAATAAAATAAAAAATAAAAATAAAATGAGTATAGTGATTGCTACTTTCTTGTTAAATTAATGCAACACCAAATTAGCACATATTGAATGGGATAACAGGAAAAAAGAAACAGAAAAGACTCCTTAAATAATGATCAGATAGTTCAACATGTCTCATTTATTCCTTCATGTTCAGTAGTTTTAACTGGCGCATGAGAATATGGCAGACTGTGTTGATTACACAACTAATTTCTGGAGCCTTCCTGGCACAACCATTAATCCCTGTTAAAATCTGTATGTGGACTCCTAGAAGAAAGAAAGCCTGATGGATGAAAAGTACGAAATGACATGAATCAGTGGAAATTTATGTACTTGATTCATATTCTACCTTTCTCCTTTGAATGAGACTCAATAATACCACATACAAATGAAACGTAGTATTTAATAAAACGTAAAGGATTTAAGAACTTAAAGTATAAAACTATTCCAGGAAAAGAGAATTAGAGCACTCATTCATTTGAAACAGCTCCAGTGTGGTGTAATGGTCTGAGTGTGGGCTAGACTGGAGACCTGAGATCAAATCCTTACTCAGCACACTACACCATTGGGGACTTTGGGCAACTACACTATTTCAGACCAAGAGAAACACAATGGCAAACCTCCTCTGCCTAAACTTTATCAAGACCTTATAAAACCTTATAAGCTCCACATGGCTTGGGCCCGAGTTACTTGAGGGACTGCTTCCCATATGATCCTCCCCACACACTCAGAACATCTGGTAAGAACTTTTGGAAAAACCATCTTCGAAATATGTTTCCTCTCTCAAAAGGCCTTTACTATAATGGCCCCGTGGATCTGGATAGCCTACCTGAGGAGCTCCATCTCATGACCCCTTGGAAACATTTAAAAAGAACTTAAAATGGTACTCTTTTGTCAAGCTTCCCCCCCCCCCCTGAAGAATGAAGACCATATCCCTGCTGACAACAATATTTTGCCTCTGCCCCTGGATGCTGGATGGTTGATGGATTTTTGTACTGTTGTATTGATGGTGTTGATGTAATATTTTTTATGTTTTTATAAGATTGTTTGTTTGATTTTTTAATAGTCTGTATCCCCGCTTCAATCCACTGGGAAAGGCGGGGAAACACAAATAAATATTATTATTATTATTATTATTATTATTATTATTATTATTTAAAAACCCATAAGGTTAGAATTCAAGATTAGCCTTGTTCTGTATAATCCGTAAGCAAAGAGATTGTAGCACCTTTGAGCTAAAAGAAATAAATTGGCAGCATGGTTTTCGTGACTTCAGTCTCTTCCTCAGAGTCTACTTCCTCGATGCATTATAGGTTGTCATAAATCAGGGACGTAGCCAAGGGGGGTTCTTGGGGTCCGGACCCCCCCCCCTTTCCATTAGAAAAATGCCTGGTGTGTGCTGCTGCACCGCCGCACCACGCCCCATTATAATGGTGGCACTTAGTCTGGACCCCCCTTTCCTAAAATCCTGCTACACCCCTGCATAAATCTGACTTGACTTGAAGGCACTTTGTCTTCTTCTTCTCCATCTCCCCTTTTCCCACCACTTTCTATTGCCCAGATTGGCTCACTATGACCAATGGACTGGTATATGAATGTAAGCTTGCCGGGCTGAAATACAAGTATTTTGAACCCGTGGGGAAAAAGATCTGAGGATGAGCATGAGCAAAGACTCTGCAGAAGTTTTTGTGTGTTTTCCATATTCTGAAGAACTGGTTTGAGTTTGTTGCTCCTTTCTTGTAATCTGAGCCCTGAAAACTGGCTCTCAGTTAAAACAATAAACTGTTTTTTTCCAGTTTAAAATCTTCTGCTTTTTTTTTTTTAAACACAAACGATGGTAAGGGCTAAACACTTGCTTGTCATACTGGGGATGAAGATATGCATAATGTTTTCCCATATGTCTTCCATTCTTCAGTTTGGACACCAACTCAGAGATTGATCCCTAGGCTGCTAAACAGGAGGGGAACTGAGAGGGAGTGATTAGCCTTAATATAATTTGGACAATCATCACATTAAATATGTGATGTAAGGGATATGCATAAAATCTCCTTTTCTAATGTGTTGGCCATTCCTCATCCTTTTCTTACACCTTGTGGTTGCTCAGTCACCTACTCATGCTGTCTGAAGTAATCTCAAAAGATAGTGGCCAGTATATGATGCATTTCAGTATATTAATTTCTCACCTTTATATATTTGACCTGGCTCAATCCAAAAGATTTTGTGAGGAACTAACTATTGGCATTGAATTACAGAGTATTCAGACTGAGGTTCTCTCATCTAATATGGAACACATTTAATTTCCTTTTTCTTTTGGCAACCTCAGTGTATTTAGATTCCATGTGCATAACAAAACAATATCTTGCAGCTTACTGAATGCACCAATTGGCAGCTTCCAGGAATGAACCTTTTTTTCCAAGGAATACTAACTTTTATAACTGATACTCTGCTCAAGAGGGACTTCTGAGCTTCTTTCAGAAATTCAAATCCATTTTAATCGATCGTAGGAATAAAATTAATGTTAAATAAATTGTGCATATGTTTCATGTTATTTCTCGCAAAAGTCAGATGAGAGAGGAGTGACCTCTGGGTCTTTAAAAATGGGGGGGGTGGGGTAGGGTTAGAGAAGGAATGTAAGTATTTGTCCTACAGCACAAAAGTAGCAAGGTCAGTGAAATAGCTAAGGGCAGTTGGACAGCTACAGCCATCACATTGACCCACTGAGCCTCTCTAAAATCAACAGTTTCCTTTTTTTTCTAGCCTTTCATGAATTTGCTCACCTAAGTTTACTGCTGCCCTAGGGGAGGAAAGCGAGTAATGCTTGATATGGTGTATGAAAGAACAGTGACAATATTGGCAAAAATATACCTTGATTACTGAAATAAAATTTTCTGATGCCTGTGTACCTCCTCAGTTAGGTGGTGTCTGCACCTGCCAGAATACTCCGGGAGCAACAAAGAATATCCTGGCCCCCCAGCTGCCCCAACCTCCCCTTGTTACCTGGGACACTCTGGTCTAGTGCCCGAAAGCTGTTCGGGCACATGTCCCACTGTGCCATGCAGCGCCACAGCCACCGGTGAGTGTCACTTCTTCTGAGGTCAGAACGAGGTGCCCAGCCTCAATCACATGGCTGGGCACTTTGTTCTGGTCTCAGAGCAAGGGTGTTTTCAGCAGTTGTGATGCCAGGCAGTATAGCAGGATGCATGTGTGAAAAACCAGCTGGATCAAAATGGAGGGCTCATATCTTCTGGGAGATCCAGAGTTTTTAAAACTGTTACAAAAATGTTGTTCAGACTGTTTGCCAGAAAACCAGGGTTTTGGCTGTGCATTGTCCAGACTCCCTTCCAAGATAATGGGTGGAGAAGGACTTTTTATTGGTCCCATGTAGACAGATCCTAAGATGCATTTTCATCACAATCAGACTATTTTGAGAAGCAGTTGGTGAGCAGGGAGGAGTTGTGTTGTTGTTGTTTCACTGTTACTGTTGTTGCTGCTGCTGCTTGTTACTGCTGTTATTTGATCACCACCACCACTACCACCAGCAGTACCTATTTCACCTACAAGTGCTTCACATTCAGTGGCTGCAATGCAACATCCCTTCAACATAGTGTAAATATGCATGCAAAGACATACTACACCAGCACTATGCAACCACCATGCAGATAAATCATTGCATAATCCGTATCAACGACTGGGTGCCATGGTGCAATGCACAACTGTAATGTGTAAGGTGTAAGCACACACACCAAATTGTTGCTCTTCTGCAACTCTGCTTTCGCTGCTGTCAGCAGAATGCATCTGTTGTGCTTTGGTGAATAGTTCATGTGTAGCACAAGTTATACATGTGTAGGTTACAAACAAGATGCCAGGCATTTTTTAGTAATCCTTACAACCCCTAAAATCTGAGAGAATATTATCCTCATTTCCAGTGAAAAAAAATGACTTGTCTATGTCATGCAGTGATGCATTCATAAAAATCTTATCTCTACTAGTTAAAGCAAGGTTGCTATCACATTGCAGAATTAATGCGTTTGACACCACTTTAAGTATTATGGCTCCATCCTATAGAATCCTGGGATTTGCTGTGTTTGTTGTGGCCCGACAGTTCTCTGACAGAGACTAGATATCTCACAAAACTACCAATCCCAGAATTCCATGCAGTGAGCCGCAACAGTTAAAGTGGTGTCAAACTGAATCTGCAATGTAGATGCAGCCCAAGAGAGACTCTTGTTTGTTCTTATAACCCTTCCTCTCTCCCTTCCTAAGTGAAATACAGAAGTCTCTGATAATCCATGGTGGGTCCTATGAAATTCATGGGATTGCCATAAATTGATGACTTGAAGGTGCATGTGCACACATGTGCACGCATACACAAGTCAACACATTCCCATTGATTCAGTGGGTACTTTAGGTAGGACTAGCAACAGAATTCGGACATGGTTTATTAATCTGAATATGGGCTAGTAAACACGATAGTGTAGTGCTTGAATGCTGGACTAGGATAGTGAGGGACCAGAGTTCACTTGGCCATGGAAACCCAGTGGGTGACTTGGGCAGATCACACCCTCAGAGGAAGGCATGAATCCCTGCAAACAAATTCTGCCAATGAAATGCTGTGGTAGGGTTGTCTTAGGGTCACCATAGTCAGAAATAACTTGAAGGCACACAACAGCAACATACTGTATGGTCAGTACAAAGGGAATTCCATCTCCTGTAGATTTAAAGCTTCACAGAAAAGTAACTTTCAGCAGGTTCAGCTTCTTTCCTTGCATTAGGTTGTATGTTACATACTTTAACTGTCAAAGTCCCCTATCATCCCATCTGTTCAAAAGTGTATGGACACTGTTCACTGAAAACTAGGAAAATCCCAGATCTTGGTTCCTGTAACTGGTTGGACAACTAAGTTAGCCAGAAGTGACTTCTTAACTCATTCCCCAACATACCAGGAATAGTTTCTTGAAAGTGAAATGACAAGAGTTAAATATGGGGGAAATTGAAGGAAAGAAAATGTTTGTTTAGCAACATTAAGAATTTTCTCTTTTGTAATTCTAGATTTTGAATTGGTTAAGATACAAAACACTTGGTGAAAGGTGATCACAAAAGCCCAGACTTTTTGAGAACCTCACATGTTATTGTTAGCAAATATTTCACTGCTGGGCTTTATAAATTAAGAGGTCAGTAACTGTTGACCTCACCACCACTGATGCTAGGGGTACATTTCCAGTTCTAACTTGCAGGTAGCATGGGCACTGCTTGGTGTGGAAAAGGTTGTGAATATAGGAAACAGCAGTACACAGAGATCTATTCAAGTCACACCAGCTTCTGCTTCACAGCCTCTGTTATAGGACAAGCCACTTGCACTTCTAGGAGTAGTGGTTTGAGCACTGGACTCTGACTTTGGAGGTGAGGGTTCAAATCCCTATTCAGCCAAGGAAACCCGCTGAGTGACCTTGGACAAGTCACATGCTCTCGGCCTCAGGAAGGCAATGACAAACCCCCTCAGAACAAATGCTGCCAAGAAACACCTGTGATAAGTTCACCTTAGGTTATAAGTCATAAATGACTTGAAGACACACAACAACAATTGCACTTATATTTGATGTAAAGGAGGATCTATATTCTTTGGCTTTACACATTGAAATTTGCCTTGGCCAGTTTCAAGGAGGTATTTTGGTGCTAAACATATCTGTGGTCAGGAATGGAATGGATGAGGGTGAGCAAATAAAAAATTAATCCAGATACTCCTGGACTCAATCCTGAACTTGGATGAGCAGTTTTCAGCTCTTTCCAACCAGGAGTACATTTGCACAGTTAAAGCTTGTGTGGTAATGGTCAGATATTGTTACAGTTATGCATGCTTCTGTGCAATGCTCTATGTGGGACTGCCTTTGAAAACCGGAAACTTCAGCCGGTCCAAAATGCTACAGAGAAACTGGTTATTGGGCCTGGTTGCATGTGATTTAGTCTTTCCCCATCCCCAAAGTCCTTCCTCAAGTA
This sequence comes from Sceloporus undulatus, assembly GCF_019175285.1. Lineage (NCBI taxonomy): Eukaryota > Metazoa > Chordata > Lepidosauria > Squamata > Phrynosomatidae > Sceloporus > Sceloporus undulatus. The sequence goes on from NC_056525.1 coordinate 171,204,599, forward strand.
TTCATCCCTTAGGATGAATGAGCCATAGGTTGTCTCCATCCTTCCTTTTCTGGGCAAGGAAATGAGAAGAGGAAGAGCCAGATTCATCTTCAAGGAGGTTATCCTTGCAATTATGGCTGAGCCTGCTCCTTTCCTCCCTTGCCTTCCTCAAGCAAAGAAGCTTCATATGTGATGAAAGCCAATGCATTGAGTTTCCTTGCCTGCTGCTTCTTATGCCAAGCTACTGTATGTTTCAAATGTCACCTGGAAGAGAAGTGGCAACTCCAAGCACTGACTGAGATTTTTGTTTTCAACACAATCCAAGAAGTGGTAAGCAATGGCAGCTCAGCCAATGCCTTGATGAACCTGTAAGTGCACACCAAGTTGTTTTCCCAGGGTCTCTTTCTGTACAGGGAAAAAAAAAACAGAAATGGGAAAGATGATGCCAGAGGATGGAGCTTTGGGTGTGACCCTGGGGTGTGTCTGTGTTCCTTACTCTGACATCCAGCCTGTGAGGTTGATCCAGGTAAAGGGACATTCCAGCTTCTGAGATCAGTTCTATCCCCTACCTCTGGCAAGGCAGTACAGCACTTTACTATTGTATACAGATGTATTCAGTACTATACAGTACAGATCAATTCTATATAAGTGTGCTCAGAAGAAGTTACTCCCTCCAAGCCACTCCTTGTTAGCATGTATACCTGTGGCTGCCGCTTGGTGGTGGTGGGGGTCATTTAGCCCTCCAGATGCTACTGGGCTGCAATAGCAATAGAAAGTACATTTTTATGTCGCTTATCACTTAAGCACTCCCTAAGCGGTTTAAGCCAATTGCCCCCAACAAGCTGGGTACTATGGAAGGATGCAAGGCTGAGTGGACCCTGGGGCCCTGCCTGGGTTCAACTCCCAACCTTGTAGGTGTGAATGGCTGCAGTACTGGCATTTAACCACTGCACTACCAGGACTCCCTATTACTTCCAGTAACTTCCAGCATTCTTCAACATTGGCAATGCTGGCTAGTGCTGCTGGGAGTTGTCCACCAACTTCTAGAAGGCTGAAGGATTACCACCACAGTGTATATAGGATTATATTGTGCATAACCTCATTTTTCTTCACAAATTCTGAGGAATCCCAAAGCAACCCTGTCCAGCCTCACTGAATACAGTTGCCACGACCCAATAAATATCTTGTTTAAACCTTTTCTCTGTGCCACAAAAAACAAAAACCAACAAACAAACAAAACCAGAAGGGTAGCTAAGTATCTGGTGTATCCACATATATAATTATCCTGTTTTCATCTCGGTGATTTACTACTAGTTGTTCTAGCCAAAAGGTTCTATTCTTTTCTCATTGATTTCTGAAGCTAGTTCCATATGTTGTCTTTTTATTTGTTTGAACATGCTTTAAATTTTTAATTGTATTATTTCAGTCATTTTCAGATTACCTTTATTATTGTTATTATTCTTTTTATTAATATACTGTCATCAATTTACAATTTACATGGTACTTTACATGTACAACAACTGAAAACAGTGAATGCTGCCAAAGGTGTGCAGTCTAAAGTGTGTGCATACACATACACACAGATGGAAGGAAAGCATAATAAAACTCTGCAATATAGTTCTAAAACAAATTATCTAGTAAAATACAAAAAGTACAATGTAATATAAAGCAAACTAGCCGATACACACACAATCAAATATAAACAGGCTTATAAAATAACATTAAGCTACAATTCAAAATATTGTACTTTGGAAAACATGAACATTTTTAATTCAGATTTAAAGTGATGATGAAATGTATAAAACAAATGCAGAGAAACTCAAAGTGTGGTTTGTACATCCTTCAGATAGGAGTAGACATAGAGGAATCTGGTATGTGAGGTTGAACATATTCCTAATAAATCAACATAAATTTCCTAGAAAGGATGTTGTAATTTGCAATGCACATCATTCAGGCTGTAGAACTGCAACATTCCCATAATATTTTATTTTAAATAGCAAAAAATATTTTATGCTGTCTGCTCCTTCCCTGGCATATATTTCTGCAAGTCCTGCTTCCCAGTCCAGACACTTAAGATATTTAAATTTTGTTCTGATCTGATTAACTTCAATGCAGTTATTTTAATCATATCTGAAAAATGAAGCTAGTTGGACAAAATATACAAATATATTCAAATATCATGAGTTAATTCAATTAAATATTTTAGCAAGTCTCTCTCTCTTCTTTAGTCATACCGAAGATGTATAGATTTTTACTTCTGTTGTCATATAGTAAACTGCATTCAAAATCCTTGTTCAATCTGCTACTGTCATACATTGCTTCATATGTACCAAACTAAACCTCTATTACTTATGCTACTGTTGTCACCATCCATAATTTACATTTGGAATTTGAGAAGGACAATTAAATTTTGACAAGGGTATGCTTTGAAATATGTGGCGGGATGCAGTGGCTCAAGTGGTTAAGACACTGACTCTATTGAATGCAAAATTGGCAGGTTGGCAGTTCGAGGCCTGGGTATCACATGATGGGATGAGCTCCCATCACTAGTCCCAGCTTCTGCCAACCTAGCAGTTCAAAAGCATGCAGATGTAAGTAGATAAATAGGTACCACTCCAGTGGGAAAGTAAACAGCATTCTGTGCAGTCATGCTGGCCACATGAACACAAAGTAGTCTCTGACAATGCTGGCTCTTCAGCTTAGTAACGGAGATGAGCACCACCCTCTATAGTCGGATACTACTTGACAACCTTGTCAATGAAGAATACTTTTACCTTTATGCTTTGAAATAGTTCTGTTTGTGTGGTGTCTCACTACCAAAGATAAGATAGTAGCTCAAAGGAAAGGTTTAATTTTGCTTCCTCACTGGTTTATGTATGTTGCATCTTATTAATAAAATTTAAATCTTTCTGTTTATAGAGCTTGTCCCTCTGCCTTGCTGATACAAACTTTCACAGGACATTGCCAGCAGGCATGTATATTTGTGCATTGAAAGCGGATGACTTTGAAGGAAAACAGGAGTGCAGGATTGCAGAACTGAAATTCATAAAGAGCTTGACCCTGACCTTCTCTCCCTTCCTGTGGCTTCACTGTGAATTATGATTTTGTACATAGTATTTGTAATTTATTTATTTAACATGTCAATTAAGCAGAGGAATGCTGTTTTTGCTTCTTTAGATAAGCCCATGGCGCAATAAAGCTTCAGTTCTAATCACAGGTACCTGTAAGTATCCCTGAAGACCATATAGCTGATTTCTCAGTAAACATGGAAAGGATTGCACTGTAAAACAATTAACCTCAGAAATTATGCATTGCTTTCTGCTGCAAACTGAAAAATGAGATCCATTTTCAAAATTTGTTTTAGTTTTTCTTTTTCTTTCTTTTCCTTCCTTCCTTCCTTCCTTCCTTCCTTCTTTTGTTCTTTTTCTTTTTGTTCTAAAACAGTTTCCATGTTGGTACAATCTGAGGAGGATGCAGCATGTTGTACATGTTAATGGGATCTAGGAGTCCTAATAGACCACAAGTTGACATGAGTAAACAATGTGGTGCAGCAGCAAAAAAAAAAAAAGCCAATGTGATTCTAGGCTGCATCAAAGGAATTACAGTGTCTACACTGAGGAAGGTAATAGTACCACTCTCTTCTGCTTTGGTCAGGCCTCACCTGGAATAGTGTCCAGTTCGAAAAGGATGTTGACAAGCCGGAGCATATCTGGGGAGGCCGACCAAATTGGTAAAAGGCCTGAAAATCATGCCTCATGAGGAGAGACTTGGGGAACTGGGTATGTTTAGCCTATAGAAGAGAAGGTTAAGAGGTGATATGAGAGTCCTCTTTTAATATTTGAAGGGAAGTTATACTGAAGATGGAGCAAGCTTGTTTTCTGCAGCTCCAGAGAACAGGACACAAGGCAATGGATGCAAGCTCCAGGAAAAGAGATTCCACCTCAATATTAGGAAGAACTTCCTGACACTAAGAGCTGTTTGACAGGGGAATACACTCCCTTGGAGAGTGGTGGAGTCTCCTTCTTTAGAGGTCTTTAAACAGAGGCCAGATGGCCATCTTTTGGGGGTTCTTTGCTTCTGTGTTCCTGCATAGCAAGAAGTTACAGTGGATGGCCCTTGAGGTCTCTCTTCCAACTCTATGATTCTATGATTCAGGTAATGTCTAGGCCATACCTTCAGCTATGACCTATGGCCTCAGCTGCCCCAACGTTATCAAATGATTATGTTCATGCATAAACTGAGATTAAGACAAATCCCTAGAAAACATGTTGCTGTCTATAACACAGAATGAACAAGAGTAACATTTCCTATAATCTCTGAATGTGACCTGAAAGAGCCTTTTAGTACCCTTTGCCAAGTCAGGAAGCTTGCGATGGAGGGCGAATTTCAAGAACTTAAGCACAGTTTTATCTGATTTGGATCTTCGTAGCTGAAGTACTTAACACTGCTGTCAAATATAATCAAAAATTATAAACACAATAAGACAAAGACAGGAACAAAACCCAACACAAATTGGGAAAGGCAGGAATCCCATATGCACTGCAAATTCCACAAGATTCTTCTTGTAACAAAACATATGCCTGGTAATCTAACTGCAGTCTCACCAGAGGATCTTACGTTCAGTGTTAAGCTAATTTCTTCTTCCACGTCTGCATTTTTTCAGCCTGAATCATATTAATTTCAGTGTGCAAATTAGGCAAACTTCCTCCGAATAAATCTTTCCAAGAAAACCCTATGATAGGATTGCCATAAGTCAGAGCTGACTTGAAGGTACATACCAACAGGAAGGGCCTATCTGGTTCCATGGAGAGCAGCACTGACTACTTCAGTTTTTTCCACAAAGCCCATCTGCCTGCTGTCGTTCTGAGAGTGAAACAGAGGGCACTCAGTAGTAGTCGTGAAGGACACTGGTACTTCTCCTCCTGCCTTGAGTAACCAAGAGCCTAGGTTTCTCCAAACAGCTACTAAAATTCTCCTCAGTTTCATCATCAGTTGGTCTTGCGTTGGTAAGATTCATGTTTGAGCAAAATGAATCTGCAGCCCCCTTGTGTACATAGAAATAATATTATCGTTATTTGGGTTTTGGTCACTCTAATAATTATTATTTTAAAGAAACAGTTCATACATTATGTAATGAACATTATATCGTATAGCCAACATGTTTTCTTTGGAAGTAAGGCCCAATGAACTCAGTGGGATTTACTTTCCAGTGGACATGCACTGAATTTCATTGTAAAAGTATTTGGTTACAAATGGATTGTATAAACTTTTCTAAGTAACAAGAGACTGAAATAGATGATCTGTTTAATGCCCCATGAAAATGTCTTTCAATTTAATGATCCCTCTCTCTCTCTCTCTCTCTCTCTCTCTCTCTCTCTCTCTCTCTCTGTGTGTGTGTGTGTGTGTGTGTGTAAGAGAGTGTGAGCAAGCAGTGAAATAAAATCCATAAGAATTCTTTGTTAGTGGTGTCTCCTCATATGAAGATGCTACACCGTTTGGGGAGATTTGAAGGCTAGAAAACACATGTAAGAAAAATGTTTTGTCATTACCTGTAATTGCTTCAGAGCAAGATTAGAGCAGCCTGACAGACCTGCCATTGTCATACTGTTTTGTTATAAGGATGAATGACAGGATGCTTATGGAAGAATGTTTTTGCAGTGCAAAGGCTTATTTAAAGAAGATGAAAAGATCATTGCTTTTACAAATTGGATAGAGATCTTTTTTTTAAAAAAAGATGGAAAGTTTTGCTGAAAATAAATGTCTTTGGCTGTGCAGGTAGGCTGTTTAAATCCCACTGAAATCAATGGGATTTAAGTTACTATGTGAGCCATTAAGATGAACATTGAGCATCTATCTATCTATCTATCTATCTATCTATCTATCTATCTATCTATCATACCTCCATGACAATAGATCAGTATTACTGGTGTTGGGTGAAGAGGGATGACCGTTTTTAAAAATATAATTGCCATCTAAATGGGAGTTTACGAAAGTTATGGCATAATTGATGCCAAAGTTGGCTGCTTTTGTTCTGTAAACCTGCTGATGTGTACTAATCTATTCAACAGGGTGGTAATCATACAGTCCCTCAGATATTGTTGAACTACAAATCTCAGTAGCCAGCATGACCAGTGGTGAGGGGTTGCTGGGAACTGCAACCCAACAGCATCTGTAGGACCACATCAGTCAAACCTCTGCTTTACATAAGTGGATGTTGTGAAATTCATAATCCCCAAACAGTCCAATATGTTTCTTATAAAAAGTGAGGCATGTGCTGTGTCTAGAGAGCCAATGTGGTGTAGTGGTTTGAGCACTGAACTACAACTCTGGAGACTAGGGTTTGAATCCCCACTCAGCCATGAAAACCCATTGGGTGACCTTGGTCAAATCACATTCTCTCAGTCTCAGAGGATGACAATGGCAAACCCCTGGTGCACAAATTTTGCCAAGAAAACCCAGTGATAGGGTCGCCTTAGGGTTGCCATGAAGGCACACAACAACATTTGTTATGACTACATGCCATTGGCTGTTCTTGTTATTGTTGTGTGCCTTCAAGTCATTTCCAACTTCTAGTGACCCTAAGGCAAATCATGAAGATTTCTTGGCAAGATTTGTTCACAAGAGGTTTTCCATTGCCTTTCCTGAGTCTGGGAAAATATGACTTTCCAAAAGTTATCCAGTGCGTTTTATGGCCAAGTGGGGAATTGAACCCTGGTCTACAGAGTCATAGTCTAACACTCAAGCCACTATGCCACACGACATGCCACTCTGTGTGTGTTGTGTGTCTTCAAGTCATTTCCAATTTATGGTTACCCAAAGGGATTTTCTCAGCAAGATTTGTGCATTTGTAGTTACATGCCACTACATACTTTCAAATCTGCTTTACAGGGTTCTGAAATATCCCAGAACCAATTTCAGTGTGTGTATGCATGCAAAGTGTCTTAACTGTGAGAACCCTTGTATGTTCCTGTAAAGGTAACAGAATTAAGCTGTACATGATCGTCCCCTGTGCTCTATTTTTCTTTTCTTTTAACAAGTAGCAGTGGGTGGGGTGGGGAAGTGTCTTGTTAGATTATGCCATTGAGAGATCCTCATTCCCTCTAACTAATCAGAAGTAATCAGTTACTGGCGAAAACAGACACTCGTAAAAACGGTCTGTCATATGAATAATGTTGCATCTACTTTGAACAAAGTTACCAGCCCAGTACTATACACTTCTATTTGGAGTAAATCCCACTAATTTATTTGCATCTCATTCTCACTGAAATCAGCAGCTCTTAGGTCACAATTTACCTGCCTCATTGATTTCAAAGTTCAACTAGCTAAAATCCATCCCAGTGTGCTTATATCCATGTAAAATGTGGATAAGATTTCATCCTTTGGAAAATACCTAACATGCCATTAGTTCACAGTAAGCTATCAGTGGGACTACCATATATTTGAAAACAATGTCAGAGAACTGAAAGGAAGTGCAAGTACAGTTAATCTTTCCTCACTCCTGTGCTTTGTACTGGCCCTTCAACCATGTCTTGTCCCCAGATCCCTTCCTTGAATCCATATGATTATCAGCTGAAAATCTTGTTAGACTAGTGCAAAATCCTCTTGGGAGGGCCTGAACATGGTGTAGATCTGCAGGGTGGCAATATCACATTCCTAAATGCTGAGTGAACCATACATCAGAATGCAGACAAGCTCATGCAACCAGACAATTCCTTTTTACAAGTTTCACATCTACATCAGTCATGCCCTCATGTGTCACCATGATGAATGCTTGCTGTCTACCATCCAACCAACACAGATTTCCATTGGGTCTTACAGCCAGCCAATTTGTTCAAGAATCTGGACTCCTGTATATTTCTGCTCCGCTTTCTCCACTGCCTATATAACACTTCATAAAATTTCAACAGGAATGGTAGGACCTGCAGGTCAGAGCTACTGCACAGGTCTTGGGAACCAGATTGCACTGGAAAATACAACTCCAAGAATCTCCCAAGCTACTGAACATGATGGAAGAGGGATTAATTCAAAAAGCAACTTTTCCTAAACTTTTCTATAACATATTCCTTGTAAGTAGAAGCCCCCAAGTTCAGTTCCAGGCATTTCCAGGTGAAAGTTCCCAAGTGGCAGGGTTGAGAAAGGTCCCTGTCTCAGATCCTGGAGAAGCTTTGTCATTTGGAGACAGATGGACCAATGTAGTACTTTGGAATATTGGACAAGGGGCTAGGCACACAGTACAATAGGCACAGTGTGGCAACTGTTTCACATATGATATTTTAGGTGTTGTTGTTGCAATTATGTTTCTGTTGTTGTAGTTGTCACCCTGCCCTTTTCTTTAGAGGAAGCAGTTACACTAAAACTACAGGTACTGATCCCATGGTTTTTATCAATAGTCACTACCAATGAAAAGAGCATGATCACATGAGCCAATGTGGTGTAGTGATTTGAGTGTTGGACTACAACTCTGGTGACCAAAGGCTGAATTCCTGCTTAGCTGTCGAAGTTCACTGGTGACCTTGGGCAAGTCACACTCTCTCAGCCTCATAGGCCCTTATCACATGAGCAAAATTTGAAGTTATCCCAGGGCCAATGTGAAGGCAATACAAGGGCAATCATGGGGTTTCAATCAGGAGCCATCTTAAACACAATCAGGGGTCATTCCAGGGTAATTCCAGGGTTGGGTAAATCCTCTTTTTCCCCAAATTTGCCTAACCCTGGAATGACCCTGGAATGACCCCCGATTGTGTTTAGGATGGCTCCTGATTGCATTTGGCATTGTGTAATAAACAAACTTGAAACCCCATGATTGCCCCTGCATTGCCTTCACATTACCTACACATTGACCCTGGGATAATTTCAAATTTTGCTCATGTGATAAGGGCCATAGGAAAGCAATGGCAACCCATCCTTCTGAACAAATCTTGCCAAGAAACCCCATGATAGGTATGCTTTAGGATCACCATAAGTTGGGGGGGGGGAGTACATAACAACAGCTGATCTCATATTTCATGTGTGTTTGTTGTATATGTGTCTTCAAGTCAACTGTCAGCTTATGGGAATGAATTTCATAGTGTTGTCTTAGGTAAGGCAGTTCCTTTGTTTGTAATATAGTATGTAGCACTTGGTATTCATTGGTCTCTCTACCATCCAAATACAGCTGCTGAGGGTGTGGCAGACAAGCAGCACTTTAAAAAGATGCCTTGCCACCCGAAGAAACATCACCTGCCTCTCCCAAAAAACACTGGGGACCAGCAGAGAGACTCTGGAGGCACAGGAGCCCAGCTGTCCCCCCCCCAGATTGAAATGTTTTAAGATTGTATTTCATTTATATTTGTTTTTAGGATTGGGATGGAGGATTGAGAATGGGGATTATTTTCTATTTTACTTATTTTGTTCATTTATTGCTATGTAATTTGTTTTGTTAATTTTATTGTTTCTGTGAATTGATATGTATTTTTGCTATTTATTGCTATTGTGAATTGCTTCATTATTTTATTGTTATTGTTTATTTGCTTTGTACTTTCTTTATTATTGTAACCCACCCTGATTCCTTGTGATTGGGTGGGCTATAAATAAATCCTTATTATTATTATTATTATTATTATTATTGCTGCTGCTGCTGCTGCTGCTGCTGCTACTACTACAGCGCTGACCCTACTTAGCTTCCAAGATCAGGCAGGATCTGGTGCCCTTAGGGTATTTAGGCCCTTTTTCAGGTACCTGTGTGTGTAAACTACATGAATGAGGTTTGCTTTCATTTATTTTAGCCCATACACATCTTAGAGCCCTAAGATCTTCAAGAGAAGGCTTTGTCTCAATCTCGCTACCATCACACGCTCACCTGGTGATTATACCAGAGAGAGCCTTCTGGGTGGCTGCTCCTACCCTCTGGAATGTCCTTCTGCAGGAGGCTAGGCTGGCCCCCTCCCTGCTTGCCTTTTGCTGGCAAGGGATTTTTATTATTATTATTTAGGCAGGCTTTTTAATATACAATCATCACAGTATGGTTTTTATATGAGGGGAAGGAAAGAGAGGCAGTGGCAGCAAAAAGGGGAGAAGTCCGTGGCTACCACTGCAGCTGTTGCTGCTGTCAGTACCTGGCCAGTAGCAGGGAGGTCTTGGGATGGATGGTGAGTGACTGCTCCACCTGGTGTCCACCCCCCCTTCAAGGTGCCACCTGGTACATGCCACCCTTCCAGGACCCTCTAATGATGCCCCTGCCTAGCTAGCCAATAGAGCTGTGCAAGCTCAGGCTGAAAGGCATCTACTTAATACTCTTTTTATAAAGATGGAGAAAAGACAATCCATTAGCAAAAAGCCAGCAATTTTACATGCTGTTTTCAAGCCACTGAGAGTCAGAAACTATTGTCAATCTGTTCTAAATTACCTCCAAATCTACTTGCTGCAACTCCTGATGCAGGCCATCCAAAGCATGGACACACTTTTTGAAGCCATGACTAACTCACTCCAAAGACCTGAATCAGTTTGAATACACAGAGCAAATTCTATCTCTTTCTCTGTTGCCTACTGTTTTCTCACTGTCTATTAATAGGTCACAATCTATCAAAACCTATGGTAGTTTCATGTATAAGCATAATGGAATCTGGTGTTTAATTCATTGCAAATAGCTTGATGTATTTGTGGCATGTGATACCTTTCCAGGTAAGTGTTCCTTGGATTGCAGTTTAGCTTGCACTTCAGCAGATTATTAAGTATCTCCTAATCTGTCTTCTCATTGGGAAAAAAAATAGACACCATTAGTAAAGGCTGTCTTGAGATTCAAAGATTTGGCACCTTTTTGTCATTTGCAGATGTGTTCTTTTGGAGATGCAATATGGCTTTTAAGTTATCTTTTCTCTAGACCTGACACTCCCATCCAAACATGGGCAACATGTAGCCCACACACCACATGCACACACTCCATCTGTTTTTATCGACTAACTTTCCACCAGTACAACTATACTAATGAAACTGGGCAACTTCCACAAAAAATATTCTTGCTAGCTTCCCCTTCCCTTCAAAACTGGAGAGCAGTGAGATGCTCTACACTATTTGCCAACAGGCTGTGTGGTGCAGCAAGATGTCCTGACATTCTCTGGCACCACAGTCAGGTGCTGCAGTTGCCACTGTATTTCATCACCAGCTGATTCAGTGGTAGGAAGTTCAGCAGCCATTGCCAAATTTCAAGAGTGGTGAAGCATGCCCACCCCGGTTGATTCGCCAGAATTTATTCTATCTACTCCTTATATCTTCTAACATTTCATAGATGAAAACTGGGACACAGGTAGCCAAGCCATATCAGAATGCTGTCAAATGTTTGTGGCCAGGCAACAAAAAGTAAAATTAATTATGAGGAAGAACTTGTTGTTGCTGTGTGTCTTCAAGTCATTTATGATTTGTGACATCCCTAAGATGAACCTAGCACAGAGTTTTCTTGGCACGATTTGTTCAGAGAGGGTTTGCCTTTGCCTTCCTCTTAAGTTGAGAGAGTGTGACTTGCCCAAAGGCAACAGTGCATTTCCATGGCTGAGCAGGGATTTAAACTCTGATTTCTAGAGATATATTCCAATGTTCAAACCACTGTACCACACTAACTGCCTGAGGAAAAACATACAAAACCATTATATCTGGTTTTGAAGCAGAGAAACCCTGGAATTTATGGACTAAGTTTAGGAAGGCCAAGACTGGATACCCTTCCTCCTGCTGACTTAACTGAATGCTAGCTATTTTTGTATTTTGAGCTCAGTTTGCTGCAAGTGAAGTAAGTTGAGGATGAGGGGGGAAAGTTGGGATGAGGAGAGCAAAACAGCTGAGAAAGTGGAATGGCTGAAATGGGAGGATATGTGATATGGTGTCCTCCTGTGTCCTCTTTTCTGACATAGGAGACAGCTTCATGCTTGTCATTACTGCTTCATCACCCAAGTGGTGGAAGGAGGTGGGAAAGCAGAAAATTGCACCATTTCTGAGAAATAATACGTATACTAATCTTCCTTCTTAGTGAATCAGTAGTAAAAATGGGCATTGCATTAGTCCCTAACTAACTGCAGGGAGAACCAAATATTTTAAATACACATCATAGGGACTATTGATATTAGTCACCCTGCATTCATGTGATTCCAGGGTTTTGCAGAATCTTTTTTTAAGGTTTCAAGTGTTTACTAGTAGACGTTATTCAGTTTGACTTCTAAAGAAGATGTTGTTTGTTCTGTATATTGGTGCAACACAAATTTGGGAGGAAGCATTTAACTGTATCCAACATAATAGGAGATCTGTGTTATTTAGGTTGGAATTAACTAGGCATAGATATACAAATATATACATATTTCAGTTTTTTCCAAGTTCACGTATGTTCATCTTACACATTTTCCTGTGTATTGTAGAAACATTGACTGAAGGTCCCACCTCATGTTCTTTTCATCTGGTGAAGTCATGATTATGTTACCACTGGCCATCCCGGCCCAGGTTCCCTGATTCCTTCATTCCTCCCGTGGCCCCATCTTAGTGATGGTTGAGGATCAACAGAGGGATATCAGGGTTTTTAGTATTAACTGCTGTTTTTATGCTTGATATTGTGTTTTTAATATGTTATACTGTTTAATACTGTCTTAAGGGGGGGAGGGATAAAGTGTTTTTAATTGTCATATTTTATATTTTACTGTTGTTAACCGCCCGGATTGGTTTGCCAGAAGGCGGTATACAAATAAATTATTATTATTATTATTATTATTATTATTATTATTATTATTATTGTTATTATTATTATTATTATTATTATTATTTACAAGCTCAGTGTTTTGTATGCATACAACACTGACAAGCTTATATTCATCCTGCTTTCAGTCCACAACTTTTAAAGGTCAAAAACATATAGACAACTCCCATTTGGAAACTTGTCAGTCTTTTTTAAGAAAAACATACCTTGTGTAACTTGTAATATAGAAGAAGTTGCATTTTCTTTTTCTATTTTAAATATGTTTCTGTTACCAGGGTATGAAGGGGAAAACAAATCTTAATCTTGTCCATCAGAGATGTAAAAATAGCCTTTGTTCTCTTCCTTGGAATTAACATGGCCTTCTTAAAAGCTGATCATTATTGTGAATGGTCAGTGGTCTAATGTTTATTAGTGTTTTGTTTTGTTTTATTTATGAATAAATTTCTGTAGAAATGAACTGCCATTTGAGATGTTTATAACTAAGGTCTCTGGAAATGGCAGTACTGGGATGGTAATGCTGTGTTCCTCTTGTTCCTTCTCCCCAGTTATTTTTGGATGCTTTGAAGGACATTGGTTGTCTTTCTTTCTCATCCTCCATCATGAATCTCCTCTGACCTTTTGCTTGACTTTAATTAGCAAATTGGGTCTTTAGATAATAGCTGGAGAACTAATCTCTGTGTTTGGTAACCTTGTTAAGCAACTGCTGCCGGCAATTAACACCTATTGTTGCACATTATGCATTGTGTCAGAGTTATCTTGTGAAATGCAGTCATCAGTTCATGGCCTTCTTGCGTATTGTGAGCAGATGTGCTTTCAGAGATTGACATCAATTGCTGTGGATGGTTCTGTTTCTGCCATAAAGCAGTGCCTTAAATAGGTTACCTATAAATACTCCTTTCATTTTGTAAATGCTTTCATTTGTTTGCTCCTATCAGGACTGGCCTAAGACATTTTGCTGCCTGAGGCAAAAGACAAGATGACACAAGTACACACCTCCTCAGTCCAGGTAGAGAAGCTAGCTGTACTGACAGCTGAATCCGCAGCAGTGACAATAGATAAGCATCCTCTGACTCTGCTTGTGCTATGGCAACAAGCTAGTTTAGAGAGATCTAGGACAGGAAGGCTGAATTTTATCACCTAATTTGCTTAACATGTATGCTGAAAATATCATATATAAAGCAGGATTACACTCAGAAAAAGAAGATGTGAAAACTGGAGACAAAAACACGAACAATAAAAAATAAACAAATAACACCTTACTACAAGTTGAGTCTCCCTTATGCAAAATGCTTGGGACCACAAGTGTTTTGGCTTTCAGATTTTTTTTTTCAGATTTTGGAATATTAGAATATACATTTGGCCCTCGGTATCAGCGGACTTGACATCCATGGATTTGAGTATCAGTGGATGGCAAGTCTGTGTTGTCCCCAATGGCAGAGCATGCACGCAGCTGCATCGCCATTAGGGACAAGGGGACTTCATCTAAAGCCACGTGTACATACCTGGGAGATTCATGTGGGGAAGAAATCTCTGGTTCCCCTGAGTGAGTCCAGGGTGCCTGTGCTCTGCTGGAGAGCACCATGGCCGTTGTGCACTTTGGAGGCTCCTGCTCCTAGCCCCCTTCACATGTACACATGTATCCTCTTCTGCAGTGGAGGGAAGGAGCTCTCCTCCCCCAGGCTGGATGGCAGTGCCTGCAGACCTGGTGCAGGGAGGAAGGGCAGCCCAAAAGGGACTGAGATGCTGCTGGAGGACCACAACCCCCAAGGCAGGAGGAATGAGCTGCCCCATGGAACCTGGCCTCAGTCCCTGCCAAGTCTCCACCTGGAAAGAGTCAGCTTGGCCCCACCACCTGTGAGGAGAAGCCCAGGGAAGGAGGGGAAGGAGGAAGGAGAGAAGAGGGAAGAGAGAGAAGGAGAAAAGAAAGAAGAGAAAATCAGAAGGCAAATCTTCGTCCTTTTCCCTTCTATTTCCCTCTTGTATCCACTATTGGGGAGAATCTGCAGATTTTGGTATCTATTGGGGGCTCTGGAACAGAATCCCTGTGGATACCTAGGGTAAGCTGTAGATAATGAGATATCTTAGTGATTGGACCCAAGTCTAAAAATGAAGTTCATTTATGTTTCATATAGACCATATACACATAGCTGGAAGTTAATTTTATACAGAATATTTTAAACAGTTTTGTGTTTGTTTGTGTGCAATGAACCATCAGAAAGCAAAAGTGTCACTATCTTCGCAACCCACCTGGACAGTTTGGGATTTTGGAATTCTGAATAACAGATGCTTAACCTGCACTAGCAGGAGATAGCAAAGATTTGGAAAGATTATTGGAAAAAAAATCAAGGCAGAAAGTGAAAGGAGGGGTGGGGTTTACAATTGATCATTAAGAAACCAAAACAATGACCACATATGCTTTACATTATTTTAAAGTAGATGGTAAAGACATTTAAATATTTCAAGATTTTACATACTTAGCTCAATCATCAATCTGAGTGGAGACTGTAGTCAAGAAATCAGAAAACTATGATTTGGAAGGATAGCTATGAAGGAACTAGACAAGATTCTGAAGTGTCAAGATATATAATTGAATATCAAAGTTTGGTTGGTCAACATCATAGTATTCCCAATTTCTATGTATGGATGTGAAAGCTTGGTAGTGAAAAAAGCTGATAGGAAGAATATCAACTCATTTGAGATGTGCTGCTGGAGAAGAGTTTTACAGATACTGTGGGCTGCTAAAAAGGCAAATGAATGCGTCCTAGAACAAATCAGGCCAAAACTCTCCCTAGAAGCAAAGATGACTAAACTGAGGTTGTCACACTTTGGCCATATCCAAGAAGGAATTACTTACTAGAAAATACCATAATGCTTGGGAAAGTGGAGGGCATTAGGAAAAGAGGAAGACTACCTTCCAAACACATTAATTCAAGCCAGGAAGCAAGATCTGAGCAGGGCAGTTGATAGGGTGACTTGGAGGCCTCTCACTCATAGGGCTCAAAGTTGACTTGAAGGCAGTTAATCACAAAGAACAGGTTAGGTGGCTCTGACCCCTAATACTGAAGAACTGAGGCAGGGAAAATGGGAAGTCCAGCAGGGAGACTGCTGTGCTTACACCCCAACCCTCATAATAGCATCTGCCAATTTGCCTAATGGTACAGCCAGTTCTGATTCCTATCTATTATATAGGGATTGGTTAAACCAACTTTCCCCCAAAATCTCCATATTGATTGGATGACAGTCCACTCACCCCTAACCAAACATGGACATTTTTAACTTTTGTTTTAATTTACAAGAGACATGGTAGATCCATTGTGATGTAGTTGTTTGAGTCGTTTGAGTGGGCTTTGTGGTGGAACTACAGGACTACAGTAGTGGTCTCCAGAAAACCATGGCTGAAATCCCTATTCAGCAATGGAAATCCACAAGGTGACCTTGAGCCAGTCATGTTCTTTCAGTCTTAAAGGAAGGCAAAGGCAAACCTCCTCTAAAAAGGATCTGGCCAAGAAAAACCCAGGATAGGATCACTATAAGCTGGAGTCAACTTGAAGGTACATAATAACAACAAAATAGAAATGAGAATTATGTAGTTCCATT
Organism: Sceloporus undulatus; assembly: GCF_019175285.1. Taxonomy (NCBI): domain Eukaryota; kingdom Metazoa; phylum Chordata; class Lepidosauria; order Squamata; family Phrynosomatidae; genus Sceloporus; species Sceloporus undulatus. Next base: position 171,220,884 of record NC_056525.1, read on the forward strand.
ACAAAGGAGTTTTCAAAGCAAAATATACTGTTGGATGTGCATTAGGAAGACTTAAGTCCACTTAGCCATGAAGTTCATGGGACTCACTCAGTCTAGTAATGTACTATGGCTCCATTCAGACTATTTGAATGAATGAATGAATGAATGAATGTGTAAAGTAGATTGTCTATGCCTGACACACATCCATAGAATAGTCTGAAAAGTTGTAACAGTATAGTTTTGCATAAGTGGCGTTTAACAGGCCTTACCAGAAAAAAAAATGTATAATATTTAAAACTTATTTAGTGATTGTTTGGTGGGTTGTTATGCTGTTGGGCTTTTTAAATAAATAAATAAATAAATCATAGATTCCATGATCTGTGTTCCTAAAATATCATTTATTTGTTTGTGTGCAATTCTGTCACTGTCTGGAGGACATTTTGTTGAGGAAGACTGGCTGAGATGGGGGGCTGGCCAAAAACATTTTGTTGACCAAGGCACTGAACAAAATGGTTCTCTCACCAATTCTACATTCAGGAGCTGACTAAATTGCCAACTGAAACATTCAGACAGAGTCCTTCATACCAACCACCTCAGGGCCAATTCAGATTTTGGGAATAAAGTGGGAGACTTACCGGCAAGAACAATTGTGGGAATGCTTTTGGCCTCCCAGTATTTACGGCCTGAATCACTTTTTTTCTGCCTAATGATAGGGCTAGCTCTGCTTAAATAAACCCATAAAGGACAATTCTGTCAGTAGTTATTTATATATGATAGAAGCAATTCACTTTTAATTTCTAGATGCTTATTTTCTATCTAGATGCTAGAAAATATGGCTGATGACTAGCTTGATCTGGCTGGCCACTGTTGGGAAAAAGCAGCATGTTGGATAAGATGAAGCAGCACTCTGATGTAGCAAGGTAATTCATCTGTTTATACAACTGTGTTTGCAAACTTACCTCTTGTTTCTCATGTTTGACATTTTTCTCTCTGTGTTAAGAAAAAAACAGAGAAGAAAAAACAATTATAATGCACACAGAAAACCCAAACTTGCCCAGCTCTGAATGGCCTCCTTTAGCTAATCTGTCTCCCTTTCATCTGTCAGTCTCTTGGTTTTAATGAGCCAAGCCATTACATTGTACAAGGAGCACAAGAAGACTTCAGTGGCAGATTTCTTTCAGCAGAACTAATGCTACCACCTTTGCAGCTTTACTGAACCAGAAACACACCGCAAATAGCTAAAAGGTTTTAAAAACCCAAACAAACAAACAGGTGAGACAATTGGAGGATACGGTGGTTGGGAATCCCGAACAGTAAATTCCAAAAGTATTTGGATCAAGCCCAGGCAGACTGAAGCTGCTCACTGATTTGCACTCCTAAACAAACAAATGGACTCTTGCCGAACCAACTCACTGATGAGAAGAGTAACCTACCCAGATTTTCAGGAGCTAAACTATCATCTTGTGTTTGCAGGCCTACATGATGGTGTACATTCTATTGCCCTGAGGCCATTTTTGTGATATCTCTTTGCACTTTCTGCCTTTTGAAGCTGGGAAAGTTGGTACAGGGACGTAGCCAGGATTTTGGGAAGGGGGGGGGGGAGTCCAGACTAAGTGCCACCATTATAATGGGGCTTGGGTGCGGCGGCATGGCAGCACACACCATTCATTTTATCTAACAGATAAAATGCCCCTTGGCTACGTCCCTGGTTGGTAGCCCCCTTTCTTCCCCATACTCCTTCAATTACAGTCGGCCCTTCTTATACACGGATTTTTTTATACACGGATTCAAGCATACGCGGTTTGAAAATGTTCCAAAAAAAGTATAAATTTACCTTGATTTTCCATTTTTTATAAGGGACACCATTTTGCTACGTCATTATATTTAATGGGACTTGAGCATACATGGATTTTGTTATACACAGGGGATCTTGGAACCAAACCCCAGCGTATAACAAGGGTCCACTGTATTTGTGCTCTTAAAAGGGAAACTAGGCAAGAGGAACATAATGGCACAGTTCTGCTCATTAGACAGATGTGAACCTCTCCTTTTACATTCCCATTTCTGCTTCTGCTCTCTCTGCTTAAACTGTGAAGAGGTCTGTGAACAGGTAAACAGGTCTGACATATGGATGGCAGGGCTGTGATGCTTGGAGGGGGAGTTGCTCAGTTTCTGCCCTTCTGTGGGACAATATTTCTTACTGTTTGGTGTCAGTCACATTTTGTTACAAACAGGGAGTATTTAACACATTTCATTAGGACTATAAACCTTTGTCCAAGTGACATCCAAGTGAATAAATGGCTACTGAAGATGTGTTAGGTAACTAGACATCATGTTACAATCCTTAAATGATTACTAAGAGCTAAGGGTACATCTACACTGTAGAAATAATGCATTTTGACAGCGCTCTGTGCTGTAACACCATGCTATGAGATCCTAGCATTAGTAGTTTTACAAGCTCTTAGTTTTGTCTACCAAAGAGTGCTGATACCTCACCAAACTACAAATCCCAGGATTCTGTAGAATGGAGCCATGGCAGTTAAAGCGGTGTCAAATTGCATTATTTCTACAGTGTAGATGCACCCTGAGTTTCATTAAAACCAGTGTGAATACCCCTCCCACGTAAGCATGCAGAGGAGGACCAGCTGTCAGGTTGTTGTCAGACTGGATGTTCACATCTGCCTGCTTTGCTTTATGTAAATGGCCCCAATGGAAACATTACCAAACAATTAAATGTTAAGGTTGTCATTTGGAGGCTTGGTGTGTAGCTTCAGAAAGAAAAGACTAGCTCTTGACAAACTCTCAGCTACTGCTCTGCTTTCCCCTCTGGGTACTTTCCTCATGTTCCCAGTGACCTGCCTTCTAGCCCAAGAGGACCTCCAAAATAGATGCCGGAACTAAAAGATGACATCAAAAAATGTTTTTGTTACAGAGATAATAACAAGGTACATATAACTGTAAGAAATTTGAAACTCTTTCTTCAGTTAGAACTGGTTTTTTTCCACATGTTCATGTAGCAAAACTATCATCATTTTGTACTATCAATGCATGGAATTTCATTCACCAATTGTGAAAACGGATGTGAAGTGCAATGCTAGTACAGTCAGCCCTCCATATCCATAGATAAGGGGTAGGCAACCTTTTTGAGCTGGGGGCCAGGCTGGTGTCCCCTAGACAAGGGGGGAAGGCAAAGCCAAAAAATAAATACTTAAATAATTAAATAATATAGAACAACATTTTCAAATGTAGGACACATTTTTTAAAAATGGAGGACATGTGAAAAAATTTGATGGTTTTAAAAAAATGTTAATATAAATGCATGTTTCTTAGGTATGATCAAAATGGAGGACATTTGGGCATTATTCCTAGACAGATGGCAGAAATGGACTTCCCTTTCTGGCCAACCCCCCTCCCCCCATTCCAAACAGCACATCTGGGCATTGAACATGGCTTTACTTAAGATGGCCTCTTGCATATTTCAGAGGCTTATTGCATAACCAAACTCTTTGGGTTTCACACTGAACATGGGTTCACATGGCTATGCATATTGAACATGTCAAGGCAATCTTTTTTCAAAGGAAATCAAACTCAGGGAGGTGCAGCACTTCCAAAACATCTTTCAGTGCTTGGAGAAAGGAGGTGGATATAATAATATGATCACCCCTGGCCACAAAATCAAGAGCTATACATTATTTTCCCATAAGTGCAGTGATGGAAACCACTGTGTTAAGACCTGGGTGTCTTTCAAATGGAGAGAAGACACTGTGCTAGTAGCCTTCACACCTGCTCCACATTGCCTTTTCTGGTTTTAATTGAGATTTAATTTTGCAATTCCCCAAACAAAAGTAATCTTTTTGGAAAGCTAGTTTCTTTGTTTGCAGGAGGGGGGGGGGGGAGAGACTCCAGGCCATAAGTACAGGTATTGCTTTGGTTTCAGCATGCCTTATTTTTTTTTTAAATGTTTGTGTTCAGTGTTCACATGATTTTTGCCATAGTGTACCTGCTTCAAATTACACCAACAATTATGTATGAAGCTTGCAGTATCCCTAAACCAGATAGAAACAGGTCCCTAAAGGATTTGGATTACTCCACTTTCTCCTCTTTCCTTTAAAAAAAACAGCAGCAACAACCCTGCTGGCCATGGCTCTACTGTTATTGACCTTAACTGTAGACGTGCTTTGGGATTCCCCACCCAAAAGAAGTAGGATGTAATTGTTGTTGCTGTGTGCCTTCAAGTCATTTCTGACTTACGGAGACCCTAGAATCATAGAATCGTAGATTGGAAGAGACCGCAAGGCATCTCTATTACGTGGGTTTTGTTCAGAATGGGTTTTTCATTGCCATCCTCTGAGGCTGAGAGAGTATGACTTGCCCAAGGTCCTTTTCTCCTTGTATCCTTTCTTTTCTCCTTGTAGCCTTCCTTTCCAGTGTAACCTAACCACTGCAACATATTTATTGGAGGGCCCTCCTCCATCAGTAGGAAAAATACATTCTGAGAGGACATGTGAGAAGGCCTTTTCTGCAGTGGCACCCCAGTTGTGGAATTCCAACCCCCAGAAGCCTGATTGACACCAACATTGGGATCATTTCAGCACTAAGTTTAAAATTGGTGTGTGTGTGTGTGTGTGTGTGTGTGTGTGTGTGTGTGTATTAAAGCCTTTGGGCCAAATTTATGGTTTTATTATCCAAGATTGTTTTAACTGGGTTTAAATTGACTGTTTTTTTTAAATTGACAAAATATTAATATATCTGAAAGTCTTTTTTTGCAAAATATTTCTGCACCAGACTTAGTGGAAGATTACTGCAATTATTTATACAGTGGGCCCTTCTCTTATGGGGGGATCCGTTCCCCCCCCCCACATAAGAGGAAAAGCGCGTAAGCTCAAGCCCCATAAGAAGCAATGGGGCTCATGCCTGCGGCGCATGCCCCATTACTCCTTCAGGAGTGTGGGAGGCTTTTTTCCGGCACAGCTTCCAGCATATGTTGGAAGCCACATATGATGCAGCCGCACTGTAGTTTTAAGTTGATTTCATTGTATGCCACCCTGAAGTCTTTGGATAAAGGGCAGGATATAAATATTTAAATAAATAAATAAAGATTCATGAAATGCCTCTTCAAAAAGAGTTTTAAGGATTGTGCATGAGGAGATTCCCCCATTTCTGAGAGTTACATAGAACCCCTTAAACAATGTTCATTTCTTGATTGGTACAAAGAAATGGGAGACTTGTGGTTAGCACAAATTTGCTCCTATATCTCCCTGCTGGTGCAGTTTCTATTAGTTTACACCAGGGGTAGGCAACCTTTTTGAGCCAGGGGCCGGGTTGCTGTCCCTCAGACAACTGGGGGGCTGAAGCCAAAAATAAATAATTAAATAATTTTAAAAAAAATAAATATATAAATAAACCAGGACAAATGTAGGACAAAATTTTCAAATGGAAGACACTTTTTAAAAAAAAAAAATGGAGGACACGTGAAAAAATTTGCTGATTTTTAAAAAAATGTTAATATAAATGCATGTTTCTGAGGCTTCTATAGACAATTGCCCCCCAAAGGCCCCAGCGGCAATCGGCAGCAGGACTGGGCTGGGGCCGGTCCCAAGGCCTTGCCAGGCCGCATCCGGCCTGCGGGCCGCAGTTTGCCTACCCCTGGTTTACACTTTATAAACCACTTAGGGATATAGCAGTATAGAAATGCTATTGCTATTGCTATTCTACTTCTTGTGTCATGAGTGTGCTATTCTACTAAATCTATGATACGAATTCTGCAATCTGCATTGCCTCCATTCCATGTGGGAAGTGACACAGTTTTTGTCTCAAGGACAGTAATCTTCCACTAAGTTTGGTGCAGAAATATTTATGTTGATTGTGCATTGCCTCGGCAACATGCTTCAGGGATGAGAGTGAGGGAAGCTGCACAAGACCATCATGCTGAGGCTTGTAGCCGAGGAAGAGGTCAAGACCTCTTCCATAGAACAATCTGAAGTGTTTCACTTGAGACTGCAGTGGGGCAATTGCCTTGGGAAAGAAAAAGAAAAACCCATTCACTGTAAAATAAATAGCTTCAATTTATTTCTAATGATGTTTCCATTGTTTAACACTAACATAAATTTCAGTTTATTTTCATCCGAGTGAGATGATTTCCCAATTCCCAACTTTTCTTTCCCAGGATTTAAAAAAAAAAAAAGAATAGAAGAAAGATAGCTATATCCATAATACTGTTTACATGTGAGGTGGCGGCAATGCAGCCCTCCAGATGGACCACATCTCCCATCATCTCTTCCCATTGGTTCTGGTAGCTAGGACTGATGGTAGTTGAAATCCTGCAACATCTGGTTAGAGCCATACATTATCTGCTCCTTGCATTTAGTGATTTCCCCTTCTTCATCTATGAGAAGGATGCTCTTTTGAGGCTTAGAATATGGAAAAGAATGTACCCTGTCAAATTCAGGGTTTCTCCAAATAGATGGCTTCTTGCATGTGCAACTGGAAGATACTGTGCAACTGTTCCATCTATTTTGTTGTTGTTGTTGTTGTTAACAAAATGTTGGTGTTTTAAAAAAGGTGGAGGAAGCAGTAGCAAAGCAAAGAAGGATTAAGAGCTGAAGATGATGGCATCTTGTGAACTTGCCATTCACAAAGTGAATTGAGGCATGGTGACGTCAACATGATAAAAAAACCTTGTCTGGAAAACTGTTATCAGTTCAAAGCTTGCTGATCTCAAGCCAATTATTTTTTGTTTAATGAGCCGGTCATCTAAGGGTACGTTAAAAGCTCAGCCTGCAAAATTGCTTCTGTGATGTCACAGATCATGACTGTGTAAAATACTGCATTTGTTATCCTGACAACTGGCCTTAAACTTTCTGGAATCTGAAGTGGAAACACACCTATATGTTGTTTCTATTGAAATACTATGCAGGCATGCACAAGCCTGGCTGTTCTTTCTACCCATCTGCTCTGTGGACATATCACCTTCTTCCATTCCAATTGGCTATGTTGACTAATCACTACTAGCCAGTCACCTCTTTGCTTTCATTGATGGTTAATGAATGCTTAGTCATTGAATGGTCTTTAGGTCTTGATATGCAGCTGATGTTTATATATTCATGCTTCACCATTCCAAACTTATTTTGCATGCTCTTAATATGTGTATTACTTCCTCTTTGCTTGACTTTCTATCACTTCAAGTCTTTACATCATCTCATACCATTCCTAAGACACTAAAACAGATTAAGGTAGAAATAAAAAGAGCAACACCCATCTATCTGTAGCCGATGCTAGAACAGTATTCAAATTATTGCATTTGCTATCCTGACAACTGGCCTTAAATTTTCTGGAATCTGAAGAGGAAACAATTATTGGAATGGGGGACATGTATCACCTATTAAAATCTAAAAACCACAGCCCCCAAATTTCGTCCAATTACAGTCAAATCATATTCATCCTTGGTAGCTTTCTTTGGAAAAAAAAGTAGTTAATGGGCCACCATAAATTGTAAAATAACTGAGTCCTCTGGTCCCCCATAATTAAAAACAACAGCAGCAGCTAAACAAGAGTTTCATTTAAACCAGTTCCAAGAATGGCCCTGGCTGTGATGCCATTATAATAACTGGGGTTGTTCTATAGATGGAGTTGCTTCCATTAACAGTGATGGGAGAGGGTGATCATCTTTCCTTCCTACAGCCCTGAAAACTGTTGTTAAGAGAAACCCACTGGCAGACAGCACAGAGAGCTGCTGTGGTGAGAAAAGTCTCCCTGTCTAGTGGACAGATGCTTGAGTGACACTGAATTTAATCCAGAAGCTCCAAAAGGAAGTATGAATAAAATATCCTAATCATACCAAGTGCATCTGTGGTGTACCAGTTTGATACACATCTAACTGCTATGACATATCCCAGAATTCTGGGATGGTTAGTTTGGTAAAAAAAAAAAAGACTTAGAATTATCTGCTAAAAAAACTTGAAGGCACACAAGAACTATAGTTAATGGGAGTGGACTACAGCAGTGATTCCCAAGCTTTGGTTCTCCAAATGTTTTAGATTTCAGTTCTCAGAGGCCCTGTCAGGATGACCAAAATAAACAATTCTGGGTGTTAGAGTCAACAACATTTGAAAGACCAATTGTGGACCACTGCACTAGAACTCTTTAGCAAAAATTCTGCCTAATGGTTTGAAGGTTTGCTTATATAATCATTACAATATGAATCCTGAATCTTGAAATTCTAATTTCTAATCTTTGGGTTTTGCTATAATTTAAAGTTTCCTTTATTGGTGTTACATTGTAATGATGACAAGCCATCCTTTGGTTTTCACTGAAACCACCCCAATTTTTAGCCACCCTTTGGGGAGGCCCTTTCCTCTTTATGGCTCCAGGCAGACTATGAATTCTCTCCTCCCTATTCCCTGATGACCTCAATAAAGGGCTGTAACAAGGAGTATTGGTGGCTGCCCCATTGTTAAATGCCGGTAATTGAGAATGGGTTGGGAAGGGGAACTTGCCAAAAAGTCTAAGACAGTGGGGAATTCCTACAGTGGAATCAATAGGAACATAGAAGACAATGACATCGATAAAATTCTTGTCATGTGGAATGCTGATTCAGATGTTGCACATATTTGCTTCGCAAACAGCTGATGCTTTGCTGCAGATGATAAGGCGGCAACCAGTGTGGCTGATTTATGTCCTATTCCTACCCTAACTGCCTAGACATGTGTCTTTATTATTGTTCTGCCTGTGCTTTGATTGTCTCAATGAGTCAAAGAATGCTGGCACTTTTGTTGGTTTTTGGTCTCAGGGGATGCATGAGGATGGAGCATACACTGAATAACCTTCTTGCCGATGTTATCAGGATATTCTGTATTGAACTCTTTGGAGCAGCTTCCTTGAAACAGCATAGCACAGCCACGAGATTCTCAAGTGGCAAGAACACCTTTTAAACTCAGAGGAGCTACTTTAGAATGTCACTAACTCTTAACAGGCATTAGCGGCATTCTAAAAGAGCTCCTGGAAGAAGGAGGACATTGGAGAAAAAGGAGGTTCATTCATTCAAATGAATGAATGTTAATTTATTCAAATAAATTAAAAGATTATTCTTAAATGCCACTTGGTAATAGTGCATGCTGTTCTAAAATTCCTTAATGTGTAGAAGACACAATGTTGTGTGATAAAGAAATAAGTCTCGGTATACATGTTTTATTCCAGAAATTGTCCAGAGCTGATTACTAAAATTATTTAAAAGGACAGAGTGTTTCACAGCACATGCTATCTGCCTTTTCCTTTGTTCCTGTTAAATTATATGGTATATACAGTTTTTTCATGTTCATTAATGTTAATTTTACTTATTACTAGGTTATTGTAGACATGTTACAATTGTTAATACTCCATTCCTATTCTTGGCTGTTGAAAACATATTATACTGCTTCTGTATTGTGTGTCAGCTCAGATTTTGAGGAACCTTTAAGGAATATTTCAAGGTTTGGGAACATCCACCAATAACTCTTCTTTGTTGTTCCAATGACATTTGAACCAGTTATTTGCTATGTATGCAGAACTCAAGCCATTTTAGGTTTTATAGAACCATGAATGGCATCCTCAATTGAGCATGGAAGACAATAGGATACCAGAGCAGAACATAATTTCTAAAGTATGAGATGCCCAGAACCTATCCAAACTGGAGGCCTGGCTATCTGCTCTAAGATGCCATCTTTAAATACCAGTTGAGATGGGACTGGTGTGGTACTGGCAGATAGGCTCACAAGGTTAGCAGCATCCAATCCTCTGAGATTTTAGGCAAAGAGGTCTAAATAGGTAGGCCCTTGTGGTATCTCAAGATGCAGAGCAGGCAAATGTTGGTTGGTATAGTGCAGCCATCAGAGTATATTTATATATATTTTCAACCTGCTCTGCTGCTGCCAAGTTATCTACAATAAGAAATCTCATCAGTCACAATACTGGTACTCCATTCCATGCTTTATTCCAAATGGTACAATTAACTCAGGGACAGGTATCCATAATCTCTCTCCATCCCTCTTCCCTCATGATGGCCTGCTCTTGCATAAGTGCAGCACATATAAATGCCGTTGTGCTGAGCCAAAAACAAAACAAAATAAAAAACAACATCAACAACAACAACGAAGTTTATCGCATCAGTGCCTGGAACGTTTCTATTCTGTTCCCAAAACGTTTCAAGAGGTAACGTTATGGGAACAGATATTATCGCATTCCAAAATGTAAAACGTTCCGAGAACGTTACAGGAATACAATTTACCGCATTTGTCCTTATAGGAAGCGTGATAAGTATGAGAACGTTTCAATATTTGCGCATGCGTATTTGTAACAGTGTATTCTTGTTCATGAGTACCACATACACAGAACAAAAGGCTTTTACAGGGAGATATGTGTGCAAACACAACCTAATCTTTTTATATACACACCTACATATAGACACACACACACACACACACACACACATATAGTCAGCAATCTATATATACAAAAATTGATGTGTGTGTGTGTGTGTGTGTGTGTATATACAATATGCATATATATTATATGTATATATTGTGTGTAATATATTTATATTATATATAATATATATATTGTATATATTACATATTTAAAATATGTATATTGTATATATATTGTATGTATACTTTTACACTCACTCACACACACACACACATATATAAATGTTATACATATACATAAACATAGGGTTGCCATCCCTGGGGACCTCCAAACCGGGGAAAATGTAGGACAAGGTTTTAAAATGTAGGACTTTAAAAAAAATTCCTGGCCAGGAAATTAAAAAAAAAAAAGTCCTACATTTTTAAACCTTGTCCAAGGCCTCGCTGGGGCCTGGGAGACAGCTCCCTCAAGCCCCATCCAGGCTTCAGAGGACTCTGCGATCGAGGAGCCCCATCCAGGGCCAGGCTAGGGCTTGGGAGACAGCCTCTCTCAAGCTCCAGCCAGGCTTTGGAGGACTCTGCAGACGAGGAGCCCCAGCCAGTGCCAGGCTAGAGCTTGGGAAACAGAATGCAGGGAGGGAAGTCCTTTCAGCCAATCACAACAAGGCAGAACATGGGAACGGAAGTAAGAACGGATTACATTACCACTCTGACATTTCTTGGACCGTTTTAAAAACGTTTCCACAAGCTTGGATCACTTCCTCATCCGTTCCCTCCGAGGAACACATATGGAATGCTTTGAGGGGTATGTAGAACGCGATGGGAACCTGATGGGGACAGAAACGTGTGGTAAAGTTGAAAGTGTTCCGTTCCAATCGGGTTCCAAAAATGTTCTCGGAACGCGATGCGATAAACTCCAACAACAAAAAACCTCTGACTCCAGCTGGGAATTGGTGGAGAAGAGTGCCCCAGCTTTTAAGGCACTTCACATACAAAAACCTAACTTTATGTCTCCTAGTGCTACTTGTCCTAGGTCTAGGATATATCTGCCTGCCTGAAGACCCACAGAAACATAGTAGTTTGCTACCACACTGCAAACTCAATGCAGTTTGACACCGCTTTAACTGCCATGGTTCCATCTTATGGGATCCTGGAATTGGTATTGGCTATACTGTACTTTCTGGCTCTTTGAGTGAGCTGAAGTCCATCAAGATCTGGTCACCCACTGCAATGGATTTCCTCTCCAGGCTGGTCCCACAATTCTAACCCTTGGGCTCCTGTCATTCACTTTGCTCCTTGCCCCTTAAGGCCCTCTCTGGATTGAATACTTGGGCCTCAAGAGGATCTCTATATGGACCAGTGGATTGTTGGCGCCACTAGGGCTGGTTTCATTCCAGTGTGGTAACACATGCTGTTACCTTGAAGCTGCCTGGCACAAATCCCAGCTGTCCCCCATTGCCAGCCAGGCTGCCTCTGTCATGGTGGAGGTAGGGTGCTGCTGCCACTCAACAGCTTTTTCCAGATCTGGGTAGGGAAGTGACCCACTTTCCCACCCAGCCAGCAGTCCGACTAGACCTGGAAGGCAGCCCTGGTTGGAGCAAACTGCTGGTGGGAGTGAGTTGCTACTGATGGCTGGCAACATTTCCCCCTCTTGGCCACTAGTCTTGGCAAACCTGGAAGGAGTTGCCAGGAGGTAACAGCACCCAGCTGTGGCCACAGCTGATGGATGGCAGAGGCAACCCAGCTAGTGGAGGGATGGATGGGAGCAACTGTCCCACTGGGTGTTCACCTTCCTATGAACACAACCTGGTGTGGTCTAAACTCCCCTAGTGACACTCCTGCAATTGGTGTTTTGTTCTGTGGGTTCGCTGTGATAAGAGAGACTAGACTCTCTATCAAAACTTAACAGGAAACAGCTAGACACAGTTGTAAAAAAAGAAAAAAGTGAAAGTTTACTAATATACAATTAGATCACACATTAACCCCTCCACTATTTAATCATTCATGGCTCCCCAAACCCCTGTTCATTTCATCCCGCCCCGGCCAACTGTTCTATCTCTATTATAGATTTCAGTGTCTCTAGGCCATTTCCCCACTTTCTCCCTGCAATCTTTTCCCTATTTCTCTGCTATTCTTTCCCCTATCATCCTTCTGTCAGAGACAAACCAGTTTTGTATCCTTTCTTCCCCCTTCACAGCATTCCCTGAACTGTGATCATCTGGCACCATCCAGGCTTGCCCAGTCTCTCCCTTCACACACCCAAATTTGGTCTTCCAGGTGTTTTAGACTTCATTTCTCAGAATCTCTAGCCAGCTTGGCCAACAGTCAGGAATTCTGGGAGCTGATGTCCACAATAACTGGGGGACCAAGATTTGGGAACCACTGCTAGAGCAAGTTGCTAACCTTGGCGGTATTAAGGACTAGAACTGAATGAAGCTGTGGCCTGACTTACTGAGGGCTGCATCTGCAGCTTTTACTGCCATGGCTCAATGCTATGGAATCCTGGGATTTGTAGTTTTTTGTGGCACCAAAGCTTTGCCAGAGAAGGCTACATCTCTCACAAAATGACAATTCCCAGAATTCCATAGTCTTGAGCCATGACAGGTAAAGTGGTGTCAACCTGGATTATTTCTGCAGTGCAGATGCAACCTAAGTAAGCAAGTCTGGGGTGGTACTAGTCAAACAAGAGTGATTTTATATCACTCATAAGATATTGGAGGACATTTTGAGATACTGTGGTTGTGTGTCTTCAAGTTGTTCTTGACTTATGGCAACCCCAAGGCAACCCTATCATGGGGTTTTCACAGCATGATTTGTTCAGAGGAGGTTTGCCACTGCCTTCCCTTGAGGCTGAGAGCATGTGACTTGCACAAAGTCTCCCAGTGGGTTTCATTGTTGACTGGGAATTAAATCCTGGTCTCCAGAGTCATAGTCCAACACTCAAATCACTACGCCATGCTGGCTCATTCTGTGATATAAAAAGTAGAGGTAAAGTTAGTCCCTTGACATGAATGTCTAGTCATAACTGACTGTAGGGGGCGATACTAATCTCCATTACTAAGCGAAGAACCAGCATTCTGCTTTATCACACTAGCGGGCAAACAGGATTTAAACTAGAGTTAAACTAGAGAAAACCAGGAAACGTGTGATAAACTTCAAGCATTTCCTGGTTTTCTTTAGTTTAACTCTCGTTTAAATCCTGTTTGCCCGCTAGTGTGATAAAGCAGATTGTCCAAGGACTGCTCTGATGTTCATGTGGCCAGCATGACTGCACAGAACGCTGTTACCTTCCCACCAAAGTGGTACCTATTTATCTACTTGCATTTTTCATGGTTTCAAACTGCTAGGTTGGCAGAAGCTGGGACTAGTGATGGGAGCTCACCCCATCATGCCGCACTTGGGCTTGAACTGCTGACCTTCTGATCATCAGAATTGGCATTTTAACCCCTAAGCCACCGCATCCCTTCATTCTGAGATATACTACGAGTAAATTTCCAGAAGCTGGTCTGAAACAGAGGCCTATTTAACCATTATTTAATGGAACTAAATTTTAGCTAAAAATGAATCTTAATAATATCCTTGACTTTATGATTGCTATTGTAAGTGAACAATAAAATGTAGATCAGAATGGGGATAATGCTGGCGTGTGAAAGAAATGTTTTTCTAGATTAGAGTCAGAACCTTTGGTTCTCTGACTGGCTCAATGCGATGAAAGCTGATGGCTTTCTGCAAGACAGGGCAGTGTTGTTGCTGTTATGTTATGCCAAAAGAGGCTCTGTTCTGTGTGATAACAAACCAGTAGCAGGTATTTTGCTTCACAGTGCCACAATTAGTCTTGGATGAAAGGATTTATTAGACTTGTAAATGACTTTATGTGTGTACTTGAATGGTTTAATTAATTTTGCATTTAAAAACAGATTTTCTGCTTATATCCAATTATAAGGGACCTTATGCTTCCTGAACACAGCACTGGGCTATGATTTTAATTTTAATTTGGATTTGATGGGTATGTTTCAACTGGAATTATTTTTGTAATAAAATAGAATTAGCACTCTCCCTTCCTTTGCAGGACTACATATTTACAACTGACCGAATCGTTCAAAATGTTTGTCAGATGTGCTCACAGCATTTCTGGAAAATTAATTAGTCTCTTTTGATGATTTCTAATGAAATGTCCTGCTTCTTCCTCCCTTTGTAATGTATATAGTTGATTATTCCCCACTTCTTAGCAGCTGTCTGTGTGCTTATTGCTCTTTCTGGTTAATTAAAGGGCAATTTTAGTAGCAAATAAAGCTCAAATGCAGTTTTCAGCTGAGGTAAAAAAATCCTATTGAGGGTGAAAAGTAGAATAATATGCTAAATTATTTAAAAATGCATTTTTTGATTAATATGGTTGTTGTTTATGGCTTTTCTTCAAAATTTCCATTGCCGTTGTCTTTAGGCCAGGGTGAGGAACGTGCACATACTCTTCAATATTTTCACAGATTAAAACCTGCACACGCCTGCTCAAGATGGCAAAAGTTTTAAATGAAATTCTTCTTTCTCCTCCTCCTCTTCTTCTGTCTCCTCTCCTCCTCCTCTTCTTCCTCCCCTTCTTCCTCTTTTTCTTCCTCCTCTCCTCCTCCCCTTCTTCATCATCTTCCTCCTCCTCCTCTTCTTCTTCCTCCTCTCCTCCTCCTCCTCTTCTTCTTCCTCCCTTTCTTCCTCCCCTTCTTCTTCATCTTCTTCTCCTCCTCCTCCTCCTCATCTTCTTCCTCTCTTCCTCCCCTTTTTCTTCCTCTCTACTTCCTCTTCTTCCTCCTCCTCCTTTTTCCCTCTTCCTCCTCCTCTTCTTCCTCCTTTTCTTCTTCTCCTCTTCCTCCTCTTCTGCTTTTTCCACTCTTCCTCCTCTTCTTCTGGTTTTTGGCCAGAAAGGGAAGCACATTTCTGCCATATGTCTAGGAATAATGCCAAATGTCCTCCATTTTGATCATGCCTAAGAAACATACATTTATATTAACATTTTTTAAAAAATCATCAATTTTTTGCGTGTCCTCCATTTTAAAAAAATGTGCCCTACATTTGAAAATTTTGTCCTACATTTGTCCTACATTTGTCCTACATTTGTCCCAGTTTGGAGATCCTGCCTTATGGCAACCCTTACTAAGGATCTGATGGGATTTGGAGGCCAACAACATTTGGAGGACTACAGGACTCTTACTTTATTGCTAGAATTTCAAAATGGCTGTCATTTTATTTTATTTTTTACAAAACTCCAGTGATTAATCTTCTGACCTCATGTCCTCTCATTCCTTGCTCTAGGTTTCTCCTTTCTTCCATAAGACTTGGTAGCAGCTGAGGAATCTCATAGTTCCTTCACAGCCCATTTCTCTCTTTTAGGGGCACTGAATCATTTCCTTTCACCTTAAGATCTTCATGAGCATCTCCCTGACTCATGCAAGACTCAAAGGAGGAACAGCACTTGCACCACCTGACTCTTTAGATGGTGATTAACTCACCATGGCCCTGCCTTTCTCTAGAAGTATGCAAGAAATGCAACTTTGTGGCTCATGGCAGGCTATTCTCTTCTAAATATTAGAAATGGGAGACATTAGTCTACTATAAGTTTGGGAATTATGTAGTGCTCCAGAGGTTGTTGCACCACAACTTCCAGCAGTCCAAGCCAGCTTAGCCAATTGAGAGGAATGATGGGAGCTGTAGTTCAGCAGCAATGGGGGGGCATGTGATTCCCTCCCCAGTTCTACTACGTCTTCTGTTACATAATTATTTATAAGATGGTCTTGTCATAGCTTAAATCCATCACTCTAGAGCATCCTTGTCAATGTGATTTTATAATTCTCTCATTTGTAAAAAAACAGAGTTGGGTGTATCAGTAGCGTCATGGGGGGTGCAAGGGGTGAGAGCTGCAGAAGGAGAGTGACACCATAGAAGGGGGATGCTACCCAGGCCTGTGCGGGTGCTCCTCAGGGACTGTTTGGGTGATTTTTGAGCCCAGCAGTTGCCCCTCACCATGTGGGTGAGCCCCCAGCTGCATGGGTGCCATTTCCATTCATGTGGGTGTGCCTTTGGCAGCACCTCAGGTCCATGCAGCCGTTCCCATGAGCCCCTGCACTCAGAAGTCCTGCCCACAGAGGTCCCACCCCCGCACTGGGTGATACCCGGTGTGGGATCACCACTGGGATGCATTTAGAAAGTGTAACTGTTTATTTCAGTTGTGGGCTCCCAAGGTTGAAGATTTTACCTGTGTTGTTCCCAGACATCAGGCACTTAGACCTGTCCCACAATACCATGTGGCCTGAGGAAGATCACAAAATGGTACACTCTCCCAAGGCGATATTTCCCAAAGCCAGCAGTTATTCTACTTGAGGCATGAGATATTACAAACATCTGTCTCCACTTCACATAGCTACATCTCTGGTTAAAAGCAAAGCTGGCCTTTCAAAAATCCAAAATCTGCTACCCAAAGTGACTGCCCCTGCCTAATGGCAGGGCAGGTGCTCCAGGAGCCACCATAACCAAGGTCAGGGTTAATATTTAGTATCGCCCCTCATAATATTTCCTCTAAAATGGGTTGGATATTGACTAGTCTGCATTTTTGGGATGGACCAGGTTTGCTAGTGTCCTTGGGACAGTATTTACTCCTTTGCAGTTTGGTTCCCATTCTTGAGCCATCAATAGCTGTATTTTTCCTGAGGCTATTTTTGTGTAATTATTTACAATAACTTTTTTTTATAGAAAGTCTTCTGCTTTTGTATATACACAAGTCTGCTTCCAAGTCAGCGTTAAGAACAACAGACAAACAACCAAGTGAAACAGTAACAAACCGACATGTAAAAGTTGCCATAAATAACATTCCCAAACATAAAATTATCAAAAATAAAGCATGGTGTGTGTGTGTGTATAGAAACAGAATTGTTTAATTTGAAAAGAGACACAAACATCAGAAATTTTTAACAAGATTCTCATCCTTCCCAAATATAAACATTGTCACTTGGCAAAGCAGTTGTGTTCTTGTGGCATGCTCAGTGTTGGATGACACCATGCAAACCACGTGTGGTTGATGGCCGAATCAAACTCTCACGTGCCAGTTTTGTCTCAGATGTACTTTGCTTAGTGGTTTCACTAATTAGAACCACTTTTTGTTTTTGCTTTTTTTGTTTGCTTGTTCAGTTTATACCTTAAAATGTATAATGGAAACACATGTACCAAATTTTCATTCTCTCCAGAAAGCCTATATTGGCTATAATTTTCTATTCTGTGTGTACTTGGAATTGCTGCCACCTAATGTGCAGAATCGCTCCTGGACAGTTTATTTCTGTCAACCATAGGATGTTATTGGTGCATTTCCGTTGAAATGCACTTCTGCAATACATCCATTCCTACAAATTGGTTGTTTGCATCTTGGCCTTTTTTTTTTCCTTTATGCTAAAAGAACTGGATATAAATTTGATATAGACTATACCCAAAGATGTACCTTTTAGTGGAAGTAACTGCAATGTTGTCTTGTAGTTCGGCTTCCCGCATAAGTCATTGAAACTATGAGTTCATAACTTTAGCTGGATGTTTCTCATATTTCTTCTTGTTATTTCTTACTAGCAAATTTGTGGTAGGTAGGTGTGTGTATGTATGTATGTATATATATATATATATATATATATATATATATATATATATTCAAATGTATAATAAATTCTAGCTTTTACTAAAATAATTATTCCATAACTTTCCCTTGGTGACTCAAATTATATTTAATTCATAGTTAATTTTAATTCTAGCATGACTGTTTTGTACAGTTCTGCTCTTTCAGTTTCAGCTTGCGGAAAATGTAACACAACAGCAACAACCAAGTAAGGAATTAAATGCAAAGATGTTTAAAATGATGCATCTGCAAGTTGAGTCTCCTTTATTTCAAATGCTTGGGACCAGAGGTGTTTTGGATTTCAGGTATTTTTGGATCTTGGAACACCTGCATCTTCATAGGCATACATAATGAGATATCTTGGAGATGGGACCCAAGTCTAAGTACAAAATTCATTTATGTTTCATATACACCTTATACGCATAGTCTGAAGGTAATTTTATACATTTTAAAAAAATTGTGCACAAAGCAAAGTTTGTGTACCATCGGAAAGCAAAGGTGTCACTATCTCAGCCGCTTATGAAAAAGTTTTTGTTTTTTAGAATATTGTATGGGTATGGTCTCTTGACCATATCTAGTGCTGTGGTGGTAAACCAAGTACGTATCCATGTGCTTTCCCTCTCAATGGCTGGGGAAAGCAATTTGCTGTGTTACATCACCCAGAGCTTGTTTTACAGAGGATTCCTTGCAACCCTGTTGCTGAAATCTGACAAATAAATCCCTTGTTGAATAATGTGCAAATCCTTGTTTAGAATCTTTATGCTGCTGAAGCCTGAGCCAAGCTAGCAATGTCAAAAGCAGCTTGTGTGCTGCAGGCTGCTGCCAGATACACTGTTGACAGAGGAGATGATAACCGAAAGCCAAGATGATTATCTTTGCATTTGACAGAGAAGATCAGCTTGCCTTTTGTTTGTAATGAAACAGTGGATATACAGGAAAAAAATATCAATGGGTTTCACCAATGGCCACATTCTGTTAATATTCCATTTTCTTTCATGTTTACTTCCGAGGAATGGAGTTGATTTCCCCCCTTAATTTTCCAGAAGTAAATATGACTTAAAATTCCACATGGAGAAATGGAAAACCTAATGTTTTTGTTTTGATCTGTTGGCTTGTTTTACAATAGCACCTTCATCTTGACATCTTCCATACCTTTTAAATGGCCCCTGGCTATTTCCCCTTGATGTCAGTAATAGCATATGGATATAATACTCACTAATAATTTAATACTCTATCTGTATTATATTCACTGAATAATTAGAAACGTTAACCAAAAATGCTGTTAGGGCATATTTCTTTGTGGAAACAACCATTAGGAAACATCCCCACTGATGTCAACATTGACCTGGAAGATTCCAGGTTCATTCCTAAGGTCCACCTCTCCTAAAATTCAGCATATCAGACTTATAATATGAATGTGCAGTGCTACGTATTATAGGTGATCCTGAAAGCCAGATGATATCTGTTTGAGCAGTTCTGAGAATGGTTTTGACAGTGAACTGATAATATAATGACTGCAATGAATCAACCCATTCAATCAATGGGATTTATCTCTTTATTGACTCACAAGTAAACAATTTTTCAATGGGTCTACTTTAATTGGGAGTAACCGACAGTATTCCAGCGACTGTCATATGACTCAAAAGTCTGTTATAAAATATAAAAACTTAACAGTAAAATGACAGAGGGCTCTCTTTATTAGATGCAGAAATGAAGTACAAAGGGTACTTGTTATCCACTGGGATTTGGTTCCAGGTTCCTCCGTGGATAACAATATCCATGGATGCTCAAGTCCCATTGAATATAATGGCAGAGTAAAATGGTGTCCCATATACAAAATGGAAAATCAAGGTTTGCTATGAATTTAGAATTTTTTTGAATATTTTCAATCCATGGACACTTGAATCCGTGGATAAGGAGGGATGATTGTAGCTTGTTTTCAAGTTGCTATGTTCTAATTTTCACAACTATAGGCATGTGCATTCCACCATCATCTCTATTTACAAGTTCTGGAGATTTTGCAGTGTTTCAAAAACCTGCCTGTTTACCTAGAAATGACTGTGGGAAAAAGGAATGAGTGAATGCCTTAGGTATCCTTGTTTTTCAGGTCTCATAAAAACTACTGAATGAGCTCAGCCGCATCAAAATTCTCTTGTTTGTATTGTATGTACTGTACAACCAGTGTGTCAAAGAGGACTAGAGACTATTTTTTCTGACCAATTTCAAAAACTGATTGAAGGGATTAGAGCTTAGGAAACCATGGTCCTAAATTTTCCGTTTCCGATCACATGCATAGTTGGCTATATTTACCAGTGAGAAGATGCCGCAATCTCAAGGCATCTTCAAAGAGCTAAAGGTGATCTGGCTCATTTTGATATGTGACTCCCCAAAGGGTTATTTTTGTCCAACATGTATTAATTAAATAGCATAAAAAAGCAAGGTAGTATCTGAATCAATAAACCAATGGCTTGGATTCTGGGTCAGAAATCATCCCTTTACTTCTATTGAAAGCTAGAATAATGTAACCATACAACACAGGTACCTTGGGTGGTTCCACATTTTGCACAATTGTCTGAGAGGACTTATACTATGGTCACAATTTCTTGAACTGATGTTCTAATATTCAGGAACTAAGACATTTTGCTGCCTGAGATAAAGAACAATATGATGCCCTCCTTTTTAGTGTACAGAAACCAGCTAGACTCTTACTACAACATTGGCAATGGGATTGACTCTTTCACTGCACCTGAGTAAGCAAGCTAGTTGAGACATTAGGACAGGTTGCATGACACACAGATCTCTGACTGTTATGGCTCCCTTTGTGTCTGCTGCCTGAGGCAGCCATCTTACTATGTCTAATGATATGATCCAGTCTGCTAACACCAAGCATTGAAACAACTACATGTTTTTGCTGACAGCAAACATTAAAACAACTGCACTGCACTTTAATGTGATGGTTCAGTGCAGATTTTTGTACTCCTTATGAAGTAGACATTTTCCAAATGAATATTAATTCATTACTGCCACTGCCACCATCATGTCCAGCAGTCAGTTGAACCAGAGCCTAGAAGTAACTGACTACAAATAACTCTCTCTCTCTCTCTCTCTCTCTCTCAAAATTTATGGTGAGATTGAGTTTTCATGACACTGTCGGAACTCAGTTGCAGCACTGGCATAGAGTAGAGGTCAGATTGTTGAATTGTGAGTAGGGAAACCGTAGTTCAAATGCACATACTGCCATGTTCTGACTGAGTTCATTGACTTTGATCCAGTTGTTGCCTCTTAGCATGGCCAACTTCATAAGGTTGTTGTGGAGATAATTTTTGAGAACAACCTGAATATTTAAAAATAAGGAAAAGAAAGAAAGGATCTAGCTCTTTTGCACCTTGTTAAAAAAGTACCTTTCTTCATTCTTGTAAAACAAAATGTAGTTTTCCAATGTGAGTGAAAATTAAAAAACTGAACTACTATACTCTGTTCAATCGAATGCATATAGATGCAATGAATCAGATGAGTCTAACACACTGCACTTTTTTTCATAGCTTCTGCCATGCCAGGTCATGCATAAACATTGCCCTCATTGTCACATGTAAGGCTTATCCATGCAGATGAGTTATGCACTGTAATTGTGGAATGTAGGTTATCTTAGAGAAATATCTGCTGGTTTTTCCCCCCTTTGATGCTATTGTGCTGAAATCTTTTTAATTTCAAGTAAAGAATACTTCACTTTCTGTACTTAGGTATTTTAATTGTGACTCCTTGCTGTGAGAGCTCGCCCAACTTGGAACACACTGATTGCTTTTTCTGCACATATTATATGCTTTTAGTCTGTTGTGGCAGCTGATGTTATCCGCAACAATTTCTGATATTCTAGGACACCTCAATTAATGCTGCAGTGCTGCAGCATTCAACTTGCCTTCAATTCATGGCAACCCCATGAATAAGACTTCTCCAAGACCCCCTATCCTCAAGCAATCTGCTCAGGTCCTGTACATTCAGGCCATGGCCTCCCTGATTGAGTCTAACCATCTAGCATGCAGTCATTCTCTCTTTTTCTGCTGTCTTACAGCTTTCCTAGCATTATTGTATTTTCTAATGAATCATGCCTTCTCATGCTGTGACCAAAGTACAACAGCCTCAATTTAATCATTCTGGCTTCCAGGGAGAGCACAAGCTTGATCTGTTCTAGGACTAATTTGTTTGTCTTTTTGGCTACCCTCACACTCTTCTCCAGCACACATCTCAAAAGAGTTAATTTTCTTTCTATCAACTTTTTTCACTGTCCATTTCTCACAACTGGACATGGTAACAGGGAATCCAAAGGCTTGGACAATCCTAACTTTAGTGTTCGAAAAAAGGTAAAATGTCTCAATTCCCATTTGTGTGAGAGCATTGTCTAAAGGCACTGGAACCTGTGTTATCCTGGAAGCTC
The DNA here is from genome assembly GCF_019175285.1 of Sceloporus undulatus. Classification (NCBI taxonomy): domain Eukaryota; kingdom Metazoa; phylum Chordata; class Lepidosauria; order Squamata; family Phrynosomatidae; genus Sceloporus; species Sceloporus undulatus. Next base: position 171,243,334 of record NC_056525.1, read on the forward strand.
AGAAGGATAGCCCTGGTTAGTAGTTGGATGGCAGACAGCCAATTAATATGAGGTGCTATATTTCAGAGGAAGGAACTGGCAAAACCACCACTGAGTATTCCTTGCCTAAGAAAACCCTATGAAATTCATGGATCCACAATAGGTGACTTAAAGGTCCGTGCCTGCGCGCGCACACACACACACACACACACATCTTGAAATTTACATTCTTGTCATAGAATCAACAAAAGTAGAGATGGATGAAAATGATGGAAACCCATTATTTGTCTTTTTGGCTGTCCATGGTATTATCAGGACTAACCACATCTCAAGTTAGTTGGTTTTCTTTTTATCCGCTTTCTTCACTGCCAAGCTCTCACATCTGTACATGGTGATGGGGAATGCAATGGCTTGTACAATTCTAACGTTAGTGCTGAGTTGTATATCTTTACTCTTTAGGATCTTGTCTAGTTCTTTCATCACTGCCCTTCCCACTCCTCGTCTTCTTCTTATTTCTTGACTGTAGTCCCTTTTCTGATCAGTATTTGATCCAAGGTACAGAAATCTTTTAAATGAATATGTATGAAAAGCACCAAGAGAAAAACAAGGTAGACAATATACAATGTCTCACCAACTTATATTGTTTAGCCTAAAAAGGCTGAGGTGACTTTCTAGAACATGGCCACATAGCCAAAAAAAACAAACCCCACACACAAAAATATGGATGCCAGCCATGAAAGCCTTCGACTTCTCACAGTAGAGTCTTGACTGTGGGATCATCCAGCCAATGTCACAGGATGGCATTTCAAGGTGACCTCTGAGTGTTGCCATGGTAGAGGGGGTAGAGAGGATCCCCATTTGATTCTCCGAATAGCTGTGGTCCATGTAGGCATGAGTCCTCTCCTCCTTGCCTCCTAGAACTCTCTTCCTTGCCTTCTAGCTGAAGCTAGGAAGGTGTTAATTTCAAGTGACTTTTTGCCATCTCTGCCAGTTTGGATACATTAAAAGGCTTCCTGTTTTGTAAATCTGGAAAGCCCAGTATTGCCTTCAAGAGGCATGATGGATGCCAGTTGTACTGGGTCAAAGATATTTTGCAGCTGTAAAAAAAAGGGATGCTGAGAGGCAGTTGAACTTCATAAGAACCCTGGGTGTTGGGAGCTAGCACAGTCCTGAGAAAAGGAAATTTGACAGGGTTTGCTGAAAGTCTCCTGATGCTATATTGATGTGTGGGTTTCTTGCTGTGTTGTTCTCACCCTGCCACCATGATCTCCAATGTTTCAACAATGAAATAGGGACACTTACTCCCACATGAAGGGCCACAAGCTAGGGTGCATCTACACTGTAGAAATAATACAATTTGACACCACTTTAAGTGCCATGGCTCCATTCTGGGATTTGTAATTTTAGAAGGTACCAACATTCTTTGCCAGAGATGGCTAAATAACTTGTAAAACTACAGCTGCCAAGATTCCATAGGATGGAGCTACAGCACTTAAAGTTGTGTCAAACTGCATTATTTCCACAGTGTAGCTGCACTGCTTAGCATCTTCCCATACATCACCCTACCCCAGAATATGCACAAACACTTATTAGTGAGAGTTCTCTTCCAGAACAATATGCAGTGGTAAGAAAAGTTTCCTTTCTCTAACACCGGGAAGGATAACCAGATAAAAACCTCTAAAAATTGCAGAGCTTGAAAATGTTACTTTTTTGACTTCAACTGCTGGTCAGTCTGGTGCCATTCAGCCTGGAGAAAAAGCTCTCATGCTTTAAAGCTTTACTGTTTAATCAGACATTTGATTGTATGTACAGAATAACTGCAATCGAAATACATTTAGCAACATTTGTGACCTGAATAGGCAGCAACTGGGAGAAAGGAGAAAGCAGTGCAAAGATAATGCTCTATTTGACCAGCCAAGGAAGAATCAACTTGTGCCAGTCAGTCTGGTTCTGTAAAATTGAAATAGAAAGGGTTTGTCCTTTTTGGTTCCAGATATGATGGGTCAGTTATGCCTCAGAATGGACTCATTCTTTTCTACCTTGAGAGTGTCATGCTCTCTATCATAAATAAGACTGAAGAAGAAGCCACAAATAACTTTGGTAATATTAACAAATGCAACAAAGTGTGTATGTTCCTGTGTACATGTGCATATCTTGCAAATGCCCCAATCTGACAAGGACATTCCCATTTAATTCACTGTCATGCCACTTTCTCAGCTGCTTTTAAAATGTCTCAGTTACATTCTCCTCCACACTGTCTGCCTTCATCCTTGGCTTGCTTTAGTTGCTGAAAACTGCAAAAGTAGTTTGTACTCAGTTAACTCAGTAGGAGACGATGTTGGAAGAGGGCCGAATCTTGTCCTTCCCTCTAGACTCAGGTAAAACAAACTGCTGCAGCCTCTCTTAGCTTGTATCTTTTTACTTTTTAACAACTTTTGCCTTCTTCAGTACACTCCGATGTACATGTTCCAGTTTTCCTCTGTGAGTTATCAAAGAGTATGCATACATGTGTGTACACTTGTCTGGGTGCATGTGTCCATGTCTCCAGTGCGGGTCAAGCAAAGGTAGAGGTGTCCAGTGTGTCTGCTGAGTTTAAAGGACTGTTGGTAAGGACTGTGAGGTACAGAAAAGCAACAGCAGAAGTCCCCAGGGCCCTTATAGGAAATGGCTGGCTAACATTTGAAGTGAACAAACATTGGCCTCAGTAAAGGGCAACATAATTCATGTGATTTTTAACATTACTGGAAACCTACAAAATCAGTCTTTCATGTTATGTTGTCTATTCCAATCTTAATTGTTTAGAAGGAAAACTTGCCCCCCAAAAGGAAACTGAGAACATTTCACCATCCTTAACAGTGCGGCAAAAACAGGAAGCAAATTCGCATCTATGGAACTTACATGATAAGAGCTGGACTGCAACTTGCTTTTGAGAGCTAATCACAAAGTCAATGAGAACAGATTTAAATTGCTTGTCATTCTAACACTCTCTGAACCTCAGAACATTGGCTTGGAAACACATCCAGTTGAGCCAATGGGGATTCCAGGTAGCGCAAGCCAAAAAGGAAGCTGTCAAAATCAGTTTCTTTATGAGTTTATGATTGTAGAGTGCATATTTCAGAAATTAAGTGCACACCTTATTTGGTCACAAACTGCTAATGGTAATAAATAATCAAAGATCACTTGCCTCCAGTTTTACTGGCTTTCCTCAAATGGTGATGGTACAGCACACAGAAAGGCTTTCCCTGCTGGATGAAGAAGATGGGCTTTTTCTAGAGCCTGGGAAAATTATCTTTGGGGAGGGGGGTAGTCTTAAATGGAGCGGATATATCAGTGAACTTATGAGAGTGCTGAATTCCCAAGGTTGCACTGATTGCACCATTTTGTTCTCTATCTTAGGACTTTATCACATGAGGATATAAAACTTGAATTTTAACAGGATAAAAGTGTTTTTGGCTGGTACTTATCACACAACGTTGTATCCATCCTGCTGTTGCCTTGCATTCTGTTTGTTACTGTAGTCATTGATTGCCAAATCCCGTCAATAGGCTCTCAGTCTTGCTACTACGGTATTTTATTACTGCCTTCATGTGATAGGTTCCTTCCACTACAGTTGCACTTCTTAGGCAGTCACATGATGTGAATGGGTGTCATTCTGCTCTCCTCCTCCTCTCCCTCACAGTGATCACAACTGCCAACACCTTCCTAAACCTGGATGCTGTGTGCATATTCACACAGCAACTGCCTTTGGAAGGTTGTTGGCAGCTCCAATCACTCATTCCCCCCTTCCTTCCAGAAGGCAGTGTTTGGGAGTGCACAGAACAGCTCACATGACCATGGCTTGCCAAAGCTTTATCATGGGGTGTGAAGAAATGATACAAAACTGGTATGATTCCATTCTAATGCAATTGTTGTGGGATAGCTGGTTAGTGTGATAAAATCCTGAGTCAGCCCAGAATTCAAAATATTGCTTTCTTTGGACCATCTGGGCCAAGAGGTTCTGGGGTTTTTAGTCCACAAATGATTTTTCAAGCTATGAGCCAGGTCTTGTGACATGCTTCAGAAAACTAGCTCCAGCTGGTATATTTTGAACCAACAGAAGTTGCTGGATGCTCTTTGAAGAAATCTCCAAGTGCAATAAAGTAGTCCCAATAAAATGAAGTAGTGTGTCCTGATTATTAGAAAGATCTTTTCCAGGCAAAAATGCGGTGGACTCACCTACCCCATTCTCCCTCAGTAATATATTAACAACATGCCTCCATCCTTGCCAGAAAAGTCTCTGGACAACTGAATAGCATTTAGTTTCAGGATATCAGCTTGAAATTACTCTATTGAAAGAGGTACAGCCTACAAAATTCTTTCAAATTACATGAGTTGTTAAGGCAGTGCCAAAACAAACAAACAGGCACATTTTTTTCACTGCCAAAAGTAAGTGTTGTTGTAACAGTGATGTAGCAGCTATGCAAAAAATCCCGTGGAACGGAAGTGTATAGAATTGGTCTGCTGTTAGCCTCAGACAACAACAGGTCCATGGGGATGTGAAAAATGAGTGCAAATTATTTGTTTTGAAGGGAAGTATTTTAAATTCTCTTCCTGTCTTTAAACACTCTGGAATGGTCTTTATACGTTTGTGTTAGATTAAAGGATGTTGATGGACAGAACATTCATGCTGCAAGTACAGTTATGAAGCAGGATGGTTTATGGCCTTAATACAGTAAGGATGCTGCCAAGCATTGCTCCGGTCAATGATTGTAGAAAATGAGGAAATGCCTCAAAGAAAACAGGAAATGCCTCAAAGAAAAGATACTTCTTGTTGCAGGTGTTAAGGACTACTGTATCTGTGTGGGCATGACTATAGTCTGTCTTGCATGCCAGTCCTACTGATCCATCTGATCCAGTAATACTTGCGTCAGAGATTTTCCTTAAACTCCAAAGGTATAGTTTTTTGTAGATTTTTTTTTGGACTATGAGGCTGTGTTCTAGAAGAGTTTTTTTCCTGATGTTTCTTTTACAGAACACAGCCCCATAGTGGGGGGGGGGGGGAACCCTCAAAAATATGGATGCCAGCCGTGAAAGCCTTTGACTTCACACTCCAAAGGTATGGTTTGTTAGTGAGTGGAGTATACCCTCCAGCATTTTGCAGATGAAAATCAGGATACATGTGGCTGACCAATACCAGAATTTGGTTCAAATGTGTGTGGCCAGGCAATAAGAAACCAAAAGGTACTATTGAGGAAGAATATGCCAAACTACTATTATAAGCAGAAGAATCCTGAAATATATGGACTGAGTTTATGAAAGTCTGGGGGGGGTGTACAATTCAATAAGTGCAACACGCTTTGTGTATGCATGGTGTGAACCTCACAAGTATCAATAAATATAATATAATACATTATTCTAAAATCAAAGTGCCTTTATTAGGCTTGTTCAGAATTACAGCTTTCTCTTAGATCCATTGTATGACCTCTGTATTCATACCACTCTCTGTGCCCAATGTTCATTGAAGATCAGATCAAATCCCAGTGTTCCCGTAACATAACATTCATGTGAGTGCTTTGAGCCAATCATAGCTTCTCAACCTAGCAAGGATTGTTCTTTAAAAAAGAGCCTGTACAGACAGGCCAAAATAAAGCTGTTTCGAGTCACTTTGGAGATATGCTGTTTAAATGATGCATGAGTCCTAAGGGGCCAGAAGCCGCACCAAAGCCATGCTCCAGTCCTAAGGACTGGAGCTCGGCTTTGGCCCAGCTGCTGGCCTCTTAAGATGTGTGTGTCATTAAAACAACATGCCTCCAAAGTGACCTGAAGCAGCTTTATTTTGGCCTGTCTGTACAGGCCCTTAATGGGATATGGAAGACAGTGTGCAATACTTTATGTACAAGAGGTAAATCAAGCATAATTAAGAAAGAAATAGTAATAACATGACTATCATAAAGAAATATAGGCATTCCAGTAGCCTTTTGGAATGCCTCAGGCTACAATCTTGTACACATTTACCTAGGGGTAAGTCCCACTAAACTCATTAGGAGTTCTGGGTAGATCAGTGTATAATTTCATTATGAATGTGAATGGAACAATACTCTTCAGTAAAAAAACAAAACCTATCTCAAATTAAGCAGATAGTAAAGTTTTTTCCAGTGTTTGACCTCTACAAGTTACAGGGGTTCTCCCCCTCCCCCATGGCAGCCCTAGCACATACAGAAGTTTAGTACAGTAATTCAGACGGAAGATGGTGGAAAGAAGAAATCTAGTAAAGCTAAGCTTTAATAATATAAGTTTCATGCAAACCCCCCAAAGAATAAAAAATCAGAACGGAAGGGAGGAGGGAAAAAATCAAATAGGAATGTTTCTCTGCAAATAAATCCTGTTTTAGAGAAATCGATCGGGGGGGGGGGGAATCCATTCATCTGAGACGAAGAGAGAAAGCACCTTTTGCACAATTCCAGTGGTGCTATAATTCAAATGGAATCTTTTCAAGGACTCTGCCTCTTCCCTGCTTTTTACATGGTGTGTTTATTCCTTTGCTTACCTCAGGTGTATTCACAGTACACAGTAACAATGCATTGATATTACTTTAACCGCCAACCTAGGCAATTCTGTGATTTGTAGTTTGGTGGCGGGGTACCAAGAATTCTCTGCTGAGAGCTCTAATGCTATAGTTCAGGGGAGTACAAAAATGCTATATCTTACCCAAACTACACATCCTAGAATTACATAAGACAGAGGTATTGCTGTTAAAGTGGTCTCAAACTGATGAAACTGTGCAGTGCAGATACAGCCCTCAAAAGAGTGTTATCTTCCCAAGCCAAGAGAAGTTGCAACAGTTTGCTTTTGCCTGAGCTTACTGGGAAGGGCAAGACTATGTCTTCCCATCTTCCACTTGTTAAGTCATTGAGAACTAATGTTACACATTGAACGTAGTTTGCAACAATTGAAATAAGATGAGGAAAAAAGAGGAAAGTGGGTGATACAAGAACAAGAAACTCATGTTCAAAGCACCTGAAAAAATGGGACAGTGGAGGTTTAACTGGGGTCTTACCTGGCAAACCAGGACAGTTGAAGGGTATCCTGGAATCTGATTCAATCACACACAAACACACATACGCAAACAAACACAAATGCCATTTGAGTCTATAAACAGTAGAGTGAAACATTTGGAGGCTGAGAAGTATGTGTGTCTGTACATGCCTTCAAGTCACCTGTAGACATATGGCAGCCCCATGCATTTTTCATAGTCAGGAATACTTTACTTGGTTTTGTCCATTCTTTCCCCTGAAATATAGCCTACAGTACAGTAGCTGTTAAATGTAGTGATTTTTAGCTCACAAAAGCTGGTAGAGTGAGGATACTGATGATTCACAGGACCTGCTGGCTGATATGTAGTTCTGAACTGTTCATACAAGGCTTTTTAAACTGGTGATTGTCCTCTGATGCTATCTGCTATTTTACTGCCTTCGGGGAAGGGATGTGGTTGTGGAGCAGATTATACACTTTCTAAGTATCCATGAAGTTCTAGTTTTCTTAGCCTGAAAGTAGTACAGCAAACCTGAGAATTTAGGTGTTAGAAGCAAGACCTCGAGCACTGTTTGTTGGCCTCATCCATTCTGACTTGCAATCTGAAGCAACTACTGTATGTCTAGTCTCTGGAAGCTAGTATCTTGGTTCTGAATATACCTAGGTATATAATATATTAGGAGAGTCAACATGGTGTAGTAGTTCGAGTGCTGGACTATGACTCTGGAGACCAGGGTTTGGCTCAGCCTTATAAACCCACTGGGTGACCTGGGCCAAGTCACATTCTATCCCCTCTGAGGATACTTGCCAAGAAAGCCCATGATAGGCCTTAACATCATCATAAGTCAGAAATGACTTGAAGGCACTTAACAACATATAATATGCTATATTCACACTGTGCAATTATAGCATTATATTCTACAGTCAGCCCTCCTTATCCATGGATTTTTTAATCCATGAATTCAAGCATCCATGGCTTGAAAATATTCCAAAAAAGGTATAAATTCCAAAAAGCAAACCTTGATTTTGCCATTTGACATAAGGGACACCATTTTGCCATGCCGTTATATTTAATGGGATTTGAGCATCCACAGATTTTGTTATTCACAGAGGATCCTGGAACCAAACTCCAGCGGATAACAAGGACTCACTGTACTCTAACTGCTATGACAACATCCCATGGAATTTAGATGGTCTAAATTATAAAAATGTGATCACACATGACCAGATGCATAGACACGCCAGTGCTTGGAAGGGACACTTTTAAAAGAACAATATAACAGAACATTACTATTATGTTATTTCTCATGGTAACTAGGGCATGACAGTGTTGGATTTTTTGGGAGCTAATGTAACAATAGGCAACTGGGTCAATTGCAGAGAAGTGGTAGGAAAGTAAATGTTACTAGTTATTTCCAAAAGCATATTCACAGGGGAGATTGGGGGACTTCTTCTATTTTAGCAATAGAGGCTTGCCGCTTGCCCCTTAATTAATTCCATTTACCCTAACACTTTTTTTAAAAAAAAAGTAATGCACATGGAGCTATTCACTGTTGTGCATCTTCAAGTTGTTTCTGCCTTATAGCGACACTAAAGTGAACCTATCACAGGGTTTTCTTGTCAAGTTTCATTCAGAAGTAATTTGCCATCATTTCTTTTGAGAGTGGGGGAACATGGCTTGCCCAACCTAGTGTGTTTCTATAGCTGAATAGGAATTTGAACCCTGGTCTCCAGAGTTGCAGTGCAATGCTCAAACCACTATGGAACCCTACTCATCACTTTTTCAAAAAGGAAATCGTAATGCTGGTAATTATGAGGGCTCACTTCCTGGCATTCAGTTGATGAATTCAAAAATCAAGGCTCAGTTTTCAGAAGTACTTAGATTCCTTGATCATTATCAGAGAAGCCCATTGCTATGAACTAATGGGATTTTCTACAGGGCTACCCTATATTTATTTGTTTGTTTGTTTTCATTCATGAGACCCCACCCCACCCCATGGAAGCTGCATGGTACTCATCAGCAGTTTTACTAGAGACAACAGCAACTTTATTCTTGCATAGTTTCCTATTTTTATTACAGGTTTTGAAATTATCTTGTCAATAGACTGCTGACATCATTTATTTGACTGAGGCAAACATCCCGGTTTCTTTTCTAGTGCTGCAACTCACTGTGTTACTTTCCTACAGGCTTTATCATCTGATTGCCCATCCTTTTATGAATCAAACATTTATTCCTAAAGAAAAGTGACTCATACTAGCATCACTGATTGTCCTTCTAATCTAGAAATGTGCCAACACCTAAATAGAACATAGGAGTCTATCACATTGGGGCTAATTTTGGCATTAAAGACAGATTAAAGCACATTTAAAACATCTGGCACATAAAGCGAAAATGGTGAGTAATTGCACAAATGATTATTGGGCGAATAAAGCAATATCAGAAATGCATTGTCATTGAAATCCTGAAAGTAAAAAGATGCACAATAATGCTTCTTTGTGACCACTTTAATGGTGGGTTTTGTGCGATGTCGTGTGAAACCTTTCTGTGTAATTACACAATTTTTCCGGGATATTCACAGGATAAACTCCCAATCGCCTTCATGAGATAAACTCCACAGTATGTACAATACAATCTCTAACAGTCTTAGCAAAAATTCTAATTGTCCATATTAAAAGAAAGTAGATGAACATTTCTGCCTCTTCTATTGTATTAAGAAAAGTATTAGCTGTTCCCATTGTAAGAATGGTTATCATTTTTATCAGGGGTTGGTTGAAAACTTATTTATTTAAGCAGGCTTACCCCTGAATATTCCCCCTCCCCAGAATGTTTATTCACCTCCCCCCCTTCCTCTGCCAGCATAATAGACTGGCATGAGATTGTAATGTTTTTAAGATGTCTAGTTTTTTTATTGTTATATGGTTTTTATATATTGTAACAGATTTGGTGTTCAGTGTATTGCATAATCTTGTTGTACACCGCCCTGATTGAAGAAGGGCGGTATATAAATAAAATTTTTATTTATTTATTATTATTATTAAAGTAATAAGCAATTAAATAGCAATTTGTTTTTCTTGTATGCCATCAAGTTGGCTTTGACTTATGGAGAATTATGAATGAAAAAACCCCAAGAATCCTATTTCTGCTTTAAATTTCCTTTGATTTCTATAAATCAGATTACTTTGAATTAAGAACTTAATGGCAATGCCCACAGCTTCTGTATTGTCAAAGCATTTATAAATCAAAGTGATTTCAGTGATTTTTTAAAAAAATTATATATATAATCAAGCCACTTAAGGTCAAAGAGATTTACACAAAATTCAGACCTGCTGAGTTTTGTGGGATTTATCTTGATAATGCTTTATTTTGGCTGGATCATGTCCATTGTGTATTGCAAATAAGGAGCAGTACAGATGGGCAGCTAAACGTTGCCCCTGTATGCCCTGGGTCAGTGCTGCAGCAGCTGCACACTGCAGCACTGACCTGCTCAGTAAAAGAAGCTGCTCTGAGCAGCTTCTTTGAAGGGGCATCACAGGCGCACCCGCACATCATGATGATGCCCTTTCTGGCCAGTGCTGTTTGGCCACTGGTCCACATGGGTGCTGCGCTGCATGTTGGCATGCCCCATATAGACGGGTGCACACCAAGATGGCGCCCCAATGCCAGCAGAAGGACTTTGAGGGTGTGCATGCTCAGCCCTATTTGAACCCTAGATCAGGCCTAGGCCAGCATAAAGTGTTCGTCTGTATTGGCCCTAAGTGAGCCAAGATGGTCTGACTGACTGGGGACATTGAATTTTTAAAATCTCTTCTTTCTCTTAAAATTACTCTGAGATTTAAGAATGTTTGGTATCAGTTTAACAGGCTCTCTGTCTGTCTATGTCTGTCTGTCTGTCTGTGTGTCTAATCAAGATGTCCTGGGTATACATAGATTTATTGTCAGTAGAATCACAAGGAAACGGCTTCACTTTAGGGTTCCCATAAGTCAAAACAACTTGAAGGCACTTAATAACAACAGAAAGCACATAACTAAGCAATTCTTGCATTTTCAGTTTCAGGGATGCTTCCAGATAGGCCTTAATGATACACACACACACACACACACACACACACACTGACTTTGGGCAAGTCACATTCTCTCAGCCTCAGAGGATGGCAATGGCAACCCCCCTCTGAAGAAACTTGCTAAGAAAGCTCCATGATCAATTCGCTTTAGGGTTTCTTAAGTTGGGAACAACTTGAATAATAATATAATAATAATAATAGATTTATTTCTAGCCCGCCCAATCACAAAGAATCCAGGCGGGTTACAACAATAAAATACAACAAATTACAATAGAGTTAAAAAATTCAAACCCTAGACCTACCACCACCACCCCATTCCCAGTACTAAAACAGAATTAAACAGTAATAATATTAAAACATTAAAAACATTAAAAACATTGAACAACCAAAAAATAGGCAGAAACATTGGCGGGGGGAAATAGACAAATGAGGGGACAAATATCTCTATATCTGGGGAGGGTAACTAGGTTCATTCATGTGTCTCTGTGTGTGGTGGACTCCAACATTTAAAAATGTTGAACACACTGTTCTCCTCACTCTGAATAAAGGACAACATTTGTGTGAAAGTATGAATCTGTTATGTACTTGTGCTGAAATATGGCTCTTTACCTATGTCATTCATAAAGGCCTTGGCCAAAAATTACAGCGTCTCTCTGAAGGAGTCAGGATATCACCTTTATGACTGGGGACTATGTTTGTCTTTAAAATGTTTATTGTACAGCAACCACCATCATATTAACAAGAACTCCCTCCCTCAAACATTTACCAGAACCCCATTGTTCCTTTGTGTTGACCCTTTGTTGTTTATGATATTTTTAAAGTAGCCACATAATAGTTTTCCTGATGTTTAGCATTTGGAATTAATTTGGTTTATATTAACAGCAGGAGCTGAATAAGGAATTTTAAGTATTTGTTACCAAAAACGAAAAGAAAAGAAAGAAATTGGACTTCTTGTGTGTGGGTGTGTTTTGTGTTTTTGAACAATTACACATGAGATAGGCAGATGTTATGCATATTGGAAATAGCTCCTTAAACGCTGACATCAGAAGTGTCTCATTGGATTGGGTTCTAGAAATCCTGGTGTAAGGGAATGAGAAGCAGGGCCAGCCAGACATTTGTTGCCTGAGGCAAGGAAGAAGGTGATGGGCTGTCCCCCACCCCATTTACAGAAGTTAGCTAGATTCAGCTGAATCTTATTTCAGCCCTGATAGTGTAACCGTATTCCCCACTCCATATTTGACAGACAGCAGGCTAGTTTAAGGAGCCCAGATAAGTTGTGCAGGATATCCAACTCTGTCCTGAAATGAAAGAAAACAGCCAGAAAATACAAGAGGAAGAGCCAGAAGGCTGGTATCATTGCATCTCAGGATGTTCCATTTGAGGCAATGGCCTCATTCTGATTTAAAGAAAGGCCTGGCCCTGCGGATAAAATAGTATGATGCAAATATTGGCTTTTGAACTTCCAGTTTGAAACATTGGCTTAGCAACGGAACACAGGGCCAAACTAGACGTGACATAAGCAAGACGTGTGCATAGTTTGAATCCCATGAATAATTTGTTGCTGAAACATTCCTGGTTCTTCTGAGGATAAATCTTCTCTAAGTGTGATGTGTGGGAAAATCTTTCCCACGATTGCGCAAATTTTGTGGGATAATGCCTTTTAAACCCCAATTCCCCCCCCCCCCCGTGTGACAAAGTCCTTAGAGTAGGGTTGCAGTAAATGAAGGCTCAGCCCGCTGCTACCTTTTACTGTAACTACCTCTGGCATGAAGTGTGTCAAGAGGTACCTCTGAGGGGATGCAGCGCTTAATAGAAAGGATGATGGGACATTTTCCCACTGCCATAGTCTAAAATTTCGATTCTGGTAGTGATTGCGATATTTGTAGTCTTCACTCTTAATTGAAATTAAAATTATAATGTGTGTGTGAGGGGAGAGAATATACTTCCTTTGAGCAGCTTTGATATGTTCCTGAGAAAACTTGAATTTAAAAATGTGACTTGTGAAAGAAGCCTTAAGATACAGACACTGTGATTAGTTTTTCATGACATGATGAGCCTTTTTCAGAGGTAGCAATGTTAACTTCACTGTATAATAAACAAACAAATTTAGAACATTCACCTTTTTTTACTCTTCTCCGAGCTGTGAGTAATTTTAAATTATGACTTTACAGAAGGCCATGTTGCTTTTTCCCACCATGAATGTTATTTACTGTAGATAATTGGCTTAATTTGAGGTAACTGTTGTATATAAAATATGCACCACTGTGATAAGATAACATTGTCGTTTTTGACGCTGTTTGCTGTGCATGTACAGAATGCTGATTCAGTTCCTACACATGGCTTCCATGCGCCAGTCGGACGTCTGTAAAAATATGCTATCAAACCTTGTGGAATTTAAGTATGAAACTGTGTTATCTACACCAGCAAAACTTAACATTTTAATTTACATTTCTTATCTGCTCAGGGTCAAAGTGGTCTAAATTAAAGACAATGTGCCAGAAGCTATTTATAAAAAGGAAAGAAAAGGGAGGGGAGAAAAACTCAAAGAAGTTAAATAAAGTATTGCATTTGTTTCATAGATCAAGGGAGAACAGTGCCAAAAAAAAGTGAACTGGGAATTGCTTAGTTAAACACTTTTAAAAAATCAGTTCCTGTACTAAAAATGCTACAATACTTACTGAAAGAAGAGACAGAGAAGGAAAGACAGGGACAAGACGTAAAACACTTACAGTGGTATAATGACATTGTTTCACAATCTCTTAGTGCTGTAAGTGGAAAGCCCAGAATGAGTATGGTGTGGGCAGGATAGCTCAAGACATTTTTCTGCCTGTGGTTAAAGACAAGATGGCATACAAAAGCTGGCTAGACTGGAAGCTGAATCTCAGGAGCTGTTGGGCAGACAGTATGACACACGCAGCACTGTCTGCTCCTTACCCTTCAGCCTCCGGCACTGGCATCACTAGGGTTGGCATCACCTGGTGCAGCAACTCATGGTGTCATTCCCTCATTGAATTCCTCCCATCCCACAACATACAGAATTCTTAGTAATGTTTTTTTTTGTACTAATGTTATTCACAAATCATAATTCCTGAATATCACTCACTGTAAAGGTAATAGCTGTGACATAAACAACTTGCAAAATTACAATTACACCTTTAGATTACAATATCACATGCACAGCCTAAATGTATTTATATGTACAGTCAGCCCTCCATATCCACAGATGCTTTATCCACTGATTCAACCATCCACAGGTTCAAAATATTTCAAAAAGATATTAATTCCCAAAGGCAAACATTGGTGTGATATAAGGGATACCATTTTACTGTGTCATTGTGTTGAATAGGACTTGAACATCCATGGATTGTGGAATCCATGGTTCTCACTGCTCCCATGAACTAGGGACTGACACATTTTGTATTTGTGCCCATTGAATAAAACTTTTACTTTCTCTAAGGAGATTTGCAGACTACTGACTGCTAGTCCACAACAAGTTTCTAGGGAGATTATCAGCCTGGGGAAAAAGCCGGGAGTAAAACGCATACTCCCAGCATAATTGGTCGATCACACTGAAGATTTTCAGACACATCACACACATCCAGGACTTATCTGGTGAAGATTCGGTGAAGAACTGGGAATGGTTTGTTGCTGGAGAATTCCTGGATCTTCACCAGATAAATCCTGGATGAGCCCAACACCGTCTGAAAATCTTATGACTCTTATGGGACAGTATGTTTTCAGAAATCAAATGTGAGAGGTAGATTTCATGCTTGAGTGCTTCTATGCATTGGTTTGTTATCATTTTAAAATCCTCCCCTGTATGTCAAAAACCAGCAGCTCACAAGGAGGACTAATTTAGAATCCTTTCCCTAACATGCTATCTTTTCTTTGAAGAATTCTTGGTAAGTGAGGAGAGGATTTAAATGTGTGATCTATCTCTTCCATTCTAATGTGGTATTTCCCAGGAAAGGAACTGGATAAATATTTCCTAAGAGGAAAAGAAAAGATTATGTTGCTCTTTTCATGTTATGCATTTCTGATTGCTTCACAACAATCTTGGATTGATTCCCCCCCCCCCCCCGACTGCCTCCAGTCTCTGGAAGTCTGCTTTTTCGACTCCCTCTCACCATGGCTTCAGCCAGTTGGTTGTTCTGTGATATCACCTATATGTTTTCATGACACACCTTACTTTTTGATTTCCTTCCCGCAGGGGCTATGTTTTCTGGTGTTCTGCTGCTAGCCTGTCTCCAGTCATTTACCAATACCAGGATGGTTGTGTTGTCTGTTACCTATAGGGTTACCATATTCTAGTGTCTCAAATCCGGGTATCTAATTTGCATATTATGCAAATTATTATACTTATGCATATTATTAATTCACATTATGATTATGCAAATTCAACACATTAATCATTGCACTGGTCCTGTTGGGGAAAGGGGGGAGGGAACGGAAGATGAAGTGGCAATGCTACCCCTATGCAGTAGCAACCAGAGCCTGCAGGGTGGGATGAGGCTCCCACTAGTGCCAGTCTTCTTGCACAATTTCATGCTTCATCATCGCTGCCACATTTTAATGTACTCATCAGCCTAAGATGGATGAGAAATCTGAGATTTACTGCTTCAACTGGCCTAGCCAGCCGGGACATTTTTTGGTCCCTTCAATCCAGGATTTTCCAGGTTTTCTGGGACGAATGGCAACCCTAGTCACATACACTGTCAGAGCCAGCCCTACTGTTAAACTGAGTGAGACTACTGATTCAAGTATCAGATTTTATGTGTCACAAAAAATGGTAGCTAATTGTTGGTTATATAATATATTATCATTGTATGTTTACTATCAGAAGAGATGGGGGGCATTTACTAGTCCATCTGTTTCACAAGTGCCTAGATGCTTGGCTGCCTATTTGACTTGGGGAGTGGAAAAGGGGAGTGGTGCCATTCGCTCCTCTTCCCTCAGATGCAAAATGCCTGTTGATTTCAAAATTATACTTCATGCATTACAATCATGCTTGGGATGAAGCAAATCTTTGGTTCATGAAAACTTATGGTATTATAAATGTGTTAATCTTTTAAGGTGCTGCAAGACACCAGGGTGCTAGTTCTCCCTGCTGCTGCTATTTTCTGCAACAACAGCAGCAACAGCAACATCATGCTTTGCTCTTAAGAGAGGTTGCAGTAGGACAAGAGAATAGAAGGGATTGAAAAGGAGTAAGAGGGATAGAGGAGGAATGCAATTTATAGCAGGAATACAGAAGAAATAGAATTGTTGTTGTTGTTGCACGCCTTCAAGTCATTTCTGACTTATGATGACCCTAAAGAGAAACTATCATGGGGTTTTCTTGAAAAGATTTGTTCAGAGGTGGTTTGCCTTTGCTTCCCTCAAAGGCTAAGAAAGTGTGGCTTATCCAAGGTAATAAAATTTATAACAGGAATATATGAGGAACAGAAGGGGCAAAGGAGAAGTAGAATTTATTTATAATTTTTGTTGTAGAGCTACTAGAGTTGTAGAACTGCTTATGAGTGAGCCAATTGCTAAACGGTCATAAGGGCAATTTGAGGAGAGGCCCAAAGTTTGTTGTCAGACTACTTATTCCCAGCAGCTTCCAAGGCTCTTTGACTCAGAGCGTTTAAAACCATAGCACCCAGAAGAACCAAACATCCCCCTCCTCCAGAGCTGTTCGCCATGAGATTTGTTTCCCTACCTGGACACCCAAAGAAGCAGTTCTCTAAAGAGATTATCACACACCAAAAAAGGTGTCCTATCCCCCAACAGGATACTGTTGCATTTTAGATTGCAAGAGGGTTTTATCATACTAAAAAATACCACCGCTGCTGCTGGGCGACTGCAACCTGCATACAGCCTGGCCGATTTTCAAAGATGTGAAACTACTGTCTTTGAAAATCAGCCAGCTAAGTGTGGCTGGGACCCAGGCTGCATACAGGTTGCAGTTGTCCAGAGGCAGCAGCAGCATTTTTGAATGCGATAAAACCTGCTTGCAATCCAAAATGCGACCATATCCTGTTGGGGGTAGGATGTGTTTTTTTGGAGTGTGATAATCAACCAGTGTCCTGCAGTCTGGTAACCTTTTTTATATGCAGCTTTTCCTCCAGTGATATCAAGGTGGTACACATAACTATTCTGATCCCTACTTTGTCCTCCCAACAACCCTGTGAGATAGATCAGACTGAGAGAGTGATTGACTGAGAGTCACCCAGTGAGTTTCACAGCTCAGTGGGAAAATACATTTAGTCTCCCAATTCTTAATCCAGCATTCTAACTACTGAACCACAGAGCCTCCACTGTACTCTTTCTTACCCCATAACTTGCCTGAAGACTTCCATCATTTGATGAGCTTTTGGCTAGCAGACACAAAAACAAGTCTTCTGTCTAAAACATGCAACAGTCATACCCACTAAATCCTAAATTCCTTAACTCCTCCTCCCAATAAATCCGTAAGGCTGCAGTTGTGTAAAGGAACATAGAAGACAACAATTGCCCAGATCTTTTCCTCCAAGCGTGCATTATCAATGAATTCCTGCAGTATCAGTAAGACTCAAGACCACACATCCGGCTACTATCTTAATTGCAATAACTTCATGGCCCAAATGGTGAACACTGTTACATATGTCAATTCAGATTCCATTCCCCCTTCCCCCACCCACCCCAGTTTGCCTGCCTTCCTCACCTTTCAGACCTCCAAGAGTCCGGAAAGTCTTTCAACATTCCTGCAGAGTTACATAAGACACCCAAAGTAGATAACATTGTATGGTCAGAGCTGAAAATGCAAAATATTTTGTGCTTCCATGCAGAAAGGCATGAAGGAATGTCCTCAGCACACCAGAGGTAGCAAATGGTGGTCCTCAACAACAACCCCCCAAACTGTAATGCAGGCCCAGGAGGACTATTTATCATAAAGAGATTTTGCTTTTATTGTTTCTGTTTGTTTTCAAAGCATAAGACAAACGGAGAGGTAGAGCAGACCGATTAAAATGGGTGTGCAATCTCTGATAGAAGGATGTGTACTTTGTTCATTTTGAACAGTGTAAATTTCCTAGCAATTGCTCAGGGCTTGTTTTTCAAAGTGTTCCATGTAAAAGTTTGCTATCACAGGGCTCAGATAGCAAACTTTTACATGGAACGCTTTGAAAAGCAAGTCCTGGAAACAGCACCAAAAAAGCCCACAACATGGTTCCGATGTGTGGATGACACTTTCACCATTTGGAACCATGGAGAAGAAGATCTGGCTGTGTTTCTGAATCATTTGAACGACATCTACCCTAACATCCAACTCACAATGGAAAAAGAAAAGGAAGGAACACTACCATTGTTGGATATCCTAGTCATCCACAAACCGAACCAACATTTGGGCTACACAGTATACAGAAAACCTGCACAAGAACTCCAACCATCACCCAGGACAAAAAAGAAGCACAATCAAAACACTGGTAGATGGAGTAAAACGCATCTGCGAACCCCACTTCTTGGAAGATGAACTGAAGCATCTGGACCGGGCTCTACAGTCCAATGGTTATTCCAGCTCAGACATCAGAAGGGCTGCCAGGCCCAGAAAAACCCAGAGGCGGGAAGACAAACAACCACCTAAAGGGAAGGTATTTTTACCATACATCAAAAGAGTCACTGACAGAATAGGGAAACTGGTGAGGAAATACAACCTTCAAATGGTTTACAAACTGACGAAGAAAAACCAGCAATTGCTTAGCTCAGCCAAGGACCAGAGGGACCCTCTCACAGCCACAGGAGTTTACAGCATACCATGCAGCTTTGGACAAGTCTGCGTACGGAAGACCAAACGCAATGTGCAAACAAGAATCAAGGAACACGAGAGACACTGCAAACTGGGTCAGCCATAAAAATCAGCTGTAGCAGAACATGTTACAAACCATCCCGGGCATAAAATACTGTTTGAAAACACTGAAATTCTGGGCCATGCCAATAACTACCATGTCAGGATGCGCAGGGAAGCCATTGAAATCCACAAACACTTGGACAATTTCAACAGGAAGGAGGAAACCCTTACAGTAAACAAGGTTTGGCTATCAGTCCTGAAAAATAGCAAGATGAAGACTCAACAAATGCAAATGAGAAATCTCCCAGGGTCAGGGGTTTCCCACAGACAATGAGCACTAATCAAGCAGACACTAATCCTCTTTGCATATCCTCCCACCCTGAGGCCTTACCATCAGCAACAAAACAATACACAGATTAACATGGAAATCACACCTCCCTACCCAGGTCACACAGTGTGTGTGTGTGTGTGTGTGTATACCCATTTCTCCTTCATGTTAGCATTCTTTGAAGATGCCAGCCACAGATACAGGCAAAATGTCAGGAATAAACTCTTCTAGAACATAGTCACATAGCTCAAAAAACCCACAAAAAACTATGAATGCTGGCCATAAAAGCCTTCCACTTCACATGCAGTTGCTTTATTCAAATACATGATGCCCATGGATGCTGAACATATGACAAGAGTAGCAAATACACACAGCTCTACCTCTGCACTCTCACGGTACTGTAATGTACATTTTATCTTTCTGGACTCACAACCCTAGAAGAGACACTCTAGAACTGTTGAACATCAAACAATTTTTTGTCTAGCAAACTACTATCCATCATGTACTTGGGTTGCAAGCGCTACCCTTAGTTACCTGGCAGTTTTCTGTCTCCACTGAATCCCATAATCCCATAAGTACATGCCATGATATTGAATTTCATTGAAGTACATGCCATTGAATTCCTTAAGCACTTGCCATTCTGTTTTGTAGGATTTGGAAGAAGTTAGTTCCTTTAAACATGCTATTCTGTTTTTGCAGTGTATTTCCTAGTGCATAATCTAATCTACAGTAATCTGCATTACTGTAGATTAGATTTATGATGTTAAAGTAATGGCTGGGGGATTCCAGGAGTTATATCCATTATTATAGATTAGCACATAATTTGATCTACATTATTTATTTATTATATTTATATCCTACCATTTTCTCAAGGTGGCATGCATGGCTTTTTACTTACCACTATATGCTCAGAAATCCCAACCTGTGAGATAGTCAGCCACTATGGAATTTCAGAGCTAAGTGGGGATTTGAACCCAGATCTCCTCAGTTCTAATCTAACATTCTAATTAGTGCACAACTATGGTTCTGTTGGTTGCTGTGGTTGAAGAAATCCATAAGAAGAGCCTTTTCCAATAAATTTGTTCAGTGCATTTTAGGTTTTAGCAGACTTCTGAATATGCAGCAAGCACAAATGCACACTTTCAGTGCTCTTCCAAGCAACAATGAACTGGTGGCACATACAGTACTTTCTAAAGCAGATGGGCACATGCAACTCCATCTCAGGAAGCTACTATTTATGGGCAGCTTGAACTCAAATGTGATTTGGTGTTCATTAGTTTGAAATATTTGTTCTGTACAAATTTGTGCAGTCTGATGCAATGAGTGAACAGAAGCACAAGAGGAACTTCATTACCTATACCAACAAACCAAAAATCCTGACTACTTGTGCAGTGTCAAGCCATATAATGTCAGAGTGAAATGGATCAAAGACATTGAGATGAAAGTGAATGAAGAATATTTCAAAGGAGCCAAGTACAAGTTCAAAGATTTGTCAAAGGATTAAGCAGTGTGATTATTCTTAGCTAACCTATTTGTTTTTATTCTCCTCAGCAATAAAGATGTACTCAACATCTTACTTTCTAGATGTGGGATGGCTATAATTCCCTATGAGCTCTCTGGTGCAAACCTCAAGCCTAGAAAAGAACATAACATTTTGGATATAACTTCTAGAATGCCCCAGCCATCATAGGCAAGAGGGTTCTGGGAGAGAGTTGAGTAGGGGGCTAAGAAGGTGTGGGAGCTGCAATCCAAAATACGACTTTGGTAGTCCAAAAATAATTTTTCCAAGCTCTGTGAAATCGTCATTCATCTCAGTGACTGAGGGGATGAGTAAACTGGACTTTTCTTGAAAATGCATCTCACATTAGCTCTCTCTTTCAATGTACTAGATGTGTGTGAGCCATTACCCTAACATCATAAATTTAGCAGGACAATACAGCTGGGCATTCACCATCCACAAAGCCACCATGCTCATTATCTCTACACTGCCACTCTTCTCATTGACCCTTAACACTTTTCTGGCTGTTGCCTTTATGAAGCTCCATCTTAATCCATCATCAAAGGCTCTAAAGCCTCTGTAGAATGTGGCCTCCCCCAACCCAGCTCCTTCTCCTGGGATGTTCAAAGGCTGTTTCTGCAAATGAATAGTAACATTTTACTCTTTAGCAGGGTTCTTAGACAGATGTAGCTGTTTTGAGTGTAGTTTTTTATATATATAAAAGCCTATCCAGCAGCAGGATGTTTTAGTGTGCTTTGACATTTACTTTTGGCAGTAAGTCTCAAGGTTATCATCCTAGGCAAGGGTGGAAAAGTATGGCCTTCCAGAATTACTGGACTGCAATTCTCTCACATTACTTGCTATGCTGGATGAGGGAAGTTTTTAATCTTGCAGCAGGATCTCCCAACCTCCAGATGTTTTGGACTTCAACTCCCAGAATCCCTGAGCATCAGCCAGACTGATTGGGGCCTCTAGGAGTTGAAAGGTTAAAAATCAATGCTTTAGGAGTCCACACATGTCCCACCCCAGCTTTAAGGATCTGCCTTGTGTCAAGCCACAGGTCCATCTACATCACTCTTGGTACCTTGGACAGGGGGAAATCCCATTTCATTTTCTTGTACAAGTAATCAGGTGATGAGCTGGCTGCTTTAGGTTATTTCAGAGTTGGTTACCTAGAGATGTAATAAGTTTCAGGACAGTTGATTTCTTTATTGCTTGATTCCCATCTTATAAAAGACATTGCTATTCTGTATAATTTCTATTTATGACTGTGAAAGTTGGATGGTGAAGAAAGCTGACAGGAAGAGGATCAACTTATTTGAAATGTGGTGCTGGAGAAGAGTTCTGTAGATATCATGGACTGCGAAAAAGAGGAAAAAATGGATCCTAGAGCAAATCAAGCCTGAACTCTCACTAGAAGTCAAAATGACCTAACTAAGGCTATCATACTTTGCCTATATCATGAAACGGCATGACATAATTGAAAAGACAATAATGTTGGTTAAAGCGAGAGGCATTAGGAAAAGAGGCAGACCACATTACACACAGGTGGGTAGAGTATGTCAAGGAAGGCATGGCTGTGAGCTTGCAGGACTTGAGAAGGGTTGTGGATAGAATTGCTATAAGCTGAAGCCAATGACAGCAGTTGATAGTAACAATCCTGTACAGATTCAGGCCATGAAGTTAATCTAGTCTTCATGTCTTCTCTAAGCATAGTGAATTTTCAGGATCTCAGGAAACTAGTCTCTTCCAGTATTGCTGTATGCAATCCTTTAACTGGGGATAGTGCAGAATGTGTTTTGCTACTGAGTTATGGTCTCTTCAAGTGGAGGAGCATTAAACATTTCCCCATTTGAAAGTTTTACACTCAGAATTATCCCACCACTCACTCACTCACTCTCTCTCTCTCTCTCTCTCTCACACACACACACACACACACACACACACACATTTTCAGGGGAAATATATGGATGCCTCTATTTTAGGGTGTGAGATGGAAATCCAGGTATTCATATATTGTTTTTCCAACAATGAGGAAAAAGGGAGCAGTGATTGAGAGGGAAAAAAATAGGTAAAGGAGAGGAGCCATTGGGTGCAAAAAAGGCTGCAGCTCTACCATTTAAACTAAGAGGGGGAAGTGTGCCAACATCTAAAGATTGTTGAACTGCACCTCCCAGCAACCCTAGCCAACATGGCAAGTGTTGGAGGATACTGGGAGCTGCAGTTCAACAATATCTACAGGGTCATGCAATGCCCAGCCTTAATTTAAATTCATAGCCCCCTCAGGCTGCCTTGGGCTGAAAATTTGAGGTATGTCTGTAATTGTATACTGTATGTGTGTGTATTTTGTGTACCTTCAAGTAATTTACAACTTATGGCAATCTTAAAATGAAACTCTCATGGGTTTTCTTTGCAAGATTTGTTCAAAGGAGGTTTGCCATTGCCTTCCCATGAGGCTGAGACTTGTCCAAAATCACCAGTGAGTTTCATGGTCTAACTAGGAATCAGACCTTGGTTTCCAAGTTGTAGGCCAGCATTTAAACCACTACGCCATAGTACACTTTCAATAGTACCTCCTTGGTGGAATTATTTTCTTGCTGGGGAGTGTAATGTGCATTTATAACATTTAATACCTGATAAAGAATGGAATAAATACAGCTACAGACAGTGGTGTTGCATATAGCATGTGTTCCAAAGAAGCAAGCAACTGGCACTTGGAAAGGGCATGCAAGTGATTCAGTACCATTTAGGGGAAAATATAGAATAGTGGCGACACGCTAATGGCTATATCAGTAAAGGAAGCCTTGCCAGGGAAAGGAAAGGGATTATTTTATTATCAAGTAGAATGTGACCAAACAAAGACGAAAAGGCTAAAATTAAGAATGGAAAGAATCTTGACTAGACATTGGCGGCGGGGAGGGGGGCAGAGCAAGGGAAATTCCTTGCCCTCAGAGTTATTAGGCTTTGGCAAAAGCCATCAAAGTGGGTCAATGAGACAATGTCTTTCATGACAGACTTGAAAAAGATAGAAGAAATAATGGAAGGAAGTTGTCATCCTGATGCAGACGTTTGGACTACACGGTTTTGGCTCAGTCCTTTGCCCCCAGCATTTCTTCTTGGTCATGCAACGTCTGGACACAATGATAGCTAAGTCCACAAGTCCACACAGAATCCATATCATAGCACCTTTAGAAGCCATTTCATATTGAAAAATATAACAGCTGCAGCAAAGGGAAATATGCAGTAGATGCTGGCAGACATTCAGCTGGTGTGAGATGAAGACCTTGTAGGAACAGACATGTTAGTGCTTCCTTCCAAATGGCTTCCTGTTTAGCTCAGGGGACTAGCTACGTTCAGTGGCATATGTTTTCATAAGCAAGGGCTTTTTCTAGGTTCTATAATTTTAGATTCTGGTATTCTAAATTCCCCCCCTCCAGTGATATGGGAATGTTGTAAGCCACGTCGATCCTGCAGGACAGGTGGCACATAAATAAAAATTTATTATTATTACTATTGGGGATTTAATGCAGGATGTGATATAAAATGGCAAAATTAAGATTTCCTTTCTAGAATTTATATATTTTAAAAATATTTTCAATTCGTGGATGCTTGAATCTGTGGATAAAAAATCCATGGTTATGGAAGGCTGACTGTATGGACAACTGCTGAAAAGAGAATCCGAAACCATCTTTTTCTTTCTTTTTCTTTGTTCTTCCCTTTTCTTCTTTCATTAGTTTTTATATCTTTTAATGTATTGTTAAAATCTGTAATAAATAAAATCTTTGGGAAAAGGTGGGAGGCAAAAGGGTTAAGACAACCCAGTCTTGGACCTGTCCCTTCACAGTTACAAAATTTGGTGAAACAAAGGAACTCTGTGGACAGAATAATGGAGGATCATGAATGTGCCAATCAGACCTGAAACACACACCAGCCCCTGTTGGCTTTCATTTTAGCTTTTGAATTTTTAACAGCTATAGATAGCAAGGTGGAGATCCTTGGAAATGCCTCCCCTCTCCTGTAAGAAAGTTTTATTGGTGAAATTTTATTTATTTATTTATTTTTGCATGCATGCATGCAAAGAAACTGTAAGAAAGGGAGTAGGAACCCTAAAGAAAATAAGTACTTTGTGGTTCATTTTCATTAGACACAGTCCAGAAAATGGACAATATGTATTTTCTTTTGCTCTTGGCATTTTAAAATATCTAATGACATTTTTCTGTTTGAGTCTGTCTATTCCTAGGTAATGATATTGACATATTTTCCTTGGCTACTGGAGAGATCACTGAGATAATGTGTGTAAGGTACTTTAAGATTAATCCTATACGAACTTAAATAAAACTGTATTCCACTGAACTCAGTGAGACCTATCTTTCAAAACAGATACAGGATTGTGCTGTTTGGCTGTAATGCAAAGCCACCTTTACTCAATGGAGGACCTGCTGATATCTGGCATTGCCTGGGTATATTATTTGTCTGGATATATTATTTGAAGGGCTGTATTCTCTGTTACAAAACCTGCTGGTGCTTTGGATCTGCTGGAAAAGTCCTTTGCTCTGTCCCACCACCCTCAAATGTACACTTGGTTGAAACACAGAAAAAGCCCTTCTCAGTGGCTGCCCCCAGGCTCTGAAACTGCTTTCCCAGAGAAGGTAGACTGGCACTCTCCCTACTTTCTTTTCGCAGACAAGTTAAGACTTTTTGTTTGTTTCAACTCCATGAATGTTTGTTTAAGGACTCTGTCACCTAAATAATGGTCTGGATCTTGCTAACTGTTTTGCTGAGGTCTCTCTCTCTTTCTCTCTGTGTGTGTATATGTGTATGCACATGCGCACACACACACACATGCACTTTTATATTTTGTGAATTTTTAACTATGTGTTATTTGTTGTTAGCTACTCCCAGGCTGAGAAAAGGGCAGGATAAAATAACAACAGGAGTAGCATCAAAGGCACTATATAAAATCTATGAGCTATCATGAGGTTTAGTTCCGAGACTTTTAAAACTGAACCCCAACTTCCTGCCCCCCCCCCCCCCCAGTTTTCTTTTTGGCTTAACATTTCAGTACAAAGAGTATCTTTGCTCCTCTCACTAAGCCTGTGATATGCAGGTTGTCAGTGGTGAGGATGTCGAGCCCCATATTCTGGACTGTTTAAGTCATCTGTGTAGAAGTAGCAAGATGACTGGATATTTAACTAAGATAACCAAGTGCCACAGCAAAACAGTCTCTCTGATTAGCAAAAAAAAAAAAAAAAAGGGAAACAGAAATGAATAGGCATGAAGTTGACACAACAATGCTCATATTCTCCATTCTTTGTCTTTACATAATGGCTCATAGGATAAATATGCATGGAATTCCTGGATTTTCCGAACCCCTTGTTTGGGTGCATGACAAACAGCTGAAAATCTGATCGGTTTCACGAGGTATTCATGTTTGCCCAGACAATCATTGCCCTTCTATGGAAAAAGTCCTGGGTCACTGCACAAATAAATATGAGCCAGCAAGTTTCGGTCTTGGTCTTCAGACAGCAAAGAATGTGAATATGATTTACAGTATAAATTCCAAGGAAGTCCCATTGGTGTGCTAATCTTTTCACACACCTGGTATCTGAAAGCAACATAGTCTGGTACAAGGGGGGGCAAGGCTTTTCACCAATAAGATGTATTTTCTGTATATCTGTATTTGCAGTAATAGTTTCATATTCAATAATGAATGCATAAAAGGACCTTATTAATAAGAAGACCATTTATTAAACCACAGGAACAACAAGCATTTCTGTGATGTGTGGTTTTCATTAAACCATGTAAATCTGTATGCACTCGCTAGGTGGCACCAAGCTGAATTTTTGAAGAAGCCAACACTTTCAATCTGAGCACAGAAGGGGAATTTGCAAAGGCTGGAGAGTTTTAGGGCACAGGGAGGGGGAATGAAGACATTGTCTGCCAGTATGAATTCTGCCCCCATCCCTATGAAATGATCCTTTGATCCCCAAATTTTTAGTATTTCAGAGTGGGACACTGAAAATCATCCACACCTAGAATCCTATATTTTTGCTGTCTTAGCATTCCCTTGGTAATTTTGTCTCTCCCTTTTCTTTTGATGCCTAAACTGTATTTTTAAATGGTAAGGTGAAATTTTAAGTTGCTGCAATTCTATAAATTTGAAGGAAAACATCTTTTTGTGTACACAGTGCCCTCACTTGCCCCTCTTGTAGCTACACCACTACCTTTTCATGTGTTTTATTACTGACATTTGCCCATTTCTCTTTCCTTCTTAAGTTAAACGCTGCCAGGTATCAAGACTGTGATTTATTCTTTGCAGTAGCTTAGGTCTGAAAAATATTGTTTGGGAAATAGATGGGTGTTACCATTTTTAGAAGCATTTTGTATACCCACAGATTCCTTTTCTAAGGAGGGAATACAGTGCACCCAATAGACAAACTCTTCTTTGATTTCTATGAATAGGGAAAAGATATCAGTCTTCACATTCCAACATCAGGATTAAACTTGAGCATCCACAGATTTTGGTATCTATTTGGGGTTCTGGAAACAAACCCTGAGTCATGGTGCATAATTAGCAGAGGAAGAGCCTTCTTAGTAGTGGCACTATCACTTTGGAATGCCCTTTCCAAAGAAACTGATGTCACATCTGTCACAACACTACAACCTGTTTTGATGCCCTTTGTATTAGTGTTGTAACAGATGGAAGAAAATGTCTCTTTTTCTCCCTTTAGACCATCTGCAAACATATAACTCATTATCATGCTTATCCTTACTCTAAACAGAGCTAGACAAAGTGTGGTCCTCCAGATCTTTTTTGACTGCAAATCCCAGAATCCCATACCATTGGCTGTGTTGACTAGGGCTGATGCAGGTTGCGATCCAGCAACATCTGGAGCACTGCACTTTGCTTTCCCTGCTGTAAAGTGATCTAAAAAGCCCCCATCCTTTCCTGTGGGGATGGTGTTTCAACCACCTGATAATATTAATTGTCTATTTTTTCATCTTGGTAGGTTGTTGTTCAGTAATGGGCTAGAGGAGGGGAAATTAATTGAAGTTTAAGCCAGATGAAACAGAGGTGTTCCTGCATAGCTAGAAGACAAATAAAACAACAGGGATTCATCCTGTAGTGCAGGGGCATCACTAGGGGAGTACAGGTTGCTCCAGGTGACATCCTAAGAGTGGGTGACACCACTACTCCCCTAAAAATCTGCTTTTGAGTAGAAATAGGCTGTGGCATTCATCTGTATCCCTTTAAACCACTGAAGAGCTATTGTGAGGGTGATAAGGCTCAGTGGAACGAGAAAGGAGAAGCCTCGGGTTTTTAAAAAATTATTATTATTATTAAATTGTATTTTTAAAAAAATCTTTAAAAACATTGAATCTTACCAAATTTTCACTTTACCCACACAAAGCTATGTACATGTAAATATCATAATAATAATATAATAATAAAAATTTATTTGTATACCGCCCTTCTGAAAATCAGGGCGGTGAACAGCATCTAATAATAATTAATTAAAAGACCATACAAAATACATTAAAACAATTCAATAAAAATAATAAAATTATCGTGCGGGCATACAGCTGCGGCGGGGGGGGGGGGGGGGAGAGAATTACTGGTCAGGGGTAGGCTTGTTCGAATAGATGGGTTTTTAGCCCCTTCCTAAATTGGGCTAGGGAGGTGGCTGAGCGGAGCTCGAAGGGCAGCGCATTCCAGAGGTTTGGGGCTAAGATGGAGAAAGCCCTCCTAGAGGTGGAGTTATATTTCACCTCTGGAACTCTTAGCAGTAGCTGCCCTGAAGATCGAAGTGCGCGGGGCGGATTGTACGGAGAGAGGCGGTCCTCCAGGTACCCTGGGCCCAAGCCATTTAGGGCTTTATAGGTAATTACCAACACCTTGTATTGCGCCCGGAAGCGCAATTCAGGCTGTGTGTATGATATTGTGATTCAAAGGTATAATTTTAATTTTGCTAGTTGTTTTATGTCACAACTATTACCATTACATTTTGTGACATATGAGAATTATGGTTTATGAGTAATATTAATATAAAAAACATTACTAAGAATTTTGTATGGTTTGTTGGCTTGTAACTATTAGATTCCCAACACCTACCACAACACATACATAGATCTGCACACACACCTGCCTAAAGGCAGAAGAAAACAGCTTGAAGATAACTAGTGAAAGAAAAACAGCTCTGAGCTTGCAACTGGTTATCAAGACGATCCACTGGGGCACTACATGCTCTTCACCTCCGAGAAATTTTGAAGACTAGGACTGCTTATCTTCTTCCACTTACTCAAGTAGATTTTTTAAAATATCCTGATATATCTCACACAAACTCTAAGGGCATTATCACACTAGCCTGCTGTCCTACCACAACTGCACTAAGTTAAGAATGGAAGCATACCGGTTTGGCATAATTTCTTTTCGCACTTTTCCTCACGATTTTCCTTTGGTGATCCCCAGTCACATGATCTGTTTTCTGCGCACGCAAATGCCAACTTCTGGGAAGAAGCGAGGGACAAATGGTCACAGTAGCCAAGTACTCCCCATAGGTGGCTGCAATCTGAACGTGCACACAGCAGCTGGCTTTGGGAAAGAGTTAATGGCTAGGGCTGCTTCTCCTCCCAGCTCCTGAAGCACAAGGCTGCTGTGTGTACATTCATACAACAGCCCCACTCTCCAGGAGGAAGAGGGGTGACGAGAGAACCCAGCTGCCAACACATCCCTGAAGGTGGGTGTTGTCTGAATGTGCACATTCAGTGTACCTTTAGGAAGGTACTTATGGCTGCAATTGCTATGAGACGGACGGTGGAGAAAAGCAGAGGAGCAGAATCATACCTTTTCAGACTATGAGAAGCAGAACTGCAGTGGAAGGAACATACTGTAGTAAAGCAGAAATGGAATAACAACAAGATTGAGAGCCTATTGATTGAGAGCCTATTGAAAGCCCATCAATGAAAAGGTGCACAACAATAAAGTATGGCTTGCAAGGCAGCAGCAGATAGTGGCATAGTTTGAGTGTTGGACTATGACTCTGGAGACCAGGGTTCAAATCCCAGCTCAGTTATGAAACCCACTGGGTGACCTTGGGCAAGTCACATGCTTTTAGCCGCAGGGGAAGGTGATGGCAAACCACCTCTGAACAAATCTTGCTAAGAAAACCCCATGATAGTTAACCTTAGGGTCACCATAAGTTGGAAACAACTTGAAGGCACACAACAATGAACAGGATAGCCATGATGTTATGTGATAAATACCAGCCCAAGACACTTTTATCCTGTTAAAATTCTGCTTTTCTGGCCTCATGTAATAATGTCCTCAGTCTACAGTACTTTCTTTTTGCAAGGAAACTAACTTTATAAATGGCTGCTCCTGAAAACATCCTGCCAGATGAAGCAGCTTCCCCAAATTTGGTGTATTCTCAATCTTTTGGTAGAAATCTCCAGGGATTCTGGGCCTTTGCCCATGCAGGCTGGGACTGATGGACATCTGTAGAGCAGAATCTTGGGAGAAAGTGTGATGAAGAGTACAGAACATCCAGTAATGAGCTAAAAACCCATAGGATGAGTGCTGGGAGAAATTATTTCATAGCCTAATTGATTGCCATTATTGCTGTATTTCTGAAGTGCAAATGTTCCATACCTTATAGCTTATGTTTTCTAGTTAACATAAACTCTGTGTGACAGTACCCCTCCCTTTCTCTCTTTGCTGCTGTTTTTCAAACAATTCCAAACCAGCAAAGCAACAGAGAGATAGAACAAGCTTCCCTTTTATCATTTTCTTCTCCTTACTGCCTGAGGATGTACTTATTTATTGACTACTAACTTGGAGAGGCATCTCTGTCTCTGAGCATGTTGCTCCAGTGCTACCCTCCTGGAATGAAGGGGACACCTTGCCCCAAGGGACTCCTGCGTGACTGGCGTGACGGGCGCCTGTGCTCTGGTGGATGGAACAGACGTCACTGGCTAGTCAAAGGAATGTGGAGCAAAAACATCAAGCCACTTGTATTTTGTTGTGGGTGCTGGTCAGAGTCTCCCCATTGGCCAGCCCCCTTCTCCACAACAGTAAGGCTGAGGTTGCAGGGCTGATCTTTATCTGAAAAGACAGGAAAGTGTCATGAGCCAAGTCTGTCAAAGCAAGTTGAAGTTCCTCCAGATGGATGAAGTTCCTCCTAATTAGCCCATAGCATAGGAGCTTCTTTCTGAAAATATCTCCAAGGGATCCTCATTTTGTTTCTTTAAGCATTGTGCAAGCTGGAGGTCAAAACAACCTTTGACCTATAGATTTTTATCTGGTTCATAAAAGCTCTAGGCTTTTTTTCTTTAATCCAAAAAGGAAACAAAGGTCCAAAACACACTGCAGAAATAATCCAGTTTGAGACCGCTTTAACTGCCCTGCCTCAGTGCTAGGGAATTCTGGCGACTGTAGTTTTGTAAGACATTGAGCCTTCTCTGTCAGAGCTCTGGTACCCCAATAAATGACAGTTCCCAGAATTCCCTAACAGTGAGCCAGGGCAGTTAAACCGGTCTCAAAGTGGATTATTTCTGCAGTGTGTTTGAGGCCTAAGTTAGTCTAGTTAAAACTGTAGTCACTTGAAACTTGCCTATATATATATATATATATATATATATATATATTGTATGACACCTTCATTGGAACAAATGAACAGAGCTTGAAAGTAACTAGTTAACAAATAATTATTTCATTTCATTTCATTTCTTTTCAAAGGTATAACTGTGTTATGTTAGGAATGTAGCTTAATATCACTCCTCTTGCTATGTAACTGGAACTTTTTAGATAATTTTGGGCTCTTCTAGACTGGTCTTTAAAAAGGATGAGTTCCCAGAAAAACATTGTAGTGATTTTTGTAGTGACTTCTTGGATCATCACTATGACTGGGCATGGTTTGCTGAGAGGCTGTACGATCTGAATGACAAACTTCCTATCCGAATGTTTAAACACTTTTCTTCAAGTTATATATTCACTGATATGTATCAGGATTTAATATGATATGTATTGGGGTAATGGGCTGCACGGGAACACCTGCCTGGGCTAATGCAGACCATGGGCCATATGATCCCAGCCACTACAGTAGGGTGAATGCATTGTTATTCTCCATTTAGCAGATGAAGGAACTAAGCCTAAAAGTAGTACATTCAAGACCACCTAATTTGCTCATGGCAGAGGCAAGGCTCAAGCCATAGTCTTCATTTCATAAGTTGGAGATTTTGTGCCCAAACAGACATGCCAAAATAAAGCTGCTTCGGGTCACTTTGGAGGTATGCTGTTTAAATGACACACGCATCGTAAGAAGCCAGATGCTGCACCAAAGCAATGCTTCATAGGACTGGGGCATGGCTTTGGTGCAGTTTCCAGCCTCTTAGGACACATGAATCATTTAAACAGCATACCTCCAAAGTAACCTGAAGCAGCTTTATTTTGGCCTGTCCATTTGGGCCCTTTGTCTTCAAGCCTGAGC
Source organism: Sceloporus undulatus (assembly GCF_019175285.1). Taxonomy (NCBI): domain Eukaryota; kingdom Metazoa; phylum Chordata; class Lepidosauria; order Squamata; family Phrynosomatidae; genus Sceloporus; species Sceloporus undulatus. The sequence goes on from NC_056525.1 coordinate 171,275,505, forward strand.
ATGTCTACTCAGAAGTAAATCCCACTGAATTAAATTGGGCTTACTTTCAGATAAGTTTGCACAGAATTCCAACTATCATTACCTTGCATCAGCATTCATGGGTGTTACTATAAATAACTTATTACAAGAAAAAAAATCTAATATCAGCATATATGCTGCTACTGGAAGTTGCTGTGTGAAAAGCCAACATTGATATGGTTATGATATGAACTTAAGCAGTAACACAACTTGAACCATTGCCTTCTCTAATCAAAGACAGGAATTTTGGCCAGTTCAGTTTGGTTGACATAAATGCCAGCACCAACTTGATGTCAGTGTAACTTCAGATTTTATCACACAAGACTTGAAAAGTGGAATTCGAGCAAGATAATAGCATCTGTGGCCATACCTTATCACAATGGTTTCCAATCTTTTCTATGCTCCACATCCCTAGGAATATTTTGGTTAATGTTTGCACTCCTTAGAAAAATAATAACACATTTGAAGATGAAGCAGACTATTTTCTGATTTTGGACCACATACAGTACTGCAGGTGAACAAATTTAACTTTTAAAAAATAAGCTTTTAACACACTGCATAAAATGCAAATATAAACTGAGCAATTAAAGTCAAATTTATTCAGAAAAAATTGAGTGATAACTGAGTTGTGACTCATCACTCAAGGGCCCAAACCATTCTTTGTCACACACCCTGAAATTCCATCTCACATCTCTTGGGGGTACAGCACCTGAAGTTGGGAATCCCTGCCTTATCACATGATGCTGTGTCTGTCCAATAGCTGATCTGTTGTCCTTCCATTGCTGGAGCACTCCTCTTTAATGGGCCTCTTTGCCTCCCGACTGCACTGTTTTTCCACGCTTGATGCACATGTGATAAGTTCCTCTTAAAGTAGTTCCAATATGCAGGCAATCACATGGTGTGAGTGGGTGTGATTCTGATTCTTCCCCCCCTTCTCCTTGCTGACTCCAAGCTGGCTATTTTTCTTTTCCTTCTCCTTTTTCAGTTTCTGTTCTTTTCTTCTTCTTCTTTTTTACTTAATGGATTGCCATAATCATGCTATTACACTAAAAATAATAATAAATAAAAATAAATACAGACCAAAAGGCATGCTGGGAAAGGGATAGGACAGGAAGATGGGGCTATGGAGGCAGGCATGTGAAACAGAAGCAGCACCATGATGATTTGGAAGAGCTGTATGATAATGACTCTCTGGGAGACCAGAAATATTTTAGGGGTTTTGTTTGAAACATTCTTTCTTTTAGGAGCATTGTGTCCCTTTTTGTTGAAAGAATCTATGAACACTGGAGCATCAAAAGATAAAAACTTCAAAGATTAACAGATTCTTTTTAAAATGGGAAATGCTTATATAGTCTCCTTACAGCTGGGATGAAATGGAATGGGGTTCCAAGAATTTTTTCAGATTTAGTATTGTTTGCTTGCAATGATTTTTAGATGGGTTTAAGGAGAAATTCTCCAAAGTGCCACCAGAGTGAGGCCTCTTAGGGTTCATTCCCACTGGCAGAGTAACACGGGTGGTGATTCGGATCCGCTCTGTGTTTGTAACCAGTTTCAAAAGATCCCTCGTTCTGACCATAAAAGGGTTTTTTTTCCCCACTTGAATTGGTTTTCTTTTTTCTTTTTCTTTTTGGTCCCCATATGCGCTGCTTCAAGCCGGGGATGGAGGAAGCTGGAGATGGAGCACAAGCCGGTGGGGGGAGAGAGCCAAGGCCGGGGACAGCGAGCAGGCACCAGGCAAGCCAAGCAGGGGAAGCAAATTGGGGAAGAAAGGAAGGAAGGCATTGGGAAGACAAGCAAGGAAGCTAAGTGGGGAAAGCAAGTGGGGAAGAAATGAAGGCACTAGGGAGGCAAGCAAAGAAGCCAAGAGGGGAAGGAAGGAAGGCACCGGGGAGGCAAGCGAAGAAGCTAAGCTGGGAAGGAAAGAAGGCACTGGGGAGGCAAGCAAAGAAGCCAAGCGGGGAAGGAAGGAAGGCACCGGGGAGGCAAGTGAAGGAGTCAAGCAGAGAAGGAAGGAAGGCACTGGAGTGGCAAGTGAGGAAGCCAAGTAGAAAAGAAAGGGAAGCACCGGGGGGGGGGGGGGGGGGGGAGGGGGGGGAGGGGGGGGAAAAGGGGGGTTTTTTAAAAAAAGAAAATGAAATAAAGAATTTTCGATTGATTGGTTTTGCAGGGGGGGGGGGGGGGGGAGGAAGAGGATGAAGGGGAGGACAATGTGTGTTTTTTAAAAAAAATAAAATGAAATATAGAATTTTCGATTGATTGATTTTGCAACTACTTGCCTTGCAAGTAGTTACAAAATCAAGCAGTCACATATTCTATCTATCACATATTCTATCAATTTAATTTTTTTTAAAAAAAAAACAAGTACACAGGCAGTGCTGCAGGGGGGATGGTGGATCACCCCTCTGCCATTTGTCCCTCCCCTCAGAAAGAATCAATTCTGATCCAGCGTTCCACCTGTTAGGAATCAAATCAGAATCAATTCTTCTCAAAAGAACCTCAAAATAACTGCTACCAAAAAACCCTGGGATTTTTGTGTTTGCTCCACTTTATTTCCCCTGGAATCGATCAAATGAGGATCAGAATGGATTTCCAGTGGGAACTAGAGGCATATAGCTCAAATCAGGATTTGGAGCTTTTCGTAATGGGAACAACCCCATAGTGTTACCACCAGTCAAAGCACACTGTGTAGCTGTTTCTCCTTCTCTTCTTAGTGTGTGTGTGTGTGTGTGTGTGTGTGTGTGTGTAAACAAGAAGAAGAAGTGATGGACAAACACAGAAAGGTTACAAACATGGAAGATGACAACATCTGGAGCCTGAGTAAAGTCAATGAACAAGGCAAATAATGTTGAGACAAATAATACATTCAGAGGAAGGGGAGGATAGAAGTGATTTTTTTTTAAATTAAAATTTATTAAGACATTCTAAAACAAAACATGACAACAAACAGTACACCAAAACAACAATAAAAGCAATAACCCATATAAGGCCCTAAAATTATAGATAAAAGGTGTATTCAGGGATCCTGAAAGATATCTTTCCATAAAAATTTAGCTAAAATTGGGGGAAGTCTAGAGACTAAATCTCGCTGGATGAATTCAATAAATGGGTGCCAAATCTTATGAAAGGTCAATGCAGAGTGTAAGCCTCTCACTCTGTTGTTATTTTCCCCATTAACCACAAGTCCCAGAATCTAGTCCACCATCCTGCAATATTCAACTTTCCAGTTCTTGGCTAGCTCAAGCCTGGCAACAGCCAGAAGCAAACTAATAAGTTCTTTATGCTGCAGGGCTTTGTTTTCATTCATAAAAATGGAGAACAGGAGCAGGAGTAGTGATAATTGTATGCTTTGTTTAGTGATCTTGGAGATCAGTTGTAAAATTTCTGTCCAATACTCATGCACTAAGGGACAATCCAGCCACATATGTACAAAGGTTCCCCTACCTTCACAACACCTCCAGCATTTTGGATTATCATTGGTAGACATACAAACCAATTTGACTGGAGGATAGAAGTGATATAACTATCCAAACTGGTTTATGTTAACAAATAAACAAGCATTGGAAGATCAAGTGGTGAGTCTTCCACAGAACATATGGTTGGAATTGTCCATGCATAGGATTTCCCAGCTCCTTTGTGACCCATAGTGACAAGTGATTATTAAACTTGCTGTTCTGAAACCAACAGCAATTGTTTAGAGTGTGCACGCGTGTACATGTAAAAAGGCGGTTGGCACAACCAGATTGTTGCCATCCGGAAAATCCTTGAAAGCCTCAATACAGGATGGCTTTTATCAAAAGGCTCTCTGCTGCTGTTTGACCAGTGCCATGGTTACAAGCCTTGCTCAACGGATGATATTCACACGCAGGAAACAACGCAAAGAAAACAGGATTTGCATGGCTCCGGCTATGCTGCCCCAAGAATTCCAGGAAGTGATTATACTTTATGAAACCGTCTGTGCTCTGCTAGATTGTCTATTGCTTTTTTAAGGTCAAACTGTATCATGCTGCGTTTGAAACAGCCTTTGTGTAACGAAAGAATGTTTATGTGCCCGAGTACATGCTGTATTGTTTTCCCTGCCACTCAGCTTCGAAGGTGTTGTACTGGAGCCTCTTTTACAGGATGGCATGAAGAATCCATCATGGGCCTTTCTGGCATGACCTTGGGCAGCTTTCAAAGGAGGGATGTCCATCATGTCAGTGGAAATGGGTTGACATGTGGAGAAAGTCACGAAGTCCAGCTGCTCAGTCCAAGAAGGCATTTGGGGAGAGACAACACTGAAGGCAACTGAACATGCCCTGTTTGTATTAGGAGTTTCCTGGGACGATCTGGTTGAATAAGCAGAGCATGGGTAGGGTCTGATCCAATACGTGACATTTTCTCTTTTTAGGTAAAAGACTGAGCTTTGGAAATAACTCAGCTGTGTACTTTTTGGGATGACACATTCTCAGAATCTTCCAATCCAGCATGGCAAGGGGTCAAGCAAATGGTCATGCTAGCCTGAGCTATTCTGGGTTCTGCCATCCAAAAAAGTAACATTTCTAAGATCTTAAAAAAACATGAGAGAGAGAGTTTTAAAGACAGCAACAGTAGGTGTTTGTTAATGAGAGTACGCTGGCAGACAGCCATACACTCAAGGTTTTCCTGGGCAGAAGTCTTTAGATTTGAAGAACAGGAATAGACCTGACTAGTGCCTGCCAATATGTTCAGTCAAGCTGAAGATGAACAATGGGTTTTCCAAACCTATTACATTTTTGCAGTAATGCATATGCAATTGTATCTAACAACTGCCATAGTTTTCACATTGTGTTGACCAATTCCGTACAGCTTACATCAATTCCCATTTCTAATTATAGCCAAGATATATCAGAATCTAACAGTGTTTGGTGTGGGATGTACTGGTACATATATGCCACTAAGTAATCCTCCTTCCCTTTGCTGGGATAGTAATGTCTGAGCCTCCTCCCCCATGCCAGTGCAAATAAGTTTACTTCTGCAATTATTATATTAATTATTTCAATGGTATGTGTTTCCTCATCATGTATTCCTCCAGATGGGGAACATGGAAACAAAGGAAGCTGCCTTAGACTGAATCAGACCACCGGTCCGTCTAGCCTAGTGTTGTTGACTGTGACTGGCAGTAACGGCTTTCCAGGGTTTGAGTCAGGATGCCTTCCTAGTCTAACCTGAAGATCCCCTAGCTGTACCTAGTGGTCTCCTACCAAAGACCTAACCAGGCCCAACTCAGCTTAGCTTCAAAACTCAGATGAGATTATGTATTTTCTGGTTTGTGTCCTGGAAACAAATTTCTGAAATAGTTTTAGAATATTTAAATTCAGTAGCAATTATCATCATTACAATACAACTGGGAACTAAACTCATTTGAAATTATTTTTAGTCTTCCTTTAAGGGTTGGACGCTCAGAAGACAGAGTATGAAATACAAAAATACAAAACAAATACAGTCAGCCCTCCCCTTACGCAGGGAATCCATTCCGGACACCCCGCATAAGGGGAAAACCATATATCCTCATGCCCCATTGAAAACAATGGGGCGCATGCACACAGTGCGGCATGGCTTGGTGCACACACCACTCATTTAATTGTACCACAGCTTCAGCGTAAGCTGAAAGCCACATAAGAGAAGCCTGCGTATGGTGCAGGCTGACTATATTCAGTAAATAAATGTTCAGCAGTAAAAATGGTGAACAATAAAACTAGCAGTCTATGATTTTTTAATTGTAAAAACAATACCAATTATTAAATAATTTATTTAATTAAAATTATAACAAAATGAACTTCCCACAAAAAAATGAGCTTCTCCCAATCATCTTGTTTCATTGTAATGCATAAAAATTTGTAGAACACAGCTTTAGTTTGAAACTGTACATATCTGAAAATACTGTTACCAAAGTTGTGATGGCAATGTTTCAGAGGTGGGCATTTGATACACATACCCTTACCATGTATTTAGCTTCAGCTGAATTCTTTCAATCCCAATTCTTACGAAGTCAAAAGGATTCCACATATTATAAGAGAGGTCTTAACCACAAGACATGCAAGGGTAGGGGGAAACTGGAGGAAATAAAAACTGAAATGGTTTCATTAAAAAAAAGAGAAAAAGTCCATGTATCAGCTGATATAGATCAGCTTTTCTCTGATCTATAATGGTTCTGTGGTCACTGATGTTTGGAAGATTATGCTGTCAGTAGTTATAAGAGGCAGTATACCTCTTGGCACCAGATACTAGAAAACAAGAATGGGTTATGATATTGTGTTTATCTCCTGTTTGTGTATACTCTTTCCCAGCCACTAACGGTTATTCTTACATTCTTATTCCATCTCCTTTATAGGTTGAGGATTAAGATGAGCCTTGCTGCCTCTTTTCCCATTTCAGATAATTGTGCCATCAAGACAGGACTTAAAGGAGATGAGTCCAGATCTGCACTGAGCAGACTGATCAGGGGGCTCACTAAATTAAAGGGTGTTTTCACTCACCATGTTTTCAAAGAAAGACAGTTCCTGTAACATCATTAAGTCTAGAATCTAAAATTATCTAACTGCATCACTGATTCCGAAACACAAAAAAAGAAAAAGAGAGAATTTGTCTGTCCTTGAACTCTTCAGGACTTTACCAAGCTTTGGTGGCTCCCAGCGGTTACTTTCCATTTCACCCTCAAAAACACACTGCAAGGTGATATCTTTCTTTCACAGCTGGAAGAGAAGTGAACTCCCTTCATCAGTATCTAAGGTCTTCATGACACTTTGCAGCGCAAGGAAAACAGTTTCATCTTGAAAAGCCCCAAAGTCTGTCTGCCTGCTTGCTTGCCTAATCTAACAGTATACTCTTCCCCATAAAGTTGAAGAAGAGCAGAGATGGCTGCCTCCCAAAGAGAAAAGCCAAGCATGCTTTAATGCCCATTGACACCTGCCCTTTGCTTTGCTTTCTGCCAGTAAGTGACTGCCCTGCACTTGCTCCCAGTTTCCCTTTTGCACCTCTCTCCAAACCTCTCTCACACCATTTTGTTACAAAGCCCACTTGCTCCCTGCCTGAGTCTAAACTCTGGGCTATTGTGCTATAAAGGTCTGGACTAGAGGTCATGCCACCAAGATGGAGGCACTGCTAAATACATGCTTGAATCACTATTATCATCCACAAGAGGAAGATAAGAGCAGAGGTGGGAAGGCAGCTGCCTTTCAAACTGAAGCGTAACAGCAGGCTGTCATGTATTGGCTGGAAATCTTTATGATTAAACCAGGGAAGTCCCTTGTTCTTCTGAGAGGAAACAGCGGGGAAGACAACCCTTTGAAAAATTCTTGGCTAACTGAGGTTAAAGCCCTCCTTGCTTGGTGTGCCCTTGGTGTGACGTTGGCTTCAAAGGATCCTTTTATTGCTAAATCTCTCTTTAAAAAGCAGATAAATGTATCACCGTTTCCAATAGGTTACCCTCCCTTGACTGACTTTTTTTCTGTCATGCCTGAAATGTGATGAAGAATCATTTATACTAAAGAATCACATAACTCCCCCACCTATTGCCCACTGAAGGAAGATTCATTCAGTTTAAAGGCTGAAATGTGAGATTCACATATGCAATTTCAATAATAGACTGAAGGCATTTCATATAAACTGTTCATTATAACCTAAAATTAGCAAACCTATAGTTAGATATGAGCAAAGATGGGATAATGATATATTTTTTCTCTGAAGAACATCACAAGTTAGTGCTAAAGAAGAGCTTACACACATGGCAACATGTAGGGAGTTTATTACACTACTTACCTCCCGCTCTGCTCCCATCGCTTCAGCATCATCGATCTGCAATGGGAGCCTCCTGGTGGGGAATGCTTCCGTTTTCATCATGGAAGTGTTATCTTAATTGTTTTAAAAAGGGCCCTTTTTTAATAATGGATCAAATCGTTATTTAAAAAGGGCCCTTTTTAAAACAATTACGAGAACGTTTCCATGACAAAAATGGAAGCGATCTACCGTAATATCACCATCCATGATCCCACCAGGAGGTTCCCATCACAGTTTGGTGACATTTACGCAACGGGAGCATGGCAGGAGCCCTCGGTTGTGATAAACTTCTTGGACATCTGTGGGGAGCAGCAAAGCTGCTTATTGTCACGTATATATTTATGCTTATTCCTGTAATTCATGGGCATATCACATTTGGCTACAAAATGCCTATGCATTTTTAAAAATGTTTATGGATATGCTTGGATTCTTAGCATCATTTTCTATTACATTAAAAGTCTATATTAAAACCCCAGCAAAACATCCTGAGAATTTGACAATACATAGAAGAATGTTACAATCAAGCTTCACAGAACAGCCATGTTTAACATCAACAGCAACAAATACAGCAACTTATTTGGAAAGAGGAGAGGGTAACACCAGATTACAGCAGCATTAAAAATGTGGGTATTTTCTCTGATCCATAATACTGAAGACCTCATGTGATATAACAGGGAAAGTGATCCAATGTTCTAACACAATTTTCTTCATCTTAGAAACACTCTATAGTCCAAAGTTGGGACTCTTAGTTCTCCAGATACTGTTGGACTGCTTCTCCTATTAGTCCTCACTATTGCTCATGATTGCTAAGGCTCCTGAGAGTTGCAGTTCAGTAATTCTGAAGGCAATGGCAAAGCTCCTCTGAACAAATCTTACCAATAAAACCCCATGCTAGGGTCAGCTTAGGGTCACCATAAGTTGGAAATGACATGAAGCCACACAATAACATCTGGAGGGCTGCATCATTCCCACTCCTCCCCCCCCCACCTGATCATGTCTGCAAGGAGCATCTTTGGTGTGAGAGAGGAAGATGACGCTTAATCAGATCTGGGGGGTTTTGAAGAGCCTGGGCTGTGGATTTTGTTTATCACATTATCTGTTATTTTCACCGCAAACTTAGTCTCAAAGGTGCTACAAGATCTTGTTGCATGCTTATTACAAATTTGCATACATGCATTTTTAACTGCAGAAATTGTGAATTTTATCTGATGGCACTGTTTTTGAAAAGTACTGATAGTGTGAGGGCCTGTTCACAGTATACACCTATAACACTATGATTTCACGTTAACTGCCATGCTGCCATCCTATAGAATCCTGGGTTTGCAGTTTAGGAAGGTATGTTTAGAATTGTCATCTAGAGAGCTCTAGTATCTCCCCAAACCAGTTTGAAAGGGCTTCAGGGAACAGCTTTACCAGATCTCATAGCTCTGGTCTACCACAGTAGCTGGATCTGTCCTCTGACACCTGTGTGTCTTCACAGTGAGGAGACCTGGTGTTCACACTGTCTTTTCCACCTGCCACCAAAACACTCAACTTTTTACCTGTCTCTCTTTGTCTGTTTAGGCTTCACTTAGTTATAAGAATCTGGTACTAGTAAATGTTGGTGTGTTAATAGAGATGGATTGAACCAGTTGTAAGAGATTCAAGTGCTTTAGATTAGAAAGTATCCAAAGGCTGGTTCAACCTGTTAATGATCCTGAACTTAAGCTATAAAAGAACTAACTATTTCCAACTAGATGGACTGTTATGAAAGGGAGGATTATACAGTGGACCTGTATTTAGAAATAAAACACAGGTTACCTATCTTTAAATATGTTTCTGTAGGAGTACCAGATTGCATACACTTAGGGCTTTATCACATGAGGGAGTAAATCATATTTACAGGAGGACAGTAGCATCTTTGGCAATGACTTCTCATATCCCTTCCCTTCTGACATTTTCTCCCTCACCTCTCTCTTGAGGAACATGTTTGTGCATATTTCAGAGAGGAGGAAAGGGGATGGCAGCTCACGCCAAGACAGGCAGGGGAGAGAGTTAGTTCACTTAAAACACACACACGCCCACTTTCTTGAGTTGGTGAGGATGCATGTGAGGAACTGAAGTACTAAAACTGACAACTTTTACATCCTATAGATGTGTGTGAGTTGTTCTTTTGGGGATGTGGGGGATCACTGCTGGTGGGAGAGTCTCACACAGGCAGAAAAGGTCTTATTAGTGCACTTGTTTTTGGTGTTGTTGGGTTTTTTTAACCACACACACAGGTTCACTCCTTGCCTCCTCATTTGTCATGCTTAGCAAAGAGCCTTCCTGCTGTCTCAGGACAGGAGTCACCTGGATTTCTTTAGCCCTGAAAATAAACTCTGTATCACCTGCAAACATACTGGGGAGAGAAGGGAAGGATAGAGGGGAGACAGACTTTGGTTACAAGAGAAATGAGTATTTAAATGTGTGTGTGTGTGTGTAAATATACACACTGTATATTTGCCATGATTGCACAATTATAGCAAAAATTAATAAATAAAAATAATCAGCATGCATGTGCTAAGTAGGGTAGACACAGGAAGGAAGGCGAGGCTAGCGAGAGTGCAGAAGACTCTATGCCTCTCCAAAGTAGCACTACAGTGAGTGTGATGGTGGTGTGAAATCCTTAAAGGTGGTCTTGGCCTGTTCAGAATATAGGAGTTTTCCACAATGCCTATGGGAGAAGCATGGAAACGGGGCTCATAATAGAGCCCTGCCTTCATACTTCTCCCATGTGAGCCCTCTATATGACATGAGCCCTCCATATGATGCACTATATCCACTGTAGATTAGATAATACTTTATGCTATGTGAATGTGTGATGGGGGTATTTGTAGGATACAATCAAGAGATAGAGAAGTGCTGCTGCTGCTGCTGCTGCTGTTTTAGGGAAATTGTTGCATTGAAAGTCCCTCTTTTCCACTATCTTTTATCATGCATAGATCCATCATAACTGTGCCACATTCTATTAATAATGTTTAAGACATCGCAAGGATCTTCCTGTGTAAACTTTTGATTGTGCTGCTGTCCAACTCTGTTTACACCATTTTATGAGAAGTCCTGACATCATCTTCCACTGTGAACCAATTTGTGTTCCCCTACTCCTTAACAGGTTTCTTTCATTTTTTAAAATTTCTTCCCAGAAAACATCCATTAAGAAGGAAAAGATGGAGCAACTGCACAATGTCTTTTTATTTACAGTATTAGGAGCTGTCTATCTGTAAGTAACCAAAGTTACAAAATGTTGTTCTTAAAGCTGAATACTGAATTCACAAGTGTGCATCTGACTTTTTGTTATTTTATATATTCAATAGATTACGTTTTGTCACTCATATGATTAGTTCTGGTACTAATAAAGTAGTAATAGCAATGGCCTGAGCATTGGACTACCACTCTGGAGACCACATGAATCCCCACATGACCATGGAAACCCACCAGGTGACCTTGGGCAAGTCACATTCTCTCAGCCTCAGAGGAAGGTAATGGCAAGCCCCCTCTGAACAAATCTTGCAAGAAAACTGTATGAGTAGGGTCACCTTAGGGTCACCATAAGTCAGAAACAACTTGAAGGCACACAACACAACAATAAATTAGTACTATATAGGGTTCTGAACCATTTAGTTTGGATAAGCAATATAAGCTTGTAAATCTCTTTACAGCTGTTTACTGCCTTATACTAGAGACGACTGTTTATGTTGCTGTCTCTTGTGAATGAATTTCTGAAACTTTGTACCCAGTAGTGACATATGGTCTTTCCCTATGAAAAATGATTGAGTAAACAGGGCAACCACACCACAGGATCCTCAGCACTCTTCTTCAGTACCACATCTCAAATGCATTAATTTTCTTCCTATCTTGTTTCTTAACTATCCATCTCTTACATCCATACATGGTAATGGGGAATACAATGGCTTGTATGATTCAAACTTTTGTGCTCAGCTGTATATCTTTGCATTTTAGCATATTTTCCAGTTCTTTCACAGCCACCCTCCCTATTCTTAAACTTCTTCTGATTTCCTGGCTGCAGTCCCCATTTCTATCAATGTTTGATCCCAGGTATGAGAACTCTTTTACTATTTCTATTTCTTCATTGCCTAGACTGAATATGTGTAGATTCTCTGTGGTCATTGTTCTGGTTTTCTTTATGTTCAACAGTAAGCCTGCTTTTGCACTTTCTTCCTTGATCTTCCTTAGTAGTTGTTTCAGGTCTGGGAGGTTTTCTGCTAGTATTATGGTGTCATCTTCATATGTTAGATTGTTGATATTCCTTCCTCCTATTTTCACTTCTCCTTCTTCTATGTTTTTCTTACAATATGTTCTGCATGTAAGTTGAACAGGTAGGGTGATAAAATGCAGCCTTACCTGACCCCTTTGCCAATTGGGAACCATTCTGTTTCTCAGTGTTCTATTCTGACAGTAGCCTCTTGTCCTGAGTACAGATTCCTCATCAGGACTATTAAATAATAATGATAAAATAATAAAATCTTTATTTCTATACCGCTTTTCCTGGAAGATCAAAGCGGTTTACAGGTTCCAATACAAATATACCACACATCGTATTACAATATAAAATACAAACAAGAGAAAAACATTACATTAAAACATCCTATAAAAACATTTTTAAAAACATACAATCACAGATTAACATCTTAAATATACTTCACATTGGAGGATCAAGGGATAGGAGGGTAATTTTTCTATGAAGGTTCAGGAGGGTATGCCAAGCGGAACAAATGAGTTTTCAACACTTTCTTGATGTTGATATTAGATGTGTTGTCGCTCCCATGTCTTTAAGGGTGTTTCATAGACTTTCATGATCTGTGCAGTCAAAGGCTTTGCTATAGTCTATAAAGCACAAGCTGATTTTCTTTTGGAATTCCCTTGTGCACTCCATTAGCCATCATATGTTTGCAATATGGTTCCTAGTGCCTCTTTCTTTTCTTAACCCTACTTGGACCTCTGGGGTTTCTATCTCCATGTAAAGGTTGGAGTCTGTATTGCAGAATTTTGAGCATAATTTTGCTTGCGTGGGATCAGTGTTATGGTCCTATAGTTGTTGCAGTCTTATGTGTCTCCTTTTCTTGTGGATGGGAATGTATATTGATCTGTTGACACATGTTAGTTAGCACTGTGGTTGACTCTGTCGATGTAGAATGCAGCAGTTCGATTGGGATATCATCTGTTCCTGGTGATTTGTTTTGCACCATTTCCTTTATTGCAGCTTCCACCTCACTTTTTAGAATTCAGGGTTCAGCTTCATATGGCTCTTCATTCCACGTGCCATTCATTTTATCATCTTTTTTATAAGTCTTCTGTGTATTGCATCCATCATCTTTTTATTCCCTGTTGTTCTTGAATTATGTTATTTTTTATTGTCATAGATGTGTCCTTGGCTTGAAATTTCCTTTGATTTCTCAGATTTTGTGGAATAGGCCTCTCATACTTCCCTTTTTGTTGTGTTCGATTTCTTTGCATTGGTTGTTCTAGTAGTTTTCTTTATCTTCCTACATTAGTACAATAACTTTGTAGTGTTCCAAAGTAGAGAAAGGGAGCTTTTTGCTTTCTTTCCAGGACAGTCTCAATGGTTGTCTTGTTCCCTTTAGCTCCATCAACTCCTGGTTTTCAGAAAGGAGGACTGTATTAATTATTGTTGCTGTTGTGTTTCTAATTGCTATTGTACGCCATGGGCAAGTTTACTCATATCTATTTTATTGTTTGTATGTACAGCGCTGTGCAAATCTATGGCACTATATAAAATAATAATAATAATAATAATAATAATAATAATAATAATAATAATAATAA
>NC_056525.1:171289152-171347448 GCF_019175285.1 Sceloporus undulatus
TACTGTAATTTGAGGAATAAAAATGGTAAAAGGTTATCTTTTTAATGAACTAGCACACATTGACTTAAGACATGCCCTTGATTTATGCAGAATCTTTCATCCAATACCATGAAAAATTTATAGTGAGTCAAGTCACTTTTTAATTCAACCATTTTTATGGTTTATTTTTATAAGAACAATGGCCCTGTCATTAAAAAAAAAAACCCTCCAGCCAACAAAAACAAGATGTAATGCAATAATTTGGCCACCAGGGGACAGCTACAGTCTTCAGTGAGGCTGAGTGCTGCTTGCTCCTTACCAATCTGCTCTGCTGAAGAAATGTTGTGCCCAGAAATGTTTGCAGATTCCGGCATCAATAAAAGTCCCTTCTGTTAAAATAGAAAATGAAGGTGTTAAAGTCCAGTTCCTTTATTCTGCATTTTTATAGATTACTTCTAAGACTTTATCTTAAAGACCTGTTATTCTTCAGTGTGGGTCATTGCTATTGTTGTGGGTAGTATGTCATCTGATGGCTAACTTTTGGATGACAAGCTTGGAATGCAGGTACACAGTCCAATTCTGAGTCATACTTGAACTCTTTATGAGCTTGGAAGAACCCATCAAAGCTTGTACTCCAACAGCATAGCCTTTTTAGGGTCCCCTCCGTGCAAAGAGGAGGTGGCAGAATGCAAGTTTGTAAACAGTTTTGTAGAGAATCAGACCTTTTCTATCTTATTTTAGACTGTCAGGTGCCTCCATCCACCAAAGAATGACAGACTCAACAGTAGGTATGACATAGCATTATTTAATTATGGACCCAGAACTTGAAAAGGTGTTTTGTTTTGTTTTTTAAATACACCTCTCAGAATTCCCCATCTAACAGGAGCATATACTGGGGACGGGGTAATTTTTGCAAGGTCTCATCCAAATAAATGGTGATCCTCATAAACTAGATCCTCCAGAATTCCTTTCAGCTGAAGCTCTGCTGTAGTGTACAGAGGAATCACAGCAGCTGCTGGTAGCTCTACGCAGAGAACCATTATTAAAGCAATTTATTTTAGAATACCCTCTATTTTATTTTATTTTATTTCTTTTTAGATATCAGGCCAATGATTAAGTCTAGAAGGATTGCTTTCTGAGCAGTCTGCTTCAACAAAAACAACACAGAGCTTTATGGCATACTGAGGTGTAAGATTTCTTGGACTAGCTCATGGTAGGGCAAGGCAGTATATCAAATGCAGTGGTTGTAATGCTTATGCTACAATAAATCTGATGGTCTTTAAGGTTCTAGTGTATGAACTAACCTGCTGATACTATGTTTTATTATCTTTGGTTCATTGTCATGGTGGTCATTTGGTCCTGCCCCTCCCCCGCTATATCTCTCCCAATGTGCTGCAATGTGTCAGTTGGTCAAGAATGATAGGAGCTGTCATCCAAAATCAAAAGTGTCCAGTTAAGGAGGACTGGCTTAGACAGGAATCTAATGCACAGTTAGCTAAGTCCTGTTGACTTCAGTGGGACTTACCTCTGAGTAGATTTACATAGGAATGTACTGCTATCAGCTGGTGCTTAAAGTACCTTTGAGTCTCTTTAACAGTATGTCCATATGCCAAAATACCCTAAAGGCACCAGATCCCATCTGATAATAGAAACTAAGCAGGGTCAGCCTTGGTTAGTACTTAGATGGAAGACTGTTAATCAGGTGCTATATTTCAGAGGAAGGAACTGGCAAAACCTCCTTGCTGAAGAAACCCTATGAAATTCATGGGGTTGACAGGCAACTTGAAGGCATACACAAACACATGTATGCACATTGTTAATACACAATTGTAAGTGAAATACGACCAGTTTTACACTGGAATTGCACTAAGTTTTACATTTAAATTTAGGCAACAGAATCATGTAAAAGACATTTCTGATATTCAGCGTAAAACTGCTTTTTTGCCCAGCTATTTTATTCATTAGGAAAAGTCATCCAGGTTTTTTAAAATTCTTATATTCCTAGTAATGTTTTCCCCTCCCATTTTTAAGCACACTATAACATCAGTTTGTAAAATTGATCTCACTGGTATCTCAGAAAATAAGAAAAAAAATCCCGTTTATTATGCAACCATTGTATTAGCTGGCTGCATTTCCCTGGCACTGTCCACTAGTATTGTGGGACTCTTCCTGCAGCAACTACATGTTCGTCTACCTCTACAGTTCAAGAAATGCAACAAAGAAGAGCAAAGCTAGTGGGGCAGGAGGCAGCAGCACTTGGTAAAGGCAGAGCATCAGACCTCAGATGCTTTTTGCATCTTGAGGCACTTTGCAAGCATAAAAGCATCAGTCGGCAAAGTCCATTGAAGTGTAGCTAATGAACAAAATGATAATGGCAGTGATAGTGACACAATGGTTTACTTGAAGAGGGTCCATTTGCTTTATTACAGCAGCTATTCAATTCAGTGACATTCAATGATTTGCATAAGGAGGTAGTGGGGATGAGAAGATGCCTTACCAGCAATCCAGACAGTAATATCCTGCTGACAGTCCCCACCAATCCTTTAAGGCATCTTGACTTGCATCTCATGGCACCCATAGATCCCCAGTCCTTTCTCTTCCATATTTGCCTGCCTAAGCCCTTGGGAGTGAGAGCTGCTTCCGCCAGGGGATTCTGCACACTTTGTTCCCCCTCTGCTGATTTCTCTTCTGCTCCCTGTCTGCTATACCTTTTCCACCTCTCTCTTGAGCATGATCACTTGGCACTGCCTCTTTAGAAACTTCAGCAAGCTCCTTATGCTGCAATATCCTGGCAATTCGTTCTTGCTCAGTTACTGCTGACAGGAAGGCTGATAGCCATCCTGGGGTCCATATCCAACCTAAGGTGGCCACAAGCAATGTGCTATCTTTTTATGTGGTGACTCCGTCAACTTGCCTTCCATCTCAGGAGTTGCCTCTGTCACAATTGTGGAGCTTTTGCTACCTCTTGGCCATCACTAATTAATTGATTTGTTACTAATAATAATTGCTACAACTGTAAGTTATTTAACTATTAAGGAGAACTAACTGAAGTTGGATATAGTAGTGTGCTCGTTCAACCATGTGAGGAATAAAATAATAATTTCCTTTGCTTCATGATGAATAAATGTGCTTGTTGATAGACCAGATCAATGCAAAATTGCACACAGATGTACGCAGACTTTAGAAAGAGTTGATTTCTAAAATGAATCATACTCAGAAAGCAAATCAGAGATCAAAAAGGTGAAGCGACAGGGCAGAATAAACCTCACTACCAAAAACATACACAAACTCACACACAATAAAAAATATTGTTACTCAGATTAACAAGAAAGGCAAATAAAAGGATTAAGCTGGGCTATTCAACAAGACACCATTTTGAGAATTTAAAAAAGAGAGATTTAAGGGGAAGAAACCAGAAGACAGTCATGAACCAAATCTTCATCACAACTGTTTCAACAACCTGCTACTAACAGCTACATTTGGCAACTGAATGAAAAAGATTTAGTAGTTTATTAACTATACAACTTCAGTGACCTCAGACAATCCTTTCCCATAAACAGCATGACTGGAGAGTGTTGGTGAAACTGCATGTCATAGCTGCTGATAAGGAAAAGATAGCAACCCTCTTCGAACTCCACACCACATCACATTGGCATTTTGTTTATATGGTCATGTTAGAAGTAACACTGTTTGGATTTTCCCATTCATTTTCCTTGTCCATATTATAACTGTGCTGTTCTGCTGCAGAACCAAATTGGGCCAATCTGATCTGATCTGGAATCGGTATGCATTGGCCTAAATTGATTCTTGTCAGTATTTGACTTTGTCAGTTGCACAGCTCTATCCGGTTATGGGAAAAGGTTATAAGATAAGGTTAACACTGCAAAATTTTGTTAAAGTTTCCACTTCCACTGTCCAGCTTCATCCTTCCCCAGAGCCAGGAGAAATTCATGCAAACACATCTGTTTTGTTCTGTCTTGCTTTGTCAGTTCACAACTGTCTCCATGAAACAGATGCAATCTTTGTTTTTCACTGTGAGCCCAGGTTCCTGCTGTGCTCTGAATTTATAGTATTATTGCAGCCTGGTGGCAATTGTAACTATTATTCTGGGGGGGAGGGGGGGAGAGACTGTCTCCAGATGTTGACATGGAAGTTATGACAGAGGAAGCACAGATATCTTCAGCATCTTTGTTCCAGACTTCCAGAACAAGTCCTTGCCAAGGACCCCATGATGAGAAGCATCTGCTCTTGCTACAGGCAGGCTTCACATTCTCTCTCTCTGAATTACTATTAGCTACAGGTTGGAAAACACGCAGTCTCATACTGTTCCACTTTGTTGTCCCTCTGTACCAAATAATGACTGAAGCTAGGTGAAGTAGAACAGTTATGCTGCTCTCCCAGTACCATGGCTACAGTACAAATCATAACCCATGGCAATCTACTTACATGTTTTCTATGGTGGGCTAGTTCTTGCCCCTTAGTAATACATCTGGATAGGGTATTGGATTTTATGCAGGAACAAAATGTTGCATAGAAATACAAAATATCTATGACATATGAAATGGAAATTGCTTTTAGATTCATGTGACATTCAATAGTTTTAAATAAGGGTGCAGCTATACCAGTAACTTAATCCAAAACATTATGGTGTGGAAAGAAACTTTGAATATAAAATAAATAAATGGATAAATATATAAATAATTCACCTAACGAATTTATTAAGCCAGAGGTTTTCCTGGTATAGATCAGAGCGGTGGGGAGGCAGGCAGCTCATCGCCTTCCAGACACTGGACTGCAGTTCCTGTCAATCCTTGTCAGCATAGACAAACATACCGGGTGTGAGTGTTCCAGTCCAAAACCAATTAAACAATTGGAAGGTCACACATTCCCCATTCCTGGTCTAGTCGATTTCATTAGGAACATGCATTCTATCCTTAGCAGGCTTCTGTTCATACACACTTGTGCATGTGTTCACACATACAGACATGCCTATAGTGTGAGGAGGGTGACATTGTAACCCAGGAAGCCAAAAGGAAATATCATGCCAAACATATTGACAGTCAATGATATGAGCACTTTAAAAAGCTATATATGCAGTGTAAGATATACACATTGTTCAAACTCTCTATGTGGCAGGATTTTTCATAATCAAAGCATTCCCCAGAAGGTTTATGTGCCTGTGGAGACTGAATGTTTTCTGAGCATCAGCAGAATAGGTGCTGAGAAATCCAACTGACTTGACAAGGTTCAGGTTAAGTTGCTTATATGAAGTTAAAACTGAGGATGCCATATGTAGAATTAATCTCCAGCTTTGCTAACTGTTGAATCAGCACACCTGCCTTATTTTTACCCCCTGAATTAGGAGGGATTCATGATGGGCTACAACTCTGGAGACCCTGGATTCAGTTATCCACTTGGCCATGAAACCCACTTGGTGACCTTGGGCAAGTCACATGCTCTCAGCCTCAGGGGAATGCAGTGGCAAACCTCCTCTGAACAAATCTTGCCAAGAAAACCTCATGGTAGGGTTGCTTTAGGGTCACCATAAGTCAGAAACAACTTGAAGGTACACAACCCACAATACACACACAACAGTGGTAGAGACAGAGTTGGTTTTTATAGTTGCAATCAAAGATCACTTTGGCTCTTAGCATGATCAAACCTAAGTGAGTCTGCCTAGCTGGGCCAGCTCAATATACTTTGCTGCCTGACAAGAATGTAGCTAGGATTTTAGGAAGGGGGCGGTCCAGACTAAGTGCCACCATTATAATGGGGCTTGAGTGCAGCAGCACAGCAACACACACCATTCATTTTTCTAATGGAAGGGGTGGTCTGGACCCCAAGAACCCCCCCCTCCCTTGGCTACGTCCCTGTGCCTGAAGCAAAACAAAAAAACAAAAACCCAAAACACCAAGTTTCTGTTCCACATTCAAAAGCTAACTGAACTGGCAGTTACATTTTCTTTAACAGTGGTGACAGAGCAGCTGCACCTAAGAGCAGCAGACGTAGGGCACAGGGACATCAGAAACACACAGCTCTGTTCTACAACACATTGCCACTGTTCTGTACACAGCCAAACACAAAACCCAGTTCTGTCACCTGAGGCATGTACTTCACTCTGCCTAATAGTAGAGCCAGCCTTGCTGTATAACACAGCTTCTGTTCTATTCATTTCAAGCCTGCTACAAGTTGCAGACAGAAAGTCTCAGGGACATCTCTCTCTCATTTTCCTCATCCCGTTAGGATGTTGCTTTTTATTCTCCACTCCTGCTCCTTCTTTTCTTCCTCCCTTATATTCAGCCAAGGGAGGGACATGATTTGTGTCTTTCTTGATGCTATTATAATATTATTAATAATAATATTTATTTATTTATACCCCGCTCTTCAGCCAAAAGGCTGTCAGAGCAGCTTACAAATTGTTAATTAGACATTGCATTCTATTACATTCTAGCCCACTTCCACAAGTGTATAAATATGTTTTATACCTGAGGACTTAATGCCACCCACTACTGCAACTGAAGAAATGGGTTTATAACCACGAAGGCTCATGCTAAAATAAAATCCAGTTAGGTGCTGCCACATTTCTTTTTTATTTCTCCCCGTCCCTTCCTCCTTTTCATGCTACAAGAGCCCAACACGTTTACTTTTTTGAACATTCAACCTGAAGTTACTCTAAACAGAAAGATCTGACTGGTACACTGTGCCATTTAGTTTGGTCCTAATAAAGTAATTATGCTACTGTTTTTTGGAATGTCAAAACAAGTCTTTTGCTTGTTTTAATGTTGTCAGTCCTACACTGACATGTCACTGCCCTCTAGTGACCACAGACCAGCTCCACCTTAATGCAGAAGCCATCTCACCTTCCCTCTTCTGCAGTTAACAGCATTTCCTATTTTTATTTTACTATGGAATATGTTTTGAATTGGGAGCATCCTCAAAGTACTTTTAACTCATCTCCCCGACCTCAGACTAGCCTAAAAACAATGACTTTTTCTGATCATGTAGGTCAACATTAGACAGCAGTAGATTTATAATTTCTACTTTCAATACGTTTGATGTTTTTAGAAAATGAAGATTCAGATCTTCAGCAACCACATGTGAAAAATACAGCAATAAAGAAGCATATAAGAATATAGTTTTTTGTGGGTTTTTTAGGCTATGTGCCATGTTCTAGAAGAGTTTCTTCCTGGCCACATAGCTCGAAAAACCCACAAAAAACTATGGATGCCGGCCATGAAAGCCTTCGACTTCATGTGTAAGAGTAGATTTCCCTCTGATATCACCTGGTGATTTTAATGCATGCATAGGTATGTCTGTTCAGATGATTGGTAAAGCTATAGGAAGCATTTTAAACGTCTGCAAAAATCTGGAAACTTGGAAATCTAAGGGTAGATGGATTAATGTTTTAGGCTTTAATCTTTTTTGCATTAATAATTAAGCTGAACTCAGTATTAATTAATGGTTCACAATTATAAAAATAACAAAGGGAATTTTCTTATATCAGTAATTTTGGGACAAGCACGGCAAATTATGTGATGATTTCATTTAGATCAACACCTGATATCTTTTTCATTTGATACTGTGATCATCAGGCACTAACATTTTTCTAGAGTGGGTCATTGTTACTAATACAAATTCTGGTACTTGCTTAGATTTTGATCCGGCACTACTAGCATTAGATAGGCTGGTCAAATGGAAACTACTACAATTTGATCTGAAGCAGCTCTGTTCAGAAGAAGTATTACAACTAAGGAATAATCTAGCCTAGGTGTCCAGTATTGAATTAGTGATACAATTATATGAACAATTAATAGATTCCCTTGGACCTCTTTTTATGAAAAAGGCACCACTATTAAAGAGCTATCAAATTGATAGGTGTGACTAATGATTTGATGAACGGAAAAAAGTAGATTGCAAAAATAAGGTCTTGCTGCAGAAACGGTTCTTCTTAATATCTCCCAATTTTATGAAATGATCAAATGGTACAAAAGATTAAATATTGAAAAAAGAGGGTAGTGTTCTGGTGGTTCCTGTATCTAATAAATTAGAAATAATTTGTGCAAAACTGAGTGTAATGACTATTGTAGTGGAAGCTCTTAGATTAACTCTGCTTTTTTGGGAGGAGGGGGTAAACATTATTTTTAATGTTTAACGGTAAGACTTCAGGTCTCAAAACTTACTATGGAAGCAAAAAATGCGAAAAATAACTACTATGGATTTGGGATTTTCTACCTTTTTCTTTTTGCTCAAGGATATGGTAGAACTAAATTAATCTTAGTGCAGAGGCTCAAGGATACAGAGATGCAATCTCAGTTAGCTGGGATTTGTCAATCTAATACTTTTTATGCCTCTTTCATTGCTCCATATTTGTCATTTCCAAGGTACCTGGGAGATTTGCCAAATATCAAGATAAGAATAATGTTTACTCAGAAAAGATTAAATGTTTTTCCTTTGGCAGATTGGATAGGTTGGCAAAAGGGGACACCCAAGCAGGGTAGCTATCCCGCTTGCAATTGTGATTCTCTGTTGAAGATATTACTCATGTACTCCTCAGTTGTTCCAGCTATAATGATTTTAGAAATAAATATATCCACCCACTGTTAAAATCAATGAAGGGAAGGTCATATTCTGTGAAAGTTTGTTTTCTGCAGTCTAATACTGATAAGATATGAATCTTTCAGAACATCTAAATTTCTTGTCAATGCTTTGCAGCTGCCTAATGCTGTATAAAATATTACCCAAAATCTGATGGTCCATGGGAAGAGTTTCAGAGCTTAAAATTCTATAAAGCTGTAATGAATTATTTCTTGACTTTTAACTGTGTATAATGATTAAAGTACAATAAACTTCTGTTCTGAGGGAGCTAGTGTGGTGTAGCAGTTTGAGCATTTGACTACAACTCTGGGTTCAAATCTTTGCTCAGTCCTGGAAAGCCACTGGGTGACTCTGGGCAACTCACACTTTCAGCCTCAGAGGAAGACAAGGGCAAACCCCCTTAGAGCAAATCTTGCCAACAAAAAATACATAATATGTTTGCCTTAGGTTTGCTATAAAGCAGAAATGACTTGAAGGCACACAAGATATTTTGAACTGTTCTCATTGTATCTTAAGTAAACATTTTAAATGCTGTCTTAAGTATAATGTGAGCCCTTAGTATCCACTGGGCTTTGATTCCAGGACCTCTTGTGGATACTAAAATCCATGGATGTTCAAGTCGCATTATATACAACGGTGTAGTAAAATGGTGCATTCTATATAAAATGGCAAAATCAAGGTTTGCTTTGGGGATTGTTAATATTTTCAAACCATGGTTGTTTGAATCTTTGGCTGCAGAATCTGTGGATATTTTACTGTATTTTATAAAGAAAAGTGGAGCACTTTTTAAAAAATCAAATGAACAAATCATATCGAATAAACAGTAAACTTACATTAAGAATAAAATGTAGAAGACTACAACAACAAGATGGTTTTCTTAGATTAAATGAGGTCTACTGCAGGCCACATCCTTGGAGAATGCCACAGAAACCCCATTAGATAATGCCAGTGTGGAGCATGGCATCCCATATCCAAGGCTAAACAACACACAATGACGACTGCTCTCTTAACACTGGCTAAGAAGCTAAAGAAATAATGTCTCTCATTTCATAGGGTTGTTAAAAATGTAATATTTGTGGTTGCCATGAGATGAGGTTCACAGGTCCTCCACAGAAGGATTTCTTTCTTTTCACTTATAAAAGAATCATTGTTTACTGGCATTATATGGAGCAATGTGAAGTTTTGTTGAACTTTAATCATCCATTACTAACCTCCACTAATGGAAGTACGATAACTATCTCTATAAAAACCAAAGATCACTGCTTGCTTTTCAGTGCTGATCATCACTGGAGACAATATAAATTTCTGAGGAATACCAGGTGCTCAGGCTCAGATCAACCAGAATAAAAATGCAAGCTTCCCTGATGTACATGGTGAACAGCTTTACTTTTGCACCATTCTTTTTTAATCACCTTGTACATACCTCCTTTACAGAGGTACTGTATATACAGATATTCATTTATAAATTGTGTTCCTGGCTGTTACTTCTTCACCAGAAATTTTAGTACCAGAGGTAGAAATAGCATGGAAAGAATAGTAACAAAGTCCATCACCACACACACACACACACACACACACACAAAGTTCAACATGTTTCAGTGGACTTTTTATTCAAAACTAATAATATGTGAATATGAAATTAAACAGCCAGGTCAGCTTTACATAAGTAAATGACAATTTTTTGAAATTTCTGCAAACCACCTGACAGTTTTATCCAAAATACATCCAAGGACACAATGACAAAACCACTTTGAGTAAATCTTGCTTTAAAAAAAACCCATAAGATAGGATCAACATAATCCTGAGTCAATTTGAAAGCAACAAGTATACACTGCTGTTCACTTTTTCTATGCTGCCTGTGTAAGCTTTTTCTAAGCCTAGTTTCATGGACAGAATGAAGCAAAATGCAGTAACTATTTTTAAACACACACACACACACACTAGTTATGCAGAAACTAAGGTGTGGTACAGACTGCCCCAAAGGGGTGGCCTGCTGGCGGCCTATTTGCCTCTGGAGGGAAGCCACAGCAGCCAAACCGTGCAACATCCCTCCGGAATAAAAAGACAGGACACTGCCATTACTGCACTGCCAGTCCATGTTAGGGTTAGGATCCATGCGGTTGGTACACAGTCCCTAACCCTAAAATCGGCACCAGCACGGCGCATTTGGCTCATCTGTTCCAGGCCTAAGATTTAATATCCTTCAGGGTTGGCGCTCCCATTAGCAACTGGGGCAACTGATTCAGGTGGCATTGATGAACCACCAGACAATTGTACAAAGATCCATGGCCATACTCCTCTCTTGATGAAAAGAGCTGGGTTGCCATCTGTCCTGTCCTGTATCACTAGTCTGTCCTTAGAAGAGGTAGAAGACAGTGCCCCATTGCTGATGTAAATTTCCACTGGCAGTCAGTTTGCATCTGTGTCTCAGAATGGGGAAAGTGTGGTCCCAAGCCCTTTTATTGCCCACACATATTCTGGGACACTCCCAAACCTTCTGGTGAAAAATCACTTGAAAATTGTCCTAAATCACTCAAAAACATGGTGGTTAGGGATGTTCCCACACACACAACCTTCCAAATCAGAAAGAAGGAGGAAATTGGCAGGAAGTAAAACCAGAAGTAATGGTGCAGCAGACTGGAGGGGACAGTTCTGGAGGAAAATGTGACCCCTATCCCTGGCAACATTGTCCATCCCTGATGTACATGAAATTGTAGCACCATCTTGATTTTGCCCCAGATAGGAAGATGCCTTAAAACATTCCTCTTGTTTTCAAGCTTCTTTCAACAATTTAGGATAGCGAGTGTATTTTGTGTATAGGTTGAGTACAGTTTCTGTGCTTACATTTCCTCTTTTCTGATTTGTCATAAGGTTGACAGAAGTGCAATCCTGTTTTATGTCTACTCAGAAGTAAACCTTGTTGGCTTCAACTGGATTTACTCTCAGATAAACACATAATGGAATGCTGCCTGTGTGCCTTGAAAACTATAAGAGTCTATGGAAGGACTATTTTTATCTTTAATTATGTGTTACACAACTATATAGGAAATTTAATGCTACATTGCTAAAGGTAATATGCTACCATCTTCTTCAGAGACAGTGTCTAAGAAGTGCATCCATGCCAAATAATGACCAGTCTTCATAATCCTTCTACTAAACACCTAGACAACAGATATCATGTTCTCCCAGTTTCCAGTCCTGCCTAAATGGAATGGTTCATGGTTAGGTGTTCAATATAACATTCTGACAATTGTGAAGACATCAGAAATAATATGCATCAACACCTCTTCTGATTCAATCTTCCTGCTACTAATAGCTCCTCTGAAGAACAGGACTCATTTCTGGAAATGAAGCCTTGTTACATAAAAGC
Organism: Sceloporus undulatus; assembly: GCF_019175285.1. Lineage (NCBI taxonomy): Eukaryota > Metazoa > Chordata > Lepidosauria > Squamata > Phrynosomatidae > Sceloporus > Sceloporus undulatus. The sequence continues at coordinate 171,301,097 of NC_056525.1, forward strand.
CTGATTGATATGAGTTTAAGGTAGGCAGGGAAAAATGTTTCTCAAAATTTGACATCAGCAGTGTGAAAGAAAAGTATTTTTGTTTAAATCAGTGGGAGGTCATAAATGCCAGTGATGAAGATGGGAGAAGATTAAGCTTCAAGAGTCTTCAAGTTAACTGAGAAAGACTGATTACCGGAAACATTTTTCCTTTCATGTGATTATCATCCCAACTGTATACCCTCAGTCATCATGCAAACTCCAGTGATGGTCTTCAGTGCAACACAGTTCCAGAATCCCCACTGACCATGCTTTGTGGGGATTCTAGGGGCTCATTCCCACTATGATTTAAAGCAAATTGCCAATTTGAAACCAGTTCTGATCCTAGTGTGATCAGTTTTAGTCGCGATGAAGCAAGGCAAATGCAAAAAACCCCGCTCTTTCCTGACACTAGTTCTTTGGTGGTTCTTTTGGAAAGAATCAATTCCAGAGCGTGTTCAACAAGTGGAAACGACGGATCTGAATTTCATCATTCTGTAGGAGAAGGACTAATGGCAGAGGGGTGTTTGCCATCCCTCCTCAGTTTCTGGTAGATCCACCATCCCCCCCTCTCAGCGCTGCCTTTGTGCATGTGGTGCATTTGCAGTTAAAGCGGAGGAAATCATCAGCTTTTTAAATTCGGTTTGTTCCAAAAGTAAAAAGCTGCTGGTTTCCTCTGCTTTAACTGCATTAAATAACTCAGTTATTTCCCATTAACTGAGACGTTGTGTGATAAACTTTGGGCATTTCCTGGTTTCCTTTGCATTATATCACTTTTAACTCCCGTTTTCCCATGGGATCTTGCTAGTGTGATAAACTCCCTAGTGATAGCATCCAATTTCATCTCAGCCATGAAGGAGCAGGTGGAGGTAGGGATTGAAACTATGGCTACAAAAGTAGAAAAACCCTCGAGATGTTCTCCATCCTGAAACACACTCAAATGGAGAGAAAGAAGAGTGAAGAGACAAAGGATAGGAAAAAGGCAGGAACCACTTCTAGGCTATCTTATTGTGGAAACAAGTACAGTGTGGAGGAAATCCAGGTAAATAGGCCCAGAATATACATAAAACCCAGCTAACCAATTAAAGATGGCAGTCATAGGAGATTATTGCATTGTTACCTGTGGTATCATGATGTTATTGAATTTTGGGGGGAAATGTGTTGAAATATGTCAGAATGACTTAAGCAAAGATTTGCCAAAGAACTGAGTTCTAGATATATAGATGGATTTTATACACCCATCATCCATGCATTGCACATGATCATCAACATAAGTGATGACTTAATGTAAAAGATATGAAAATCTGGCCCTGGCTCTGATCAGTATAGAAAGATGTTTGGGGTCACATCCTTCTCTCTGTTTCTATTCTCATGCCTCACACACCTCCCTGTTGTAATTCAGTACCTTAATTTCTCCTCCTGCATGCTGCTTCTTTCACTCTTCAACCAGGGCTGGTTTTCAGCTTGGCTGGGAACAACAGAATTGCTTGATCCATTGCACTAGCTAAGCAAATGCAGACTTTTTACAAAATTGGTAGTTAAGCCAGATAGGTAGGCAACAGGAGGAAATGTTTAAGCAGAAAGGGTAACTCTTCAGTTGGCTGAGGAAATGTCAATCCTGAAACTCCTGTTCAAATTACATCAACTTGAATGCTTTGTCAATGAGGTTCTAATGCTATTCTAATTTTACTAATTGTTTTTAAAATCATTTATTTTTTTTCCTAAATGTGAATAGAGCCCCAAAGTCCATAATAATTTCTCTTTGGAAATAATATGTTTGATATGAGCTACTGAGTCTGTGGGATTTGCAACTGGTTATGCTTTATCTTCTCTTCCAACCACCCAGCACACTGGGTTGCAAAGCTGCACATTTGAATCCTGGTTAGACAATAAATGTTCATTCAGAAAGGGGGGAGGGGGGGAATCTCTACTAGTAAGGAATAAGAGGTGGGGCCTGCCTACATGAATATCCCTCCATACCACCTGAATTGAAAACAGCTACAACATTTTGACAGTATGCAAGCCTGTGACTAACGTCATCATAAGTATTTTTCTCCTATATGATTTATCACCCTGTCTGATGAAGCCAGTGGAGCTTTGAAAGCTTGCAGTGTGTATTTTGTGCATTTTGGTTGGCCCCATGAAGGTATCACTGTTTTGTGAATTTTAGATGTTTGGCTACCCCTGGATATATTTTCTGTCTCATTCTGTAGAGTAGATCTTCTATGATTCTATGATTCTATTGGAAGTTCATTAAGAAGTCTTTCAAAAATGCCAACCTAATGGCAGTCTACTTAATCAAAGAGCAAATTGTGTGGAAAAGAGTGTGTGGGAGACAATAATGTGTACAGATCCACAGAGGTGTGGGCATAGAAAGAAGCCTGTGGATGAGATGCTATCAGAGTTTATTATAACTCCTTAATGTCTTTATAATTGTCCACTGCCTGGCTGATTAAAAAGAACTAAACAAAAGGACTAGGGATTTTAAAATGCTTAATAGATGCTAAACCTAAGGAATGGGCTTGATTGCACATTGACTGAAACTTACTAGTGAGCAAACATGGAGAAGCAGTTTAATTTCTTAATTGTACATATACAATGAAGAAAATGAGAACCCTGCTTGCAAACACACTGAAAAAGAGAAAGCAAAAGCTGAGTCATAATGATAAAATGGAGAAAAACACAGTATTAAAAACATTGCTGAAATGATAGAGATATACTGGGAATTAGCAGGTGGTCTTATACTTTTTAATTTTTTAAAGGATGGCACAAGCATATAAATATACAATTCTATAGCCTGTATTCAGGCAGTTGGAGCTGAGTAGACACAGGACTGCATTGCATGTAAATTTGTATCCATTCCATCATATGCTGGCAAGGAAAAAGAAAGTGATACTCTCCTGTTGTCATGATTTGACAGGAACAGTTCCGATTAATCCTCTGTCATTCCACTTTTTCAGTTGCTTTAAAAAAATCCCAGGCGGGGTACAGACCGCCGCCGCCAGTAGGTCCGCGGGGGAGCCGGAGCCTTCACACGGCCCGACTCCCGCGCGGACCGAAAAAGAAGCTCCAAAATGGAGCTTCTTTTTAAGTCACTTTTGCGACGTAGTGAGGCGCCAGGGGCGCACTCACTACGTCACAACACCCGCGACGCATACGGACGCTCAGCGTCCGATACGTAAAGATGGCGGCACCCGTATGAACAGGGCGCCGCCATCTTGTACGTATTCAATACGTACTAGGGTTAGGGGGGTGCGGAAGCACCGCCCCTTCCTAACCCTAGTACGTATTGATGACGTACTATTTGGCGGTCTGTAAACCGCCCCAGTTTCTCTCTTCCCTTTCCACTTTCCTCTTTTGTCCTCAGCATATTTCCATGGTTGCAAACTGAGTTCAAAGTGCAGAAGTACTATGCACTCAATTAACTCAGCAGTAGGGAGAGTAGAGGAGGGGACAAAATCTTGCCCTTCCCAGTAGACTTGGACAAACGCAAACTACTGCAGCCTCTCCTAGTTGCGTGTTCTTTTTCATTAATAATTTTCGGTATCTTGCTCACACTCTGAGGTTGCTCAGCTACGTGGCCTGGTTGTCATCTATAAAATATCAGAGGGCATGAGAATGCATGTGTTTCATTTTTAAAATGTCTCTAGAAACAGACTGGGAACATATATTTCTTTGTGAATACCATTAAATGTCTGCCTACAACAGTCCTACCAAATGTATACATGTCTGTGTGTAGTTTGGCTTTTACAGGATTAGTTCTGGGTCTCTGAGAGTGAAGCCATTGCTGTTCCAGGATAATGCTTGAAGCAGTCAACCAGTATTAATGAAAACCACTGAAGAATTCTAAAAACATGTGTACATTGTACATCAGCATATACACCATCTAAGCATTGTCTTAATTACTATACTGAAGGGGGGAAGTTTCTCCTTCTAAAACATATGTGATCACACTTGCAGATGTTGCCCATGATGAGTTCAAGATCTGTGAGATACTCCAGTTTCACTTCATTCTTACTCTGTCAAGAAGGAGGAAGAAATGGTGGTAGAAGGTTAGAGTAAAGGAAATGGCACTGCCTTTACTTTCACTTTATTCTTATTCTGTCAAGAAGGAGGAAGAAATGGTGGTGGAAGGTTAGAGTAAAGGAAATGGCAGTGCCTTCCTTGCGTGAAAACCAGAACACATGTATCCAAACTTATGATTTAGATGGCAGAAGTTATTAATGAGGAAGAACAGACAAGCTAAGAGAGGTTACAGCACTTTGTTTTTGCCTCAGACTCCTGGGAAGGGCAAGATTCCACTCTCTCCATTCCCCTTCCCACTGCAGCATTAATTGACTTAGAACTGAGTCTGCACCAATTGAAGTAATCTGGAGGATAAAGTGGGAAGGAGGAGGAGGAACATTTTTAAAGCAGCTGAAAAAATGGGATGACAGGGGATTAATCAGGATCGTCACTGCTAAATCGGGAAAATGAGAGAATATGTATAAGGTGAGCACTGAAAGAGGAAGAACTGGGCATATTTGTGGGCCGGTTCATAGTTAAGCATTACAGGAGCTGCCAGGCTAGTGAGGGCTAAGTGTAACCAGAAGCACCATTTTGTGAACCAACAAGCCACACAGGCTGCTATGACATTCACCACCTTGGCAGTATGAAAAGGTTTTGTTGCCAAAGTATTTGCAACATCCTCATTTTGTAGCCCCTATTGCGGAAGTGACAGTTCAGACAAAGCTGGGAATCACTGTCAAGTGTGAATAGGATTGCCCTAAGTCAGGACCTCCAAACCAGGACAAATGTAGGACAACATTTTCAAATGTAGGACACTTTTTTAAAATGGAGGCCACGCAGAAAAATTGGATGTTTTTTTTAAAATGTTAACATAAATGCATGTTTCTTAGGCATGATCAAAATGAAGGACATTTTGGCATTATTCCTAGACAGATGGCAGAAATGGACTTCCCTTTCTGGCCAAACCACCCCCCTCCATTCCAAACAGCACATTTGGGCATTGAACATGGCTTTATTTAACATGGCCTCTTACATATTTCAGAGGCTTATAAATAAGGGAGTTAGAGGGGGTTAGATGGGCATGGGCTTAAATTCTAAAGCACCAAAGTCGTTCTCTCTGCAGGGCTCTCAGACTACATACACACTGCAGAAATAACCCAGTTTGACACTACTTTAACTGCCCTGGCTCAATGCTATGGAATTCTGGGAAATGTAGTTTGTTGTGGCTCCAGAGCAGATCTCTGCTTGTTCAGTGCCAGGAGCTGATCTGCCTGTGTAATTGGGCTATCTGTGAATTTCACAAACTGCTCGGATTCCCAGTGATTGGGCGGTATATAAATAAATCCTATTATTATTATCATTATTATTATTATTATTATTAAATAAGGGGGTTAGAGAGAGGGGGAGTAGATAGAGAGGGGTTGGAGGGGGGTTTAGATGGAAAGAAGGAGGTAGATAGAAGGGGGTTAGAGAGGGCTTAGCTAAAGTGGGGTAACAGAGGGAGAGGGAGTCAGAGAGAGGGTTAGAGAGGAGAGGGGTGTGTGTTTGGGGGCCTTGGGGAGGGGGTTTCCAATGTCCGATGGGGGCAATCCTGGGGGGAGCCAGGGGCCCAGGAGGGGCGTGGAAGGTGCCCTCTTGCCTCTCTCGGGTGCCAGCCCCTTCCTCCTCTTCTCCGATGGCTGGGTCCCTGAGGCGCCCCTCCCTTTGGTGAGGCAGCTCTCCCGGCGCTTCAGAGCTCCTTCTTTGCAGGAGGAGGAGGAGGAGAAGCTGAGGAGGAGCCCTGCCTGACTAAGCCTGCTCCTTGGGAGGGCTGGCCAATAGGGGCCAAGGCAGAGCAGCAGAGCCCGCCCCCTGCCAGCTCCAGCCCTGCTGCGTTCCCTCAGCTCATCACAGTATAGGGATGCAGCAGGGCCAGGAACCGGGCAGCCATCCAGGAGCTGAAGAGGGCGGGATGGGACCGGGACCGTCCCCTAGAAAGCAGGGCAGTCATGCCTCCCGCCGGGTTATGGCAACCCTAAGTGTGAACCAGCTATGTGCCTATGTTTATCCTTGTATCAAATTTGGTGTGTGAATAATATATTTAACAAGATACTGTCACAGATTGCAATGGGCTTTAGGACAGGAGGCAATCCTTCAGGGGAATTCAATCTGGTGCTTGATTCCATGACACAGGATACTGAATTGCTTTTCTTTATCTGTTAAGAAATGCAATAAATGGAAGTAAAAAATTCAACAGGAGAAATACATACACACTGTCTCATATTATGTGGGAAGTGCAAGAAAATAACCAGGGGATGGAACTGTGTAGGATGCTTATTCAGAACAATTGCAGGAATGTTGCATCCTTAAAAAAAACACAATTTACAGAACTAATGTGGTGCAGTCGTTTGTTCTAGACTAGGGTGTTTATCAGACGAGCTCTTAAAGAGGTACTATTCCAGTGTGACTCCTCTAGCTGCCTCCTGTTGCATGCTGGGATTGGCAGTTTTAAGGAGGGGTATTTAGAATTCTCAGGCAAAGAAGTTCAACTCCTTAAAACTGCCAATCCCAGCATGCAACAGGAGGCTGCTAGAGGAGTCACACTGGAATAGTACCTCTTTAAGAGCATAGTGTGATAAACATCTAGGAATGTGTGAGGCCAGGATTCAAATCCTCATTCAGCCATCTTGGGTAAGTCACACACTCTCTGTTTTAGATAAAGGCAAACACTAAATCATAGCATATCGCTGCATTCTGTGTTCCACTTCATGTAGTTTTTCCATTGTCTATATTCACATGGGCCATCAAGACACAACTGAAAAAGGCACACTGTGTGATCCTGACTGAGCATAGGGCTACCAATTCAGGATCACCCCAGGCCTTGAGGTTTTTTGGCCAAAACCCGAGACTTAGGGATGGTCGCTGGTGATGTCAGGCTATGATGCCATGTTCTAGAAGAGTTTATTCCTGACATTTCACCTGCAGCTGTGGCTGGCATCTTCAGAGAATGCTGGCATGGAAGAGAGTGGGGTATATATACTGTTGGTTGAGAAGAATCGATTTCCATGTTAATCTCTGCATTGCTCTATTGCTGAATGGCAAGGCCTCAGGGGTCCATTTAATTAATGATCCATTCTCTGCTGGGTGAGAATGGTTTCCCACAAAAAAGACTATGGAGGCTGGCTGCGAGAGCCTTCGACTTCACGATGTCATTAAGTGTTATACATTAAGTACCAACCTCAGTTGTTCACAGCTTGTTATTCAAAAGCACAAACACAGTGAATATTTTTGTTCTGTTCAAAAATTGCGGACTTTATCACACCACGTTCTTCTCCTGCTAAAATCACATTCTTTTTCAAAAGTGTTATGCAATCAAGATTACTCTCTTCCTTACTGCACCTTTGTAATCTTTCCAATATTATAGCTTTTATTTGCACTACAACCTTATCACATGCAGCCTTTGGCACTGTCCACCCAGTACTTCCCAGTGTGTGCCTAGTATGACACAGGCAAACAGACATCCCACCCCCAAAGATATATACGTTATAAGGATTCTTACCTTTAAAAGGACCTTTTTTTTACTGGTGGGGGAAACACTTTCTGAAAGTGGTTAATCTGCAAGCAATTAATCTAGTCTGTTCATCCCTGATCATTGGCAAGCAAGGGATAAGCAACATTTAAAGACTACTCACTGACCACCCAAAATTGGGATTAAAGCACAATTGATTTACTGCACTGAACATGTTAGCCCCACAGAAGTGAGAAAGGAGGTAATTTGTGGACGTTTTACATTAATGAAAAGAAACACCTGCCAAACAATTTCCATAGGAATATTTAAATATAGCCAACATTATGTGATAACTCCCAGCAAAAGATGCCATTAACCAGCTCCTATTACAGTTTACTGCCTCGTGTGATAAAGTCATAAGAGAGAAATCTCAGCTAAAGGGTCTGTTCATTTAGAACAGTAGTAGAAAGTAGAAGCGAAGGGATTATTCCTTCTCACTTAAGTAAATAAGGATTATTTAATCTAGTCTACTTGCTTCTAGCAAGTAGACTAGATTCTAGCCAGAAGGTGGGTGCAGAGCAGAGCAGCAGGTGAGCCCTGGTGCCACAATGATTGAAAGAAAAGAAGGAAGCTAAGAAGGGAGGGTGGCAGTGGTGTCATTAGGGTGGGTGTCACCCAGTGCAGTAACTCATGGTGTCACTCCCCCCTTGACTTTCTCCCATACCACACCATATAGAATACTTAGTAAAGGGTTTTTTTGTACTAAAGTTCTTCATAAATCATAATTCCTGTATATTACTGAATGTAATGGTAAAAGTTGTGACATAAACAGCTAGCAAAATTAAACTTATACCTTTAAATTACAATATCATACTTACAGCCTAAATGTATTTCCACGTACATAATTTCCTGTGGGTAATGTGAAAATTTGGTAAGATGTGAAGTTTTAAAATATTTTAAAGGAATTTTTTTAAAAATTAAAATTAAATTTTAAAAATACAATTTTAATTTTTTTCATTATTTTTTAATTTAAATTTTCAATTTAATTTTTTTTCAATTTCTTACAGATTACTCAAAAACTTAAAGAGGATGACAGATCAGTAGGGATTGAAAACTCTTTTAACGAACTAGACGAGATAATTTGGCACTCTGAGAAGAAAAAAATAGCTAAATTTTACAAACTACTATTAGAACATTCGCTGGAAAAATATGTTGTCAAAGACTACATGCTAAAATGGGCAAAGGATATGAAAAACAACATAAAAGAAAAGAATAGAAAAATTCACTGTGGGGCAAAATTTAAAAGAAAATCATTTTAAAATAATGAATAGGTGGTATATCACCCCATGGAAATTGAAGAAAATGTCAAATACCTCTGACGGAAAATGTTGGAGATGCCATGCTGAGAAAGGCACACTGTTTCACATGTGGTGGAATTGTGTGGAGATTCAAAAATTCTGGTCCCAGGTACACAAATCTTCACAGCAAATATTAGGCATCCAAATTCCACTAAATCCTAAGTTATTTCTTTTAAATATCACCTCCGTTTTGGACCCAAAAGACGGATCTCAAAATTGGCAGCTAGTTTTATATTTGGTTACTGCCGCCAGAATCGAAATAGCGAGATTATGGAAATCCCCAGGTGTACCCTCATGGGATAGTTGGATGATGAGAGTCAATGAATACAGAGAAATCGATGTTATATCCTGTAAAATCCAAAACCGGAGCAATGAAAAGAGGAAAGAGGAGTGGAAGAAAGTTTTGATACAGTGGGGAAAAGAATGGAAGCTAAACACTGCCCTGATAGAGCTATAAACTACCCACTATAGGCATTGGGAGGAGTGAAAAGGGGGGTAGGAATAAATAGCTTATCCTTACAAATTATTATCTCTTCTTTACCTTCCTCCTCTAGATCAGTATGACTTCGGAGTATGGATACTTACCTTGTACTCACTGTTATCATTTTGAGGTCTGCGGATAAAGCTGCAGCGATGTCCTCAATTTAGTTAGCTTTAATTGGTTATACTAACTTTATAATTTCAAAGGCTTTAGTAGCTCCTTCAGTTGTAGTGTGGAGTAAATGTATCGTGTTATGGAATAACTGTATATTTTAATATTGTATTCTTGAATTGAATGTTACTTTAAAGTTTATTAACGACTTTTGGACTTCGCATCGGTTATTTGGTCGAGACCTATTTTGGTCGAGATAAGGCCACCGAAAGACTTTCAGGGAAGACAAGCCGGGATCGGAAGAAGATATGTATTAATTTACGGTATAATCATGTTATATATATTTTCTGTATGTTTTATTTATCTGAAAATTTAATAAAGACTATTTAAAAAAAAAAACAGGGCTGCTCCTTTCTCCTCCTGGTGACCCTTGCACAATCTCTTTGCTGTTTCAGCCAAAAGACAGGTGTTTAGAGAGCAGTAACTCTCATTTAGGGTGTCACCTGGTGCAGTCTGCATGCCCACCCCCCACCCACCCCTAATGATGCCCTTGAGGTGGAAGCTAAGAAAATAAATACCTACATGCCTTGGAGAAAATTTGCAAGTTACAACAAGAAAGAAATGAAAATGGGGAAGGTTAAAATGTTCCACTTTAGGGGTAGAAAGCCCAAGAGATATAAAAATATTTACTATTTTAACTACCAATGATTTAGTGCCAATTTTTGAAGTGCAGGCCCTCCTTAAAGTGATGGCCACAAGCTGAGTTCAAAAATACAAGCAGCTGTATTAATCTATATATTTAAAAATAAAATGTCTAGTAATTTCCATTTCCACCACGAGGGATTTTAACATGAAGCTTTATATATGGATACCCATAACAATTCTTTGTTGCTAGAAAAATCCATTTCACCTCCATCTACTCTGAGGATTGTAGCTAAACTTAGAGGGAACTGGGGAGTTCCAAGGGGTTGGAGGGCAGGTGATGTTATAGTTCCTGCTAAGTAAAAAGCCCAGGAGCATTAACCCAGTAAACCCTGGCTCCATTACACCACTGATAACTGGCATCATCTGAACAGATCCTAAAGACATGCTCTGGTTGATTTCCAACAAGCTTTCCAGCCTCTAAGTATTCCAACACATTTTCATTGTTAATCAAGTTACTTAGCTTTTTAATGTTGGCTGCAAATTCTTTCTAAGCATTTTAACTCTGTTTATAATTAAATATGTGTTTTTACAATAATGAACCTCAAGACAAGCAATTGCTGTGTAGGTGGATACTGAAAGCTATTATTTGCAGTTCTTTCTTGTGTTTTACTTTTATGTGTTCCTGAGAATTTTCCACTGAACTAGTTCTTGGAACACAACTCCTTTTTGTGGTGTATACATACTAAAGATTCTGGTAAGTCTTAGAGCACCAGAGCCTGATTTTGTGTGAACAAACATTGCATGGGGCAGCTGCACAAAAGACTCGCAGGAAATTGAATGCTTCAAGCACTTTCAGATTTAATATGATGATAGTGTTATCTCAGTTCAAATAGGAGTTGAGAGGTTTTCATTTTATTTAAATATAGCACAGTGAAATAAAGCACACCCATGGATGGGTGAAAAATTAATTTCAGGGGAAGGTTTTTGACAAAAATTTCCAAAATTTATAAATTTCTTCATATTTGGGATGGTAAGAACTTTAGAGTAAAAAAATAAAATGTGGGAGAAATCAGAATCAGATTGCATCCCTTAAACCCAGGGCTTTCATAGAACCATAGAGTTGTAAGAGACCTCAGGGTGCATCCACTTCAACCCTTGCCATTCAGGAATATACAATTAAAGCACTCCTAATAGATGGCCATCCAGCCTCTGTTTAAAAACCTCCAAAGAAAGAGACTCCACCACACTCTGTTTTGAACAGCTCTTACTGTCATTACTTCCTAATGTTGAGGTGGAATTGCTTTTCTTTTCTTTGAAGGTGTAGTTTTCAGTATCTTGCATTTGGATGAATAAGAATGTAAGTAGAGGCAAGCTAGATCAGACCAAAGGTGTAGTTGATCCAGTAGTCCTTTCACACAGTTGCCAATCATTCTTCCATGGGACACTTAAGGCCATGCCAAGAATTTGGCTAAATTCTGATTTGTACCAGTTCTAGATTTGAAGATTTGGAGAAGTTTGGTTGGGAACATAACAGCGGATAGGCAGAGAGCAACTGGCTTAATGCTTTAGTTATGAAGAGATCCTTTGTCTCATGTTTCAAGAGGACAAGTGGATTATTTGGGGGATGGAAGGAGCACATTTTGTTTACCTAAATGTGTTTTGTTTACCTAAATGTACACATGTTTCAGGTGGGGTGGAGGATCTTTTTTCCCTGGGATCCTGACCGAACATTCCTGAAAGGTCATCACTCTCTCCAAAACATGCTATCTCTAGATACAAGATAAAAAAATATGGGAACCCCAAAATACAGTGCAGGGTATGCAGAGGTGCTTAACAATTCCTACACAGATAGCATTACAGTGCTATAATCAGGAGGCATGAACTACTGTTGCCAAATCTGCCCTCTCTAGGAAAGGATACAGTAGGCACACTAACTAAAGCTGGTCAAAGGCAATTCTGGTCACAGCAGCTACTTGGCCATCCAGGAGCAATGCTGAGTCCAAGAAAACACACACACACACACACACACACACACACACAAAGATATACACTTGTAGAGTATGAATGCAACTATATACTCTCTCTAATATTCTATCTCTAGTACTTTAGAGAATCTATATCCACAATGATTAGTAGACACTGGTAATCCCATTCTCCATGAATTTGCCCAATCCCTTTCTAAAACTGTCCAAGTTGGCAGCTTTCCCTATGAGCTGAAGTTTAATTCTGTGCTCTGTGAAGAAGTACTTTCTTTTATCTGCCCTGCTTCTCACACCATAAAGTTTCAGTGGATAAGCCCAGGTTATATGTTTTCAGAAAGGAAGAAAACTTTCACCCTAGCTACTTTATCTAAGCAATGTATAATTTTATATAACTATGGACCTTTATCACATGAGGCTTGAAAAATGGAATTACCGCAGGATAGTAGAATCTGTGGCCATACCTTCTCAAAAGATGTGGTGTCTGTCTAGTAGCTGGTCTGTAGTCTATCCACTGCTAGAGTGCTCTTTCTCATTGATGGGCAAAAGCCATCAATGCCGTCCTTCCAAATAGTGCTGTTTTCCCACTGTTGATGCATGTATGATATGTTCCTCCCAAAGCAGTTCCAATATGCAGGCAGTCATGCCCTTCTTCCCTTGCTATTGTCAAGCTGTTACCAAATTTGGTTTTATATAAATTTTGGATGCCATAAGATCAAAAATCATGACCCTTGACTGACCTCATCGCAAACCGCCATTATCCCAAAGGCGAGCTGACCATATAGCCAGCTATTCCTTGCTAGGCATGGTCAAGGAAAAGGTAGAATTTAAACCTTAAGCAAGCAGTTCTGGGCGTTGCCCTACAAGTTTCGCAGGCTGCCCAAAAGAAGAGGACAATAGAAGTAGCCTTCTTCTCAGTGAGCGAGTGATTGTCTTAACAGCTCTGCCATCTAGATATTTGTCTTCCCCTGAAAAGTGCTAGACCTCTTCTTTGTGTATCCATTGTGTAAGTTTCAGCTTAGACAAAAGATAGCCATCAAGACCTTTGTTTGCCAGGTAGCCATAGCCTGAGGATATGTTCAGGGATATAAAAGGACGCCTCTTCCAGCCCTCATTGGGCTTGTGAGCTTCGAGTTCCAAACCTGATACCTTGCTTGTCGAGCAGCCTGCTCCAAGCTTGCGATCCTTGAGCCTTGGGCTCCGCTGAAATCCCTCGAGCTAAGCCACGGCTCACTGTCTCTTGGGCCTCGTGTTAGCTTTGCCCGCTGGAACTCAGCTCATAGCCACCGTGGTCGCCGCTTGCTTTCCCCGTTCTCGCGGCCATGTCTCACCTTCCTCCATCACCCCTAAGGTAAATATCCAAAGGTGCCTCTATCCTTTCTCCTTTACTCCCAAGCTCTCCCCCTCCCTTGCTTTAGTATTGAATGTGTGTGTGCGTGTGTGATCCCCTTTGTTGTGTGGCTTCAATAAACGTTTTATATTTTAATTGCAACTCATTGGCATTCGAGTCTCTGTTTCTTGAGGTTGGACTAGATGACCTCTAGTATACACATAGGGACACGATCCTGTGCGTGTGTTGTTATGACACGCCTCTCGTAATATTTGAGCTAATTAAATTCCCCTAATTTGATCCTTCCTAACAAAGCGAGCTATTTTTCTTTTATTTTTTCAATGTTCTTTTCTATTCTTTATTATTATTTTTTACTTAATGGGTTGCCATGATTGTGCAATTGCATTCAAAATATAAATAAATACATATCCAAAAGTATGTTGGGAAGAGCATAGGGCAGGGAGGCCAGGGCACAGAGGCCAGAATGGAAACAGCACCATGACTGTTTGGAAGAGCTGTGTGATAATGACTGTCCCCAGACAGTATTTTTGCATTTCCTAGACTAATGCAATAGTGGCACCCTATGAGCCTGATGTGATAAAGTTCTAAACTGTGGCTCCCCTTACTCACTTTTTTTCCCTCCAAGCAAAATGTTATAACCTTTCTTCATGAAGGTGTCACTCTGCTTTTTGGTCATTTTGATTGCCCCTTTATTCACCTTTCCCAGCTCAATTTTTTTACTCATCAAAAGGTAATACTTTGTATATGTCTGGAGTACTAGTGAGGCCTAGTGACTACTAGTCCTGTTGGTTATTTATTAGCTCAAGCATCAAAGGGAATATGTCACTGAATGCCAGTTGCTAGGGAACATAAGCAAAGAGTTGGAAAGACAGAGCGGGAGGGAAGGAGAGAAAGATGATGTGTCTAGCTAGGAGAAATGTGGGTAAAAGGAGAAAATAGCTGAGAAAGAGGTGGATGGGGAAAGGAGGAGAAAACAAAAGTATCCAGGCTAATTAGGGAGAGGGAGAAAAGAAAAGTGGATGAGGGATGGGGAGTGGGACTAGTAGCCTTCTCACATGACAAAAGAAAGCCAAAACCAAGTGGGAGAGTAGCAGTTTTTTCTGAGCCTCTCCGCATGACATTGTGGCACTTTCTTCACTTCCATGGAGTGATGGTCAAAAAAGTGTGCCCTTTGGTGAATGGATTTTTCCAGCACAACAAAAGACATGCATTTACAACTGTCTCCCTTGTGAAGAGAATGGCTACGGTGACATGTGGAGAGGCACGTAAAAAGCTCCTACTCACCTGCTCCATTTTGGTTTTCTTTCTCATGCAATAAGACCCTAAGGAAAGAAGCAAAAGATGAATGCAACGAAAGGATATGGGAGGTATGAAGAGCAGAAAATGAGAGCAAGTGGAAGGAGAATTCATTTAGCTAGGAGCTGGGGGAGAGACTACCAAAAAAAGGAGCAATAACAAAACAAGGTAGAAGATGAATGTAGGTATCAAGGAGGGAGAAGATGAGACAGAGAGAGAGATGGAGATGGAAAGAAGATATTTAGACGGCAGCTGGGGAGGGAGAGAAGAAAGAGGATAGAAAGAGAGAGAGAAAATCAAGAATTAGCAAAGAAAAGAATCAAGTGCTTAAGTAGAGCTAAAGAAGAGAGACATCCATACTACTTCCCCACCACCACCAACTATGGTGTAAACTCAAGTTAAGGGGGGGGGAATATACTGTGGCTTTAGCCACTTAGCACAGGGTGAGGGAGGTGGGAATAGAATTCAGAATGCTAATAACAAGATAGAAAAACTCACAACGCATCTGTCCTGTGGGACAATATACAGCAATTTCTGAAGCATCACATACCAATAATGCCCATGCTTCCTTCCACTGAGCTGCAGTGGCAGTGGCAGTTTGAGAAACTTTGAAAGAGTGAGAAGGGAAGAGAGAAGGCACTCGGGAAGATGTCTCATCAGCTAAAATAAAATTAGCCACTAGTCTAACAAAAACAAACCATTCAGAAGAATGCAGTGGACTTATCTTCCTACCCTTGATTCTACATTCTCAAAGCCTACCTCCAAAATGAGATGTTTGGGGTGGGGGGGGGGGAGACTTTGTGTGTATTAGGTATTTCAACTACTTCAGAAATTTTGCAGTGCTTCAGTAATGAGTCAGTTACAACAACTTTGTAGATACATAAATGTCATTGAATACCAACAAGTTGAGGCTCAAACAGGCACCTCCTAGTAGCGCTACAAAAAGGTATCCACATAACCTCAAATCATAAGCAGAGGCTTGTGTCAAATTGCTTTCTGCCTCCTTAGGTGAAGCCATCCCTGCCATTTATAATTTTATAATGAACCTTCAGAAATCCTTTATGTAGGAGAGTATGACGCAGGGGCAGCACAACCTTAGTCAATAGCATAAATGGTTTCTCTGGCAACCAGCATCAAATTTCCTTCCATTTCACACATGGCAACTAAAGTGTATATGCAGCTATATTTAGATTATAGATTGGCCTCAGTTTGTGGGTTTTATTCAAGTAAAATTATATGTGTGTGTGTGTGTGTGTGTGTGTGTGTGGTCTCAGCTGTCCCAAGAGACTGAGGTGCTTGAGACAGGATTTTAGATACACTGTATCTCTCTACTTACAGCAGATGAAAGGGAAAGCTAGTGTCTGGAGGCATCACAGAA
This sequence comes from Sceloporus undulatus, assembly GCF_019175285.1. Lineage (NCBI taxonomy): Eukaryota > Metazoa > Chordata > Lepidosauria > Squamata > Phrynosomatidae > Sceloporus > Sceloporus undulatus. The sequence continues at coordinate 171,317,209 of NC_056525.1, forward strand.
AGGTCAGATTAGATGAGTGTTAGACAGAATTACACATAGTTTTTTAAAAATAGGTTTGAGTTAATATAATTATGTGCTGTTTGAGGTCAGTGACTGGATACTCCCCCCCCCTTTTTTTTTTTCCTTTGCTTTTTCTTCTTCTTCCGGTGAGTTGAGCAGTCACAAATTCTCCATATGGCTTTGTTTGTTTTGGTCAGAGTTTGAAAGTGTTACCGTTTGGTCCACAACAATAACTTTTGCGAACTTTGTTTTTACTGGAGTTTATCACACGGGAGGATTTTCTCTTAATTTCGAATTAAAAGAAAGTGGGGACAGAATGCATTCACGTGAATTCGCTAGTTCAGCGAATTTACGTTAATTCAAATTGCATTTGAACTGACTTCCCATTGCCCAAAAATAGCTTGCCATTGCCCGAAATTGTGTGTGGTAGTCTATCACTCAATAATGTGAAACTCCATGATTGCGTTCGGACTGACTTCCCATTGCCCAAAATTGTGTGTGGTAATCTATCACGCAATAACGTTAAACCCTATGATTGCGTTCGGATTGCCATTGGATTACACTTCCAATTTCCCCTGTCTGATAAACTCCATTGCTGCATTTTCTTGATCACCATGGTTTCCCAGCATTTGAAAAATATACTGACCCAGCTAGCCTTTCACTTTTTTCATGCTCTGTTTCGTTCCTCTGTGACCTCTGTTTGAAACATGCTTCAGGATATGGATAGCCTGAGAGACTGATTTATTAAACACAGCAAAAACTATTTTCAATAAAAGGACTAGGGAGATTTTAAAATGCTTTATATGAGTATTAGTATTTCATGGCTGTTGGTGGTGGTGGTGTTTCTTTTATTTGTTTGTTATTGTTGTTGTTGTTTTGGTGGACCCAGAGGAGAATCAAGGGCACTTTGCAAAATCTAAGCAGATCTCAGCCTGGTCAGTAGTAGGAAAGGAAACTGACCGAGAATCTTGAGAAAACTGTTTAGTACTGATATTTTTCTTATTTTGCTAATATGGTATGGATATAGTAGCAGACCATAATAGTGGAATTCAGTCCTACAGCTAAATCATCTCAAACTTTGGGATACACCTTTATCTTTATCAAAGTTTCGTGTATATGCCATAATGGATTCCGAACCATATCTAGCACTTTGAGTGTCCCAGTTGCAGTTTAAATATAGTGAAGAGGAAACAAACATGCCTTCTCATGGGCTAACCTAGCAAGATGTTCTTGCATTGCCTTGGTCTTCCTCCAGAAGAACAAGCTGTCACTGTACATGCTATATTTTGTTCCCTGGGACACCAAAAGACTAGGAAATGGGGAATGGTTGACCCCCTCACAGGAGGCTGTATATGACCAACTGATGCCTAAAAGTCAAAATCCCTAGCCCATTCATTAGCTTCGTGGGAACTTTCCCAGCACATACACTTTGCAGTAGGGTGTATTAGAATGCCAAAGCCTATGGCTCAGGGCTCAGAATTTCTACAGATTCTGGTCTGTGAAGGTGGGAGACAGAACTGCATTTCTTCCTTGGCTCCTTGATTTACCTGGTCTGGTTTTCTAATTTCTTCTGTAGTTACAGAGAAAGGAAAGTTCTTTTCAGTGGTATCAATATAGTACAGGGGTAGGCAACCTTTTTGAGCCGGGGGCCGGGTTGCTGTCCCTCAGACAACGTGGGGGGGGGGGGGGCTGAAGCCAAAAAATAAATATTAAATAATTTTTTAAAAAAATAAATATAAAAAAATAAACCAGGACAAATGTAGGACAAAATTTTCAAATGGAAGACACTTTTTTTTTAAAATGGAGGACACGCAAAAAAATTTGCTGGTTTTTAAAAATGTTAATATAAAGCATGTTTCTGAGGCTTCTATAGACAATTGCCCCCCAAAGGCCCCGCAGCAATCGGCGGCAGGACCGGGCTGGGGCCGGTCCCAGGCCTTGCCGGGCCGCATCCGGCCGCGGGCCGCAGGTTGCCTACCCCTGATATAGATATCAAACATATATGTCAATACTGTCCAGCATTCGAGTTTACACTATGCAGTCTTTGAATAAAGATTTATGTAGGGAATAACAAATGTAATCCTCTTTCAAGCCACCCAGGGGCTGTCTTTGAGCACTGTGGTCTGTTAAATTGCAACCACAAGCCATTAGAATGTTGAGCACACTGAGGTTTGTTGATTTCACTGAAGTAAAAGCACAATAAAGTCTCTGTCGAGTTGTGGCCACAGTACTGCCCTTGGATCAGGACTATTGAGTGCCAGGCCTTACTTTGCCATGAAACTCACTGTGTGACCTAAGCTATTTTTCCAAAACAGGCTGTGCATGTTAAGAATCCCCTGTGAATTTGAAACAATCTAAATCCTAGTTAACATAAAAACATACAAAAGGCATACTAGATCTGATGAAAGACCTATCTAACCTAGCATTCTTTCCCTATGGGGCAAGCTGGATGCCTATGAGAAGGCACAAGCAGTACAACAGCTCGCATCTGTGCATGCTCCCCAGTAAACTGGTCTCCAGTGGAATTCTGTCCCGATCCTGGATGTAGAATCTTATTCTCCATGAGTTTTTCTAATCCTCTTTTAACATCTTGCAAGTTGGCAGCAATCACTATTTCTGGTAGACACAAACTCCATAGCTATGTGCTATCTGAAGAAGGGCTTCCTTTTGTGAATTCTGATACTGCATCATTCAGTTTAATTGCATGAACCAGCATTCTAAAATTATGAGATGGATTTCAAAAATTATTTCAAACCACTTTCTTAGTACTGAGAATGATTTTATACATCTCTATCATGTCTCTCCCCTTAAGTATCTTTTTTCTAAGCTAAAAAGCCACAGATGTTATAACAATATTTTCTTCATAAGGGAATTGGTTACCCATTCATCTCAATAATACAGTAAACCACTGCATATTCTTGCTTTTGTGGAAGATAGAATTGAAGATAACAAACGCTACCATAACAACCTCAGTAGTAAGGATGGGGGCTCAACCACCTCCAACCCTATTATTTAAAAATGTTTTAGAGACTACAGCAATTATTGTGCCTTTTTCTCTGAAAACAAAAGGCCTTTCCTCCTCCCATTTGCTTGGTGTTAATTAGTTTAATTACTACATTCCAAAACTACACACATAAATTTGCCTCTTGTAGCAAACATCAGGGAAAAGATGATCACACAAATCAAATGTTACTGAAGAAAAGCAGGAACAGAGCAGGAAGAGCAAGGGTGGAGAGTAACTGGTTGTTTTCTGCATCCAGGAGTTTGGGAGGTGTTTGTGTGCCTTTTTCTCAGAGTAAGGATCAAGAGTTTCTGGGCTCCAAAGATCTTGTGTCTAGTTTCCTTGTGGGAGGAAAGGAGGAAGCTACGGAGGGCAGGTGGCAGTGATGCCACTGAGTTTGGTGTCACCCGGTGCAGTAACTCATGGTCTCATCCCCCCATTGACCTCCTCCCATACTACACCATATAGAAGCCTTAGTAATATTTTTTTGTACGTGCGTTACTCATTAATCACAATTCTTGTATACTGAATGTAATGGTAATAGTTGTGACATAAACAACTAGCAAAATTAAAATTATACCTTTAAATTACAATATCATATGCACAGCCTAAATGCATTTATATATACATAGTTTTGTGTGGTTGAAATGAAAAACTGGTAAAATGTGATGTCTTAAAAGATTTTTTTTAATTAAAATTAATTTAAAATTTACACATTAGGGTCTCTCCTTTCTCTTCCACTAAACCTCAAACTATTTTTTCAGCATTTTAAAGGGACACATACCAATGCCATAGGCAGATGTCTGGGGAGCAGTGGTGTCACCTCCCCTTTGGAGATCATCTGGGGCAGTCTGAACCCCTCCTTCTATGCCTAGTGATGCCACAATGTTGTCTGGGAAAGTGTTATCTCTCTCTCTCTTTTTTCTTTCTCTCTCTCTCTCTCTGGCACACACACACACACACACCTGCTTACTTGTGAAATTTTGTTCCCAGAACTCTTGAGTGCATTTACATTGTGTTGCTAACTCATTAAAACTAGTTATTACCTCTGTGAATCAAATGCCTTAGCCTCTGTTGGCCAGCCACAAGGTCTTATATTTCCTTTGGAAGCATCTGCTGCTGGCCACAAGCACAGATTAGATGGACTCTTATATTTGATAAAGCATGGCAATTCCTGTGTTGTTAGCTGACAGTTTCCCCGCCATCTGCTCTGCTCCCATCCATTGCCTATAATTTCCCCCAGATTAAGGTTACATGAATGAATTAAAAGCCATGAGTGAGGTGTGGGGGTGGGGAACCCAACCAACTGTAATTTAGAATTATGAATTCAGATTTAGTTTTAGTGGCACATTTATTAAAGATGTGTTCAATGGCTTTCCAAGTTGCTTTTCAACCTGCTTTGTAACAGCATGGCATCTGTTTATTTCTGTTATGAACATATGCCCACTAGCAATGACAAGGTTTGTTGTGAGAGGGGGGGTAGTAATGGCGGGGTGACAAAATGTATTATTATTTCTAGCTGATAGCAATACAAATGTGAAAGGAAGGAAGTATTGCACTGCATTTGTAGGTTCTCTACATTTTTAGTAAACAGGATTTCAAATCAGGGAGGGAAATAACCCCTTCTTTGCATTTTCAGCACAGAACAGGCCAGATTATTAGTACTTCAACTGGTATACTCCTCGCTAGGAGATTAGTGCTGAAGGCAAAAGGTGTAGCTTGCTTCCTTTTCTTTCCAAGTCACTTCTTGAATCTGCATCTCTGGTATCATTAACATTTTGAGTATTCACGTGAGTTATGGAACAAAAAGGCATGGGATCAAGCCACTAGTCTTAACAATGGATGAACATTTGTGTGCTGCCTTCTATTGTATTCTGCATTTTATTTAGTATTTATTCATTTATTTTCTATTATAACAGTCCTAGAGTAGCTCAAACACGGGCAAAAGGGGTGCTGCTGCTTTGGAACAATCGCAGGGTACCAACCAGCTTAATTGGGCCTTGTGTATACATCAGTCCTTTGGGGCAAAATAGATTAGGGCTACCTCAGTGGATGAAGTATATTTGTTGGGATGTGCTTTCAAGTAGTTTCTGACTTATGGTGACCCGATCATGGGGTTTTCTTGGCAAGTTTCTTCAGAGGGGGTTTCCATTGCAATCTCTGCAAGGTCATCAGTGGGTTTACATGGTCGAGTACATGGCAAAGCAGCAGTTTTAAATCTCAAATTGTAATCCAAAAATCTGCTTTTTGAATGCTGGCTGTAGATATTTTGCAACAGTATTATTTTAAAATATTATGGTATGCATCATTTCTGAAATAGAAAAATTCTTTAACCACTTATTCCCCAAATTCTCTGGTTTTCCCAGTAGAAAAAACTGGAGTGTGCATGCGCACGCACATGGGATTTCCACCCTTTCTTTTCAGTTTTCCTATTCTTTTTATCATTGTGTATAGCCCTGGGCTCTGTTGATGTACCAGACATCCCTTCTTTTAATGACTGGCTGCAACGTAACATCATGAAACCCCGCCCCGTCAGAGTGTTCCTTTTCTTAAAGCTTTTGTGGATTGGTTGGATCCAGGGGGTGATAAATGCCTCACTATGTTAGATGATATAGGGCAAGATATATATGACAGACAGACAGACGATAGCTTATTAGTTAGTTTTGGCCCTTCTGATCCCCTGAAATCCCCAACAACAACCTGCCAAATAGACAATGTCAACCAAAAATGAATGGAGGTGTCATGATAACATATCTAGTTCACTGGAGGCACAGGCTGTACATCCCACCAGGTAGCACAAAGGCAAAAACTACCCCTCCTTGTAATTTTTCATCCTTACTCTAGAGGGCAAACTTTGCCTGAACAAGCCCATCTTTGCATTGTCTGGCAGTTCAGCTTAACTTTGACAATGCTGTTTCTGTGTGAAGGTGGAATAAATGCACTCAGCAGGTGACTGGCACTTTGAAAACTTACTGGGCTTACTGGGCTGACCACCCTTTGGCCATGATCTGTGCACCAGAAATATTGTTGGAAATTGCTGAGCATAAAACACTACAGGAAATTTGTTCCCTTTTCTGTACCATTCAGGATGTTTTCAGTTGAAGTTAAAGTGCTCTTTTCAATTGGATTTGAAATGCAAAAAAACACCAAAAAAAACCCTTAAAGCTAATATTGGTGAAAATACTCGTTTGCATTGCAGACACATCTGCCTTGCTTTCTCTTCCTCGTTAGCAAAAAAACCTGCTAACATCAACAGCAACTTGAAAGCAATTTAAGCCTCACGTGTGAAATCAATCATAGTCCTACCATTAACTGTTGCCCAACTAACTCCCCCTACATGCACCTGGATTCCTGGGCTTCAATTTATTTGGAAGAATGCACCAAGATGTAATCCTACATTTAAATATCTCTCTGAACATTCATGATTTATAAGTGTACAGAATACTTGCCTTGTGGTTAGCGGCCCAGGGGGGACCGGCGGTAACATTATTGTTACGCCGGATAGTTAATACATCTCTGAGGGATGGGCTATTTCCATCTCAATTGAAATTGGCCATTGTAAAACCTATCTTAAAAAAGCCCTCCCTCGACCCCCTGGTACATAATAATTACCGGCCTGTTTCGCTGCTACCATTTTTGGGTAAGGTGATCGAGAGGGCGGTTGCAATCCAGCTTCAGGCGGTCTTGGATGAAACGGATTATCTGGACCCATTTCAAACTGGCTTCCGGGCAGGTTACGGGGTTGAGACGGCCATGGTCGCCTTGGTCGATGATCTCCGTCTGAGCATCGACAGGGGAAGTGTGTCCCTGCTGGTGCTCTTGGACATCTCAGCGGCTTTCGATACCATAGACCATGGTATCCTTCTGGGACGCCTGGCAGAGGTGGGAATCGGGGGCACTGCGCTCCAGTGGTTCCGGTCCTACCTCTCTGGGAGGTCCCAGATGGTGCAGCTGGGAGACGTGTGCTCCGATGAGCGGGCCCTTAAAACTGGGGTCCCTCAAGGAGCCATTCTGTCTCCCATGCTATTTAACATTTACATGAAACCGCTGGGAGAGATCATCCGGAGACATGGGGCGCGGGGTTATCAGTACGCTGATGACACCCAAATTATCTTCTCTATGTCTCCGACTGATGCAGTGACTGGGGATGGCGTCTCTCCTCTCGTCGCCTGTCTAGAGTCAGTAATGGGCTGGATGAGGGAAAACCGATTCAAGTTGAATCCAGAGAAAATGGAGGTACTAGTGATAGGTTCTCCTGGTCCAGGAATGGCGGTGGTTCCACCTGTCCTGAACGGGGTCACGCTCCCTGTGAAAGACTCCATGCGCAGTCTGGGGGTGCTTCTTGATTCGTCGCTCCATCTGACTGCTCAGGTGAATGCGACGGTCAAGAGCACCTGTCATCAGCTTCGGCTTATTCGCCAGCTGCGCCCATACCTGGCCCAGAGGGACCTAGAAACTGTTGTACATGCTCTGGTAACTTCGAAACTGGACTTCTGCAACGTACTCTACATGGGGCAACCCTTATACCAAACTCGGAAGCTGCAAATGGTGCAGAATATGGCAGCTCGGCTGGTCACTGGCGTTTCCAGGACCAGCCATATAACACCGGTTTTGAAAGATCTCCATTGGCTGCCCATTCGCTTCCGGGCTCAATATAAGGTGTTGGTGATTACCTATAAAGCCCTAAATGGCTTGGGCCCAGGATGCCTAAAGGACCGCCTCTCCCCATACATTCCGCCTCGCACCCTCAGAACGTCTGGGCAGCAATTACTGAAGGTGCCTGGGGCTAGGTTATCCTCCACCACACGGAGGACATTCTCCACGGCTGCCCCAGCCCTTTGGAATACGCTGCCCACCGAGCTCCGCTCGACTACCACCCTGGCCCAATTCAGGAAGGACCTAAAAACCTTCCTGTTCCAACAGGCATTCCCCGACTAAAACATCCTGTGGGCCTCCCTCCTCTTCCGTGGCCAAGAGGTTGGGCTAAGGGGCTTTTAATTTTGTTAGTTTTATTGACTGTTTTTATTGATGTATGGTTAGCCTGTGTAATTGTATTCTTATATTGTTTATGGCACCATTGTTTTTAACCTTTGTTGTAAGCCGCCCTGATCTTGGGAAGGGCGGGATATAAATAAAATATTATTATTATTATTATTATTATTATTATTATTATTATTAATACAACAGGGCAATGGCACAATGGAAACAGCAGCAGTGTTGGCAGTGTTGGCGGCAGTAAGAAAGCTAAGTAGGATGTAACTAGTTACAAAATATCTAACAAAGTTCCTCTTTTCCCCGATAATCACGGTTTAACTGCATTACATTATGATTAGAATTTGACAAGGAATAACTTTGCTCCCTAACCTGTGTAACATTTAAGCTTGCTTTTAAGAATTACGGGGGTAGCCTCATTAAATGGTACTAGAACAAAATCACACAATTTTAATGCTCATTATATGCCTCCTTTGGTTGTTTTATGCTCATTTGTAGAATTAAGGGGACAAGATAAACAGAAGGAGAGAGTTTTCTGGCAGTCAGATTTTTTTAAAAAAAGACATTTTGTCAGTTTTGAGAAATCACAAATCCGTTCTCAGGCCTCCAAGGCGGGTTGTCTTTGGAGTCCTGAGAACAGTAATTGTTATAAATTAGTTTTAAAAACTAATTTTATAAGAAACATGTATGATTTACTAGATTTCTAAATATAAATGTTTGTGCCGGTGGGCTGTGCTCAACTTGAAAAACCACAAGATTGGATAAAAATGTTAAAAACTAGAATGCTCCCCGGACTGTTTTGATTGATCACATTTACTGATGCACTGAAGTGGGTGGGGTATTATTAACAGTGACATATATTTATAGAATAATTCTGTAAGTATAATCAATGCTGCAATGCTTCTTTTTGTTTTTGTGCTTTGTTGTTTTTGTGTGCCTTCAAGTCATTTCTGACCCTAAAGTGAACATATCATGGGATTTTCTTGGCAAGATTTGTTCAGAGGAGGTTTGCCATTTCCTTCCCCTGAAGCTGAGAGCATGTGACTTGCCAAAAGTCACCCAGCGGGTTTCATGGTCGAGTGGAGAATCAAACTCTGGTCTGCAGAGTCATAATCCAACACTCAAACCGCTATGCCACGCTGGTACTATTTGTCAAATCTATACCTTTTCTGCCTTTCTACTTCAAAATAGCCCTCAATGTGGGTAACAATAAATATATATGCATTCAAAACATTTTTTTAAAAAAAATGCAGAAACAGATACACTTAAAAAATTCCTCCAGTTAACATTTCCTCAATAGCAAACCAAATACCTGTATAAATGGCCATTTCATACAAAACTATAACACTATAATTCCTCTTTAACTGTCATGGGGGATGCAAATTTGATGAGGCCCTAGAGAAGCTCTTTGACTGCAAAGTCTAAATGTCTTTCCCTAAAGTGCAAACCACAGGATTCCATAGGATGTAGCTACGGCAGTTAATGGAATCATAGCTGGGAAGTGTGAAAGAGCCCTAAGTGAAAAGATCATTGCCTCCTATTAAAAGAACAGCAGAAGGTGGACACCTAGCCTCACCACGCTAGAAATGGTGAGTCTGCTTCTTGATTATACTTATGCAATTATTCTATAAATATATGTCACTATTTATAATATCCCACCACTTCAATACACAATGCACCTGGGCAGAGGAGATGAGGACAGGGGGACTTGGAAGTGCCTTACTCATAGGGTCACATCAAAGTCCACTCAAAGGCAGTTAACAACAACAAAAAGTGTGAGATTTTATAGGTCATATAATAGTCTTTCTGCAAACAGAATGGAAGTTCTTGTCATAGGGGCATCAGAGTTTGTCTATAACTCCTGGGTCAAATCTGGACTCAGATTCCACATATTTTTCAAAGGCAACACCATGCAAAGTACAGAACATCATCCAGTTCTTAACCATGAAATAATTCAGTAGAGTCCAGACCTGTGCTTAAAGAGCAGATCCATGAAAGTTAGTGGGACTTAGTCTGTTGTGCTTATCTCAACTCCCACTGTTTCCAGAGGATTTAAATATAACTATGTTTGGATCCATCCCTATATATGCAATCCATAGAATAAGAAAAAAATGATTCCTTACATTTGAAAACCTAATACACAGCAGAGGAGTTCTATATTTGGATAAGCCTTCTAATCAGAACAAAACTAATGGGAACACTATTGATACATGGCTGTGGCATATGCCTCCTGAGAAACTGCTCTCATGACCTCTTTGCCTGCTGGTGCTCTTTTTTTTTTAAAAAAGAAAGAGACAGAAAGAACGAAAGAAAGAAAGCATCCCTGTTGTTGCTATAGTTGCCACTGATAAAGAAAGCAACTACAGAAAAGTGAATCCATCCATGTCAGAAAGAAAAAAGCATGTCAAGGAGAGAGCAGAGCATGCAACCTTTCCGTGTTGAATTGAACTTTATTACAAACAAACATTTTGTATTATTAGTGAATGAGTTGTGAATCTATTTGCTTGTCACCACCCACAATACAGCTGACAGTCTGCCTCATTAGCCATATTTCAGGAGAAAACTTTAGCTTGCGAAGCTTCAGTGTCAAGATTTTAGCTATTCTACCCCTCTCTGCTACCAAAATTACTTGAGAGCCCCACCTATTTTTGCCTTTCTAAAACCAGAGATGAAAGACAAATGGAATGAAGAATCATAGGAAGATGAACTTCAAATTCTAGTAAGCGAGATGGAAGCAGCATTAGGAAATTAGGAAAAATAGATCACCAGGAACAGATGACATACCAGTCGAACTGCTGCAATCCACACACAGAGAATCAACCCCAGTGTTAACTAAAGTATGCCAACAAATATGGGAAACAAAATGCTGGCCAACAGGTTGGAAACTTTCAATATATAGCCACATCCACACACAAAAGGACACAAGAGACTGTAGCAACTATAAGACCATAGCACTAATCTCCCACACAAGCAAAATTATGCTCAAAATACTGCAACACAGAAATCCCAAAGTTAAAAGCGGGGTGCAGGAAAGGAAGAGGCATTAGGGACCACATTGCAAACATGTGATGGCTGATGGAGTTCACCAAGGAATTCCAAAAGAAAATCAACATGTGCTTTATGGACTATACCAAAGCCTTTGACTGCATCAATCATGAAAACCTATGGAATGCTCTCAAAGACATAGGGAGCTCTGGTGGTGCACTGGTTGAATGGAGCCACTTACTCACAAACCACAATGTTGTGAGTTCAATGCCAGTCAAAGGCTCTGGGTCGACTCCACCTGGCATCCTTCAGTAGGTCACTAAAATGAATACCCAGCTTGTTGGGGCAATTAGCTTACACTTTGTGAACTGCTTAATACATCAGTAAGTGGTATAGAAATGTACTTGCTGTTGCTATTCCAATTGCTATAGTTCTGCTGAGAAATCTATACTCAGGACAAGAGGCCACTGTCGGAAACAGAATGGTTCCCAATAGGCAAAGGAGTCAGGCAAGGCTGCATATTATCAGCATACTTGTTCAACTTGTACACAGAAAATATCATATGAAGTGTAGGACTAGACTCAGAAGAAGGAGGAAGGAACATCAACAGTCTAAGATATGTGGATGACACAATATTAATAGCAGAAAGCATGAATGACTTGAAACAATTACTAAGGAAGATCAAAGAAGAAAGTGCAAAGGCAGGCCTGCTGCTCAACACAGGACCTACATACATTTTGATTAGACAATGAGGAAATTAATAGTCAAAGGTGCTTTCTGCACCGCCATTTGGGACGTCCTCCGGATGTCCCATTTTAAAAAAGGGGCGTCTCTTACAGATGCCCCTGGGCCTAGTACGGACTCTGTCTGTACAAGATGGCACCGGCCCTTCTACATGGCCGGCGCCATCTTTGCGTATCGGACGCTGAGCGTCCGTACGCGTCACGCTGCTTGTGATGTAGCGAGCGCGCCCCTGGCGCCTCGCTACGTCGCAAACGCGACGGAAAAAGAAGCTCCATTTTGGAGCTTCTTTTTCGGTCCGCGCGGGAGTCGGGCCGTGTGAAGGCTCCGGCTCCCCCGCGGACCTACTGGCGGCGGCGGCAGACCGCCGCAAAGCGGCGGTCTGTACCCCGCCAAAGATTTCTTAAACCTGGGATCAAATATCACCCAGAATAGAGACTGTAGTCAAAAGATAAGAAGACTAGGAATGGGAAGGGCAGCCATGAAAGAGCTAGAGAAGAGACTAAAGATAAAGATGTATTTCCAATCACTATGTATAGATGTGAGTGGTGGACTGTGAAAAAAACAGATAAAAAGAGAATAAACTCATTTGAGATGTAGTGTTGGAGAAGAGTGATAAGGATATTGTGGGCAGCCAGAAAGATGAACAAATAGGACCTTGAGCAAATCAGGTCAGAAATACCCCTGGAGGCCAGTATGATTAAACTGAGGCTGTCGTACTTTGGCCACATCATGAGAAGGCGTGATTCATTGGAAAATACAATAATGCTAGGAAAGGTGGAGGGTAGATAAAGGAGAGGTAGTCTGCTAACCAGATGGCTTGACTCACTTAGGGAGGACACAGGCATGAGTCTGCAGAAAATGAGCAGAGCAGTGGAGGACAGAAAGAGATGTCTCATCCACAGGGTTGCAATGAGTTGAAGTTGACTCAAGGGCAGTTAACAACAACAACAAAAAACTGGAGAAATACTTCAATTCTTGATTATTGATTTTTTATATGATGATTTCTACATAGGGTGGTACAAATTCCCACATAAGTCTCCACACATGATCAAAACGTGTACCTATGAAGGAAATTATTATATTGCAAAGTTTCAATATTGTGTTCCGACATGTTATGTTTATGCTATTGCACAAGGGTGACTCGAGAATGGTTTTGAATTACCGTATGTATTGGAAAAGTGCTTTCAGTTGCATATGTAATGTATGAAGTCAATAAAATCCAAATTCTCTCTCTCTGACTCATGCACACACACACACACAGAGCACATCATAGATTCACAAACATAATAAAGCACTAGCACTCATTTATAATCAAACAACTAATTTTCCAAATAAGTGGAAAGCAGAACTTGGAATTTGGAGGATGACTGCAACTCCATGCTGGCTGAGGATTTTGGAAATGGTCTCCTCACCACCAACTCCACAATTGTCTCCACAAGCTCTGACCACAAGCAAATTCTGACAATCAGCTCCATAAGCACGTATAATGAAAATAATATGAATTTTCCAAAGGTTAGATACGTGTACATGTATGTGCTTTCAATTCACCAGTCAACTTTATGATGAACTTAATAGGGTTTTGTTAAGCAAGGAATACTCAGAGGTGGTTTTGCCAGTTCCTTTCTCTGAAATACAGCCTACAGCACTTGGTATTCATTGGTGGTCTCACCATCCAAGTACTAACCAGAGCTGACCTTGCTTAGCTTCCAAGATCAGACATAATCTTGTGCCTTTAGGGTACAGTCAGTCTTCTGTATCCAGAGATTCCTTTTAATGGATTCACCTATCCAAGGCTTGAAAATATGCAACAACAATAACAAAAAAACACCTTCCATTGTATTTCATGGACTACTTGACCATTCGCGAATTTAGTCATCCACATGGGTCCTGGATCAAACCCCAGCAGATACCAAAGACCCACTGTATTTAGGTCATTGAAAGCTAGCTGGAATGGGACTAAATGAGAATTCTTCCCAATCCCATATAATTTTCCTTCACACCCTACATTGCAGTAACTTAAAACCTCATCTGAGCACTTAGAAATAGGGTTTAGGCATCCACAGGAAAGGGACAAGCAAAGCGAACGAGGAAATGCAAAGACAGCACACACAAGAATTCCAGGTGTGAACTATTTTCAGTGTCTCACTCTCTAGATTGCTAGAAATTTGGGGATTGAAGGAAGATTGCATGGTTGGAGAATTCTTATTGAGAAGAACAATGTCTGCCCCCCCCTTCCTCCAGTCACTCCTATACTGACATCATGCACCAAGTGAGACTATATCCCAGTACTGTTACTAATGCATCAGGCTTCAGTGATATAAACCCCGTAGAACAGAAGCAGGGAACTATTGCCCTTCAGATCAGCAGAATGTAGGGAACTCATCTGCATGATGAGTAAAGTACTTTACCACACAGGTAAAGTATCATTTATAAGCTAACGTTGGATGAATGTGAATAATGAGGTAAAGAGAGTGAAGTTTAATATATTTGTTGTTGTTGTGTGCCTTAAAATCATTTCTGATTTCTGGCAACCCTAAGATGAATTTATTATGGGGTTTTTTGGGCAGATTTCTTCAGAGGGGATTTCCTATTGCCATCTTCTGAGGCTGAGAGAGTATGCCATGCCCAAGGTCACCCAGTGGGTTTACATGGCCAAACCAGGATTCAAACCCTGGTCTCCAGAGTCATAATCCAACATTCAAACCACTATACCACACTGGCTCTCCTTTAATATATACACTTGAGCTTTTCACTGTAAAGGAATATCTGATTGTACATTCTTACTGAGGATGCTAATATAAATGTAAGTTGATGCATACTGTCATTCAAAATTAACAGTGTAACAGTGTGCAGTACTTCAAAATCCATATTTGAATAATGCCTAATGTCAGAGGAAAAAACAAGCATAGCAGAAAGCAAAAAAGTAAAATAAAAATTGATATTCCATCTTCCACCACTTGCCTGAAGCACAAGAAGGTTCAGCTTTATTGCCAGCATTTGTCATATTTGTTTAGTGTTCTGCTAATTGTCTGTCCACACAGAGCCAATTTGGCTCCTGACAGAGGTGTGAATGTATCTGTGATGATTTTGCATTTTGGTCTGTTTTTCCTGATGACTGCTTCATGATAAGAGCGCAGCTATTTGTACAGTTTCAGAATGAAGCATCTCATTCTCATAGAACCAATGTAACTGTTTATTTACTGATCTGGATGCCACAAAGGCCACCAACTCTCAGGCAGTCCTGGAGGCGATGTTTTCCCTGTCACTTAGTGTCCTTTGGCCTCTTCGTGAGCACTTCTGTTTCTGTTTTCTGCATAATTTTGAGGTGCATGTGCTTCTGTTAACAATGAGGCCTAAAGGCTTCAAAAGAGGTCAGAGCACCTGTGGACAAAACAAACATTTCTGGATGATTCTTTCTCTGAGGCACTGAGGGTGTATATGCATAACATTACCCAAAGCTGCAGGGTAGATTTCCACTTCCATTAAGCCAGCAGCAACATATGACTATAATTGATAGCTAAAGGCAGTAAAATCTATTGCTGCTCTGGCCAAAAAACAAGGGGGGGGGGTTGGTGGTGGTAAAAAAAAATGTCCTGTTGAATCAGTTAAAATGCAGGGATGCCCAGTTTTCAAGCTTGGTACTAGGATTGCATTTTAAAGCCCCAAGCAAGAGAACTGTAATAGTTTTCAGAACTCAAATTGCACGAGTAATTCAAAAACATAACTGTGTTAGTTGGGGAAATCAGCATGCAAAGGGATCTTGTAACACTTTTGAGACTAACTGAAAGAAAGAAGCTGGCAGCATGAGCTTTTGTAGACTTAATTCTTAGGAGTTTATTGCACACCGTTTAAAGTGATTTACCCCATTCGCATTTAATTTTGAAGCTGGATTTTATCGAACAGGCCGGAGGCTGGGCATGTGCAACCTGGCTGCTGCCCAAGTCCCAGCCATGCTTATCCAGCATCTTTTCAAAAATGACAGACTCCTGGTTTTGAAACGATGCTAGATAAATGTGGCAGGGACTCAGGCTGCAGCCAGGTCCCTGGCACGTGCGATAAAATCTGCTTTAAAAATTAAATGCAAATGGGGTAAGTCGCTTTAAACTGCATGCAATAAACTCCTTAGTCTCCAAGAGCTTGTGCTACCAGCTTCTTTCTTTAGTCTCAAAGGTGCTACAAGATGCCTTTCCACATGTAATCTAACTGGAAGGCAGGAGCTCTCATAAAAAGCCAGGACAAGTAGATACACTCAGAATCAGAACACTGTCATGGGCTCATTGAAGGAAAAATGAGATATAAATGTTAAATAAAAAAAAAATAAAGTAGGAAAGTAATATAAATGGAAGGACTGCTTCTTTATCTTGTTAGTATCTCTGTAGAAACTGCCTGTCTACCATATTTAAGTCAGTGAACTCTGAGATTTTAAAGACTCTGTCTAACACCACCACATTTAGTGGCACCAATTTGCAGGTAGTAGGTAATTCTGCCCTTAGATGCCAAATGTCTTGGGTCTTGTCATCTACTGGAAGAAATAAATAAGTGTTCCATGCAAGCCAGTCATATTAAAGGCATACCAGATATACATTTGCTCCAGATAATGCCAGATAACTACTATGCATGTATAAAAAGAGGACAGCATGGATGGTAAGAGCTGTTCAGTGACTATGGTGGCACAAGGGCTAAATCCTGGTACTGCAGCCATTCACTCACAGTAGCAGGATTGTGAGTTCGATACCAGCCAGGAGCTCCAGGGTTGACTCAGCCTGGCAGCCTTCTGTAGGTCGCTAAAATGAGTACCCAGTTTGTTGGGGGCAATTAGCTTACACTTTGTAAACCATTTAGGGAGTACTTAAGTGCACTGATAAGTGCTATAGAAATGTACTTGCTATTGCTATGTTTTAACTTTTGTAGGTTTAGAATGGTATTTTTATTACTATTTCCCCAGATGATCAGGAGCCAAATGGGACTGAAGGTTTTATGGTATGTAAATAAGAAATGGGATGTGGAGGGAATCACTTTGCACTCTAGAAAGAGCAAAAACCCCTTGTGAATTGATTCCAATAATCTTTGTTGCATACCTTTTGCTATTTTGCAGAGCCCCAAAACTGATAGGAATATTAACTCTTCAGGCTTGTTTATAAGCAAAGCATGTTTCCATACATTTCTTTGAAAACCAAGAGATTGAGAAGGATATGAGCTTACAATAGCAATGGTTAATATTTTGCTGAAGCTATTTATCTCCATCCTCCGGCTGTTCAGGCATATCAGCATAGTACAAATATTGCTAAAATAACCACCCACACAAATGCTGAAATGAATTTTTTTCCTTCCATGTTTCTGAATATCACAGCACAGCAGGAGAAGATGGGATTATACTGAGGGGTCCCTACCCTTCCTCCCATTCTTCCCCAAGGCAGGCTGAAAGTTTCAGACCCATATTCAACTTTTCACTATGTAAAACTTTAATATGGCAGCTTCTCAAATGTTATTCACAAACAGAAGCTGTCTCCCACCAATTCAGTGAATGAACTGGCTGGCTTATCCCCACCAGTAATTAACTTTTCACTCTTGCAAGACACTATGGGTGAAGACTGGAACCAATATATTGAATTTGTCATCAAATTCTGGATATATATTTGGAGGGAAACAAGTGCATTTCAGGTAGGCCTTAAAATTGAGGCTGTTGATAAGAACCCCTGGGGTGACAGGAATTTGCCCTTGGGCAATATTTTGATTCTTTCTTTTGCCCCTTGTCAAGCCTGATGACAACCTTAAAGATTTTTTTAAAATCAAGCTTCAGCTATGTGCTGCAGTGTAATGAACAGAAAAACATTGTATAAAGTGGGTTGATATCTGAAACACTGATCAGTAACACATTGATCTGTGTGTGAATGTGAGTGTATGCATGTGTGTTGTGTGTTAGCTCTGGGGTTTATGCCCTGCTGTTGTTAATTGCCAGCAAGTTGGCTTCAATTTATGGAGACCTTAGGAATGAGAGACCTCCAAAAACCCCATTATTAACAGTCCTGTTGATGACGTATAAACCCAGCATATTAACCATCTTTTCTAATGAGTCATGTCATCTCATGATATGTCCATTGTATGACAGTCTCGCTTGAGTCATTTTGGCTTCTAGGCCTTGATTTGCTCTCAGATCCATTTATTTGTCCTTTTTTTTTAAAACAGTCCATGGTATTCATAGAATTCTCTTCCAGCTCTACATTTCAAATCATTTGATTTTTCTCCTGTCAGCTTTCTCAACTGTCCTGCTTTCTCGATCATATATAGAAATCAGAAGTATTATAATATGGATGGTCCTGACTTTGAGATTCAGTTGTATATCTTTACACTTGCAGATCTTTTGTACTTCTTTCATAGCTGCCCTTCTGAGTCCCAGTCTTCTGACGGTAATCCTCTTGACTACAGTCTTCATTTTGATTTATGACTGTGCCAAGGTATACAAAGTCTTTTATTTCAATGCCTTCATCACCCGCTTTAAATTTATGTGAGTCATCTGTTAATTCTTTTTCTTTTCTTAATGTTCAGCTGTAACACTGCTACTCTACCACAAAACATAGTTCATTGCATTCTCCAGTTGTCAAGATCCTCTCTGCCTGTGCAATGCATGCACAAAGAACTAATAGCTAGACAGTATAGACACCTGAAAATGTTCCTTGTCCCGGTTGTGGCTGCAGTATTTGAGACTGTAAGACATTTGTATCAGCAGAGGCGCCATATATCTATAGTTTACTTGCATGAACACAACCTCCTCCATTTTTAAAATAGCAAAAATGGAATGAAATCAAATGGAAGCACCACCATTTTTTTTTTTAAAAAAAGCATTATTAACAGGAAAGAGTGGCTGGATTATTCTGCAATTGATCAGATGTTCTTCCTTACCCCTTAATGACTACTGTCTCACAGAAGAACCCCTGTATTTTCTGCCTTTTTACTCATCTCTACATTAAGCAGCCTTCCCCATATCTGATGGGTTAGTGTTAGACTATAACTCCTATAGTCCCTATGTTTCCTATTATGGTAATTGTAATCCAACACATCAATAGGGCACCAGGCTGGATGAGATAATAGAACATCAAACAGCCTGAAGCCCCTGCACTTTGACCTTCCCCAATGCTTCTAAACCTTCATTTTTGTGGACTGCAACTTCCAGAATCTCTCAGGTAGTATAGCCAGTGGCCATTCTGGCTTTGGGTTTCTGAGAGTTGTAGTCCAAAATAACAAAGTCTCCAAGGTCTACCTTTCCCAGGAACACCTATCCTAAGTGGTTGGCCTGAGCCATCAGGTGGTTTGAGGGAATTAATAGAATGCCTTGGTTTCTAGGCTTTGGTGAATCCCCTACATCAATAACATAATGGATGCACAGCAGGGGAAATATGTAATAGATGGTTCCAAAGGCCTCTTTCTCCATCCTTCACGTGTAGGAAGCTGACCAGTGTTTGGTCTTTTACAGAACACGATGAACTATTCAGAAGTGTTTTCATTTGCTGATCAGTTACAAACTTGTCTCATCCCCCTTTCTTCCTATAAAAATGCAAAATGTAGAGAAAGATATTAGTTGAGACTTTATGAATAGCATAGTTTCATAGGAGAAATCACTCTTTGCTTTAAAAGGTTTTACCAGTCAATCACCTTTTCTACCACCCTCAGACATTTGAAACCAAGTCAACAGCTCAATTTACAAAGTTATGTAGCAAAGCATATTGACACAGTGTGGTTAGCAGTGGGCAGGGTGAGGGAGAATAAAACAATATGAAAGTCTTAATTAGAAGGGTTTGGGAAGAAAATCTGCCATAAAATGTTAGTCCTTAAGAAAACTTACAATACACAATGAAACACTTAGAAAGAATTGAATTTAGTACATTGTACAGTTCAATGATCAAGCCAATAATTTACCAACTGAGGTGGATTTAATTGACACACTGCAGTGATACAGAACTGCTTTGGATAAGAAAGAACCTCCCATAGTAATAACACAGGAGTAACTATGGCTGTGTGGCTTTATTGATTAAATAAACAATTAGTATTTGCATTTAAAAGCTTAACTTGTATGTTGCTTTTTAGATTTTGTGAAAAAAGGGAACCTGTTCTAAGTACCTTTGCTTTCTGAAGTGAGTTACACATCTACAGTTAATAGGTCTTCTCAGTGCTCCTCCCTCCCATTGAATTTGTCCTAATCTCATCCTAATATTGAAAAGCATATTTTTTTTTCAGGCTGGACACCTGAGCCTCTGTCTTACTCCAGGACTGGGGAAGCCTTTTCTCCAGCTCCTCTTCTTGCTCTGACTATGACCTGAGCCGCTAAATAGAAAGAGGACTTGGTAGACAAACCAAGCATTTGCTGTGACACCTCCACTGGTAAATCTGGTTCATCTACCAATGAAGATGAACTCTTAAGGGAGGGGGGAACATGAACCAGTATGTTAGGAGTGGTGTGACATAGATTATAAGCTATGCGGCATGCACAAAACTCATTTTGGAAGTGAAGTCGAAGGCTTTTATGTCCGGCATCCATAGTTTTTTGTGGGTTTTTCGGGCTATGCGGCCATGTTCTAGAAGAGTTTCTTCCTGAGGTTTCGCCAGCATCTGTGGCTGGCATCTTCAGAGAATGCAAGCCTGGAAAAAGTGGGTGTGTATGTATATATATATACACATACTATGTGAGCCTGGGACCCTCTCACAGCCACAGGAGTTGACCACATACCATGCAGCTGCGGACAAGTCTACATAGGGACCACCAAACGCATATTAAACAATTAAACAATTAAAAGACATATTTAAAAGGTTAAATTAGTTTAAAATGTATTGAAAACATGTTTGGGGGGGTTGTAAAATCAATTAGGCTTCAAAGTTTTCATAAATATCCATGTTTTTACTTGACACCTAAACAACAGCAATGTTGGCATCAGTTGGGCCTCCAAGGGGAAGGTGTTCCATAACTGGGGTGCCACAGCAATTACTTCCCTCCCAGTTTTAGTCCCTGGGATCACCCTCCACTCTGCTTTGCATTCACCTTCAGGCTACAAGCAAGTAGGCTACATTAAAGTGTTAATTATCCCATCTCACAAAGGAAATGAGAAGGAATAATCCCCTCATTTCACTTTAATCTGATATTAATCTCTTTAGCTAAAATTTCTGGTTTAATTTCTAATAGGAAAACATGGCGTGTGTATGTGTGTGAATAACAAACTGTGATCAACTGTGGCTGGAACTTATTGCATCATGGTCAATTACATCGCTAGGGTTGTCCCGAGATCTCGGGTTTTGAGAAACCTTAGGACTTGGTACAATTCTGACAAGCCTCGTGCTGCTAGCACGTTTAGATCTATTTTCAGGGGGCAGAGGGATGAAGAGGAAATGTGTTCTCTATTCAAAGGCCTTTCCAGTCCAGTTCTGTTTAAAGGTATGAAAAGAAGGAGCCTTGTAGTTGCCCATCTACAGGAAAGCAGGCAAAGCAGGCACACAGAAATCTCTTTCCAGTCTTTCCCACTACAAAAAGTTATTACAATTAATTACAAATTTGTATCTATACATTCATTTGTACAAATGTGTCCTCTTTTGTCCTTTTTTTAGTTTTTGGTCATTGGTTTCCTAGAGGTGGGGAGGCAGGGGGTGATGCACACATAACCACCCTAGTCACTTAACCATAAGTGAAGACCTTAATCTTCTTCTTATGGTATGCTCTTCCCAGGGTAGATTTTTTTGCCTGTTTTGGTGTGCTTTTAGTACCAGGTAAAGATCTTTCTCTTTCCTTCGGTTCCTGAATTCTTTTAATATTTTATTTGCTTTATTTCTTAATCGCTTGATGTTGTCATTTTCTTTAATTGTTTTCATGCTATAATCTGCTCTGTAAATATTTATATAGAAGGACAGCATATTAACTCATTAAAAATTGCATAAATTAAAAACAACCCTCATTGAATGTATGGAGATTACCAAGAAAATACATGTGAAGCACTGAGAGAAAAGCGATTTTAAATTCCAGAGCTAGGGTCCAATGGAGTTATTTTGCTGACAGAACTTTTTCCTGTCAGTAGACCTGAAAGGCAATTTCCACCACCCTTGCATCTCTGAAGCCCTTTGGGCACTCCCAAAACTGCCCCGCAGGCCTGGGAATACTAAACAACATTTAATGGATACTAGCACATCATGAGATGTATCCCCACAGCTGAAATCCTAAGCTTCTATTCTTGGTAATCCTTTTAAAATCAGTTTCCCAGTAAGCTTGGTTTGAATCATACTATTAGTAAATCCTGCTTATCACAAGAAGCAGTGATTATGAAAAGCAACTGTATGTTCATTTGTCCTGGTTTTTGTAGCGCATGAATCATCATTGTTAGAATCATAGAAGCATAGAGTTGGAAGAGACATCAAGGGCCGTATAGTCCAATTCCCTTCCATGCCAGAAGACACAGTCAAAGCATTCTGAACAGATAGCCATCCAGACTCAGTTTAAAAACCTCTAAAAGAGACTCCACCACTCTGTGGCAGCATGATTTCCCCAGGTTGAGCACTGTTTTCCTTTTGGGGAAGACAGAAGCAAAGAAGGTATAGGTAGTTCTGCCTTTTCTCTATCCCATTAATGTTTCACCATCTTCTCCACACAGCAGCCCCCCCCCCAATTTGTTGTTCTTCCTTTTGCTGTGAACATAACAACAACAAAAAAGCCCCTTTTAATTGTTTTTAACCTCCTAGCAAGCCTGAGCTTTTTGTGCACTTTAGCTTTTCTGACTTTCTTCCTACACATGCTGACTATTTGTTTGAATTCCTCTTGAATTTCATCCCCTTTCCATTTAAATCTTAGCTTAAGTGAAAGTTCTTTAGACATCCATCCTGGTTTCTTTAAACACTTCCCATTTTTCCTTGTAACTGGAATTGTTTGAAATTGTACCTCCAGAATTTCACTTTTAAGAAACTCCCATTCACCATAAGCTCTCTTCTGTTTTAGTATTCCTGACCATGAGATGACCCCCTAATATTTCCCTAAATTTACTGAAATCTGCTTCCATAAAGTCTAGAATGAATGTCTGACTATGCTTGGCTTTTCCTTTCCACTGTATAACAAATCCCAGGAGAACATGATCAATCCCACCTAAAGATTCCACCATTTCCACTCCATTAACCAGATCATCACTGTTAGTTAGAATCAGATCTAAAATAGCTGAACCCCTAGTTGACTCTTCTAACTTCTGAACAATGAAATTGCCTGCAAAGCAAGTGAGGAATTTGTTGGATCCTCTATTCTTACCAGAGTTTTATTTCTAACAAATATCAGGATAGTTGAAATCTCCCATTTCTGCTTCACCTCTACTTTCTGACTATTGGTCATCTGTTCCAGGAAGACATCATCCAAGTCCTCAGTCTGGTTTGGGGAGCTCTGTTGTTCTTCTCCCTCTTACTTTTCACCCTGATGTTCTCAACCTGGCTCCCAGGATTTAAGTCATGGATCACTGGTGTAAACATTGTTGACATATAAAGTTACTCTTCCTCCTTTCCTGTTTAGTTTATATCTCAGAAATAGGTTATACTCCTCTGTTAATATATTCCAGTCATGAGCCTCTTCTCACTAGGCAGATTATCACACCAGCACTTTCTGTGTCTCAATCGGCTCTCAAAGTTTAAGGTTGATGTCTATTATATATTTGCTTTTCTGTGTTAAAAGATCAAGTTCATCATGTTTATTTCCCATTCTCTGTGCATTAATGTAGAGACATCTAAGACCATGGGTACTCCCATATTTATTTAAAATTTTTTCCTCCCACTTTAGGGTTCTTGTACTATTCGTCCAGTTCTCTTTATAACATTTGGGCTGTTATCTCCAGCTATTAAATCCTGCCCTCAAGAACACTCTCTCCTTCTCCCACATAACTCAGTTTAAAGCCCTTCCTGGTCAGGTTTGTGAACCTCTTAGCAAAAACCTCCCTCCCTACTACTGTAAGGTGCAACCCGTCACTTGCAGAAGTCCATCTTCATGAAACAGCAGAACTTGATCCAAGAAGCCAAATCGTCCCTTGCAGCGCCATATATGGAGCCAGTTGTTCACCTTCACTATTCTTCCCTCCCTTCCTGGGCCATGTCCTTCAAATGGAAAGAGAGATGAAATGACAGCTTAGACATCAAGATCCTTCAACTTCCTAACCAGAGCCTCATAATGCTTTATGATATTCTGAAATCATTCCTGGCAGCACCATATGCAAAGTCAACCTTGCAGTGTCGTTGGTTCCCACATGAACCAAAAGAAAGGGATAACAGTCAGTAAGCTTGACAACTCTTGGCAGCCTCTCTCTTATATCATGAATTTTTGCCCCAGGGAGACAACACACCTTTTGAGTCATCCTGTCAGGCCTGCAAATGAACCATCCTTGTTAGTTGCCTCAATATTTTTTCTTGTAAACTAAGTCATCTGTCACTCCATAGTCCACATACTACATTCCATTTGCTCCCTTATTTTCCATCCTCATTTATAATTGCTTTCTCTCTATTTTTTGTTCTTGTTTTGTTTCATCCTAATTAGTATTCTCTCTCCCCCCCCTCCCCCTGCACTTGGCTCCCAAGGTATATTGATGAATTAGAAGATTCAACAGAAACAGTGGGAACATTCCTGGCTTCTTCCTGGCTTCCTGTGAATGAACAGTATACTGTTGCACACAGATTGTCAGCAATTCCTGCTGTGTTGGAAAAATTACCTAGATATGGATAATTTACTGTGATGTCCAAACCTGGGGCCCTAGTTTGTTGCTCTTAGCAAAGCCAGGATTTGTAAAAATCCAACAGTAAAATCTGATTTATTGCTGATTTATAACCCCGTCTTATTTGGGAGCAACAAAACAGGACCCTGGGTTCAGGTGTTTCAATAAACTATTTTTGGTTCCTTTTATCCATTGTCATGAAGTGAGAAGAGAAGCAGCTGGATCCACCACAAAACTGCTCATTTGGAGTAAACTAAGATAATCCAGTAATCCTGATTTATAGTTATGTGCAGAGTTGTTAAGGAATGGCCAGGCCCCATTTTTTCACTTTCTGAACTAGAACTATTTCTTGGGATGTGAAACAAGATTTGGCTGGTAAATAAATCTTTGGAATAACATGGCCTTTTATATGTCCCTGTAAACCTCTAAGTTCTGACCTATTTTATTTTGAACATGTTTTACTTTTTTCTTTCTAAAAAAGCATCTCTGGGAAGAGTGGGCAGGTAAGGTCAGAGCTATGGTGCAGTGGGAAGTGATCGACTATTGCTCCTGTCCCAGTCTTCCTATTTCAATCCTCCTTTGAGCTCTTTGGACATGGAAATATGAATGTATTGTCCCTACATTTTTTTCCTACAATATGGCAGTACATATTATTATTATTATTATTATTATTATTATACTTTATTTCTAGAGTGCTGTAATTATACATGTAGTGATGTAAAGTGATCAAAGGCAGGAGACAAAAGTTGAAACTCCCTCTGCACAGTGTGAGCTGTTCCAAAACCACTTTTCAAGGCCCAGATTTAGGTCTAAACCCAATAATTAGTCTCGCCTAGGATAAACCAATGTAATCAATTTGGATTTGTTAAGTCAACACTTATGATTTTTTTTCTTTAGTTCAGAAGGTCCACTCTAGTTGGGACTAACAACTGGATTTAGACCACAAAGTGCCCATATCAAATGTAGCACTGTAGAACCTGTTTCCAGATAAGTGCACTTAGTGGTGCAGACTAGCTTCTGACTCACACATCCATGTATAGGTATAGAATCAAGAATGATGGTCTCCAACACTGTCTAAAGAAAGGTTAAACAGATTTTCTACTTCTTTTTATCCTGATTTTACCTGCATATTTCCTGGCTTGCATCCATACTCTTTCATGAAATATTCTGGGGTTTTCTCCCTCCCCTCTTGTGTTCTTCCCATGCCACTGAATCACACCTAGACTCCAGCAACATTTCAGAAATTTCCACAGAGCCTTCTTTTTATATAATTCAGTAGTTATAGCTAAAGTGCTAAAGAAGTTTACAGAGATAGGAGGCCATCTTTTACCAAATCAGGCCATCAAACCATCTAGGTCTTTATTGTCTTCACTAGCCTGCAGTGGCAAATGTGAAATGCATATATGCATATATGCCTGTTGGATTGTATGGCATGGATTGGTTGATAGCTCACCCAGCCAGGAAACTTTCCCAACAATGAACACTGTTTCACTGTGGCAATGTTAAGTGATATATAAAAAATATATAGATGTGACTGCTTCACACGTACAACCTATCACACCACATTACAGTAATTGTGTGATAACAAAGATGGATATCTGGTCTGGCCCTTGGTTATTTATGGGCAAGAAAGAAATGATTGAAAATATATATTATGTGGGTGATGCAAAACCAAAAAACTTTATCTGGAGGGGAGAGTTAATGGTTGTCAGATATTATCTTTGTCATAGCATAAATAAGGTTGTTGGGCCAAGTCTATCACTTATGGTACTACATGCAAAAATGACAGATCATAAATGCATACATATATATCCGAGTATATATATCACAAGGCATCTGTGTGAGTAGGTAGTTCATCCTAGCTCACAGCTCTTATTGAGTCTATAGTTGAAAAGTCTCCCCCCCTTTCTTACTTACACACACACACACCAAACTTTTCACTTGGTTGCATATTTGATGCTGTCAGGAACTAAGCATCATTTAAAAATTAACACCCACGAGCTGTAACAATGTGTGGGAACTGAATAGGGAATCAAAGTAAAGAGCAGTCTAAAAACTGCTAAGTAATAACTTGATTCGTGTTCTTTTTCCTGCTTCCCTCCAAGGAATCTTAGGTTTCAACATTATGTCAAAGAAAAGTTTGCCTAAAATATTCTTTAAAAAAAAAATTGGTCCCTTTGTGTCCCAAGTAATTGAACTTCTGAAAAACTGACATGATGCATCTCCCAGACTCCTGCTGTATGGATAAGGGTATTATAGTGGGCCCTTTGCATGTGCTGGGGTTTGGTTCCAGGACCCTCCGTATATAGCCAAATCCATAGGTGCCCAAGTCCCATTATATCTCTCTCTTTGGCTTTGCTTCGCGAACGAAGATTCAGGAAGGACTCATCCCTCACTTTGTACAAGCGTGTTGGTGACTAAAAAGGCCAATCTGGGACAAACATGTCCGGTTGCAGAAAGCACAGCGGAAAGTCTCCTTGGGTAATGTTTCCGGTTTGAGGTTCTTTCTGCGTTGTCGTTTCTCTTCAAGACTCATTC
Source organism: Sceloporus undulatus (assembly GCF_019175285.1). Lineage (NCBI taxonomy): Eukaryota > Metazoa > Chordata > Lepidosauria > Squamata > Phrynosomatidae > Sceloporus > Sceloporus undulatus. Next base: position 171,344,176 of record NC_056525.1, read on the forward strand.
GCTGTGAGCTTTCGAGAAAGGCTGCAGCATCGTGGATAGTGCATCTCCATGCCTCCTGATGTGAGGCCAGGGCGGACCATTGTTGGTGATCAATTTGGCCAAGCCTGAGATGTTGTTTCAGGGAGTCCTTGTATCTCTTCTTTGGGGTGCCCCTCTTATGCTGACCCGTGGCGAGTTCACCATAGAATACTATTTTTGGGAGGCAATGGTCCTTCATCCTAGAAACATGTCCTGCCCAGTGCAGCTGCGTCCTCAATAGCATGGCCTCAATGCTGGTGATCCCTGCTTGCTCGAGGACAGCAACATTCGTCACATAGTCAGTCCAGTGTATATTTAGAATTGTGCATAAACAGTGCTGATGAAAGCGTTCAAGGAGTCGTAGGTGTTGGCGATAGGTGACCCATTTTTCAGACCCGTAGAGGAGAATAGACAGTACAATGGCTCTATACACACTGATTTTTGTGCTTCGCCTCAAGTGTTTGTTACTCCAGACTCTTTTGTGAAGCCTTCCGAATGCACTATATGCCTTTTCCAGTCTGTGATCGATCTCTTTATCAATCTTGGCATATGAGGAGATGATGTTGATGTTAAGTCGTGACAGTTCATGGACTATTAGGGCAGAACGACGCTCAGGACATCCACTATCTGCAGAATCTTGCATGGTTCTAGTGTTCCAGCATGCAAGCGTAGTCTATTTGCACCTTTGGAGGCTGGTGTGTGCCTTTGTCTCTTTGTCTTTGTTTGACCGCATCAGAAGATGCTCGTTGGCCGCGGCTAGCCAACCGGGTTGTTGGGGATGAGCTTTCTTTAGGCCACATTTTCTAGGCCCCTCTCCATATGGAACAGTGCTCTCCTTAAAAAAGGCTGCTTGGTCATTCAGGATGCTGCCGAACAAGACTATAATCCCCAGTCAGTCTCAAGCGACCAAAGTCCTGAACCGCCTGAATGCAGGGTTGGGTCTGCGGCTTCCAGTGCATCTTTACACCTGCCGTTTCATCCCTCGCCTATCGCTACAAGGCTTTTTCAGAGATTGGATGTATCCTTCAAGCCTGTGCAATGGATTTTTCTGGTGGAGCGCAGCGTGCACAGAACTGGCCTCACCCTTTAAACCAGAGGTTCGTCTGCTGAGGCCTTGACAAGCATGGACGGTAGCAGCGAGGTCCTCAGGTCGTAGGTTTGATTAGAGTTTCCTTCTCTTAGATGGTTGACCTTACAGGGTTAGACGAGCACCATCTGCCCGGGTTTGGGATTAGAGTTTTCCTTCTCCTAGGATGGTTGCCATAAAGCTAGAGAGCCCAACCTGCCCTTTGGCGCTTTTGGTCAAACCCTTCGGTTGTGACCTGTCTGGCATACCACTGCCAGCATAGCTCACAACATTATTAGGGTGCGCAAGCCTCTCCCCCACGACAAGGGGGCGTCAATGGAGAGGCCCATTATATACAAAGGTGCAGTAAAATGATGTCCCTTACAGAAAATAGAAAAATTAAGCTCTTTTTTATAATTATATATTTTAAAATATTTTCAAGCCATGGATAGTTGAATTCATGCACAAGGAACCCATGGATATGGAGGGTCCACTGTATATATTAATTAAATGGTTATGCAGAGCCTTGGATACAAAGAGGGTCCTACCAGGGTGCAGTAAGGTAGACTACATGGTGTTTTTAAGTTCTTTGTATCAGCACACACTGGGCCAACAAAGACTAGGATCCTGTTCAGGGTTTGGCAGTGCATACATTTTTACTAGAATATGTCACTGAGCTCCCATTATGCAAGAGGGGCAGCATAGTTGAACTCTGGCCAAGCAGGGTGGGGCTCTTGACCACTATCCAGTTGCAGTTGTGTAGCCATGGAAAAGGAGCAGTTGCTATTCTCCCAGATCACTAGCAAATATGCTGGCAGTGGCTGTTAGCTTTCCCTAGCAGAGCAACTGCATCTGGATGGTGTTTGGATGCCCACACCACCTGGCCAGAGGCTGGCTATGGAGGTGCACCCAATATTGTCAAGCTATAGTTGTACCTGTGAGGGTGGTCATTATGCAAAAAGGCAGTGAATACCTTTCTGCAATGACTGAAAAAGTGTGTACATGGGCTTAATGGGAAATTCTCTCAGTCTCTGCATTGTTTCAAATCAGGTTAGAAGCCTTCCTTTTAATAGCTTGATATAGCATTAATGAGCTGATATTCCCTTGATATGTCCAGTTCATGTTCAGTTCAGGGTCAAGAAAACTTTGCCCTCCAGATGTTTCTGACCACAGACCCCACACAACCTTCCTATTGGCTGTGTGAGGTTTTACTGATGGGACTTATAGGCAAAACAAAAAACAAAACTAAACAAAATGCTGGAAATAATTCTAGCCAAAATGCATTTGGCAAATTACATAAATACATTTTTTAAACGTTAACTTGAATGTTGTGGGTGTTCATTGTTCCACTCCCCATTCCACAACTTGCTCTTGCTGTCATTGAGCATTTGGGGTCCAAAGATGTTGTCTAAGGTCTCTTCTACTATTCTCTATGTTTTGCTCTCACTTATCTCCTTTCCTTTAACCTATTGCATTTATTCCACTATCCTGACATATTGGTTTTTACTTTTCCTGTTCAACTTTCTATTGGAGTTGAAAATAATATTCTGGTATTAACAGATACAGGTACATGTGCTAGTGTGACATAGCAGTTTGAGTGTTGGACTATGACTATAAATTTATTCATGGAGAAAAACGTCTGTGCACGCATGTGGGTGTGTGATAGAGAGAGAGAACAGTAGAGATAAGAACGCATGGCCAGAGTTGATGCTCTTTTATGAAGTTACCCCAAGATTTAAGGCATTATGTGACTAAATTTGTCAAGCATGTATATATCTGTATACAAGCTTTTATACATTTGCTGTGATCTCGGAGATCATCAGATGTTGTTTTTAAACTGCAATTAAAGTGATCAAGTAGCACCTTTGGTGAGGCTTATCACACAACATTGCCTCCAACCCAGAACTGCTGTGTCTCCCAAGTGTGGTTAGGACATCCCTTTTCATTGATAGGGAAACCCATCAATAAGCCCCCAATTGTGCTGCTATGGTGTTAGTCTTCTGGTGTGATAAGTTCTTCCTGCGGCAGTCCCAGCATTGGGCAGTCTTGTGGTGTGAGTCTCCTCCTTCCCCCTGTCCCACCTCTCCTTCACTATTCCCACGCAGCCTGTATTGTTGTGTTTTGTTTTTTCTCATTTTCTTGGCTTTTTTTCATTTTTGTATTACTAAATTTCATTGCCATAATTGGTA